>NC_045560.1:31793125-32126250 GCF_009819795.1 Aythya fuligula | reverse complement strand
GCTGAATTTTCTACTCTCTACTGGTACTTTGGACAATCAATTCTAATGCCAAGTTCTGTCAGCTGACCACAGCACATTATCTCTTACATAAATGTTAGTAAGCAATATTTCTGGGTTAAAATTCTGTCCCACCTGCAACACAATTTGTGGCTGTCCCCAATTCAGGGACACAGACCTTCACAGCAACAGCAATGAAACCTCCCTCTGCTTTCAGATCGTGTGCTTTGTGTGTGACTGTGAAGATCACAACCATTTTGAAGAATTCTGATCCAAAAGATGCATGGTACAGCTGGGCTATAGACAGCCCAGTGCCAGGCCTGAGAACCTAACTGTGCATCAAACCCGAAATTATACTCAGTAAGAAATGAACAGTAAGAACTGCAACAATTATAAGGTTCTTTTGTACTAAGTTTGCTAGAACGTCACCATCAGTTAGAGATATGGTATGGTTTTGGTTTACAGAGATCCTGGTATCGAATGCCAAGTATGCAGCAACCAGGTAACAGCATCAAAAGAAGGCAAATTTTCCTCCCATAGCTTGAATTCTACTGATTTCCAGGTTGTCTTGGAAGGATAAGTGCATACTGGAGCATTCTTGGGTTACAAAAATAAGGGAGGATATGGAAGAATAATGGATTAAGAATGTCTGGCAAAATATTTTCTCCTCAGAGAGAGGAGTAAAAAAGAGAGTGAAGCAGAAATTGCATGCCATGTAGGCTTTCCTGGAGAAAGCTGTTTACATGGCACTGCAGCTGAGCTGATGCAGTTTGGGGATGCAGATGGCCTCCATAAAACTCCATCTTGGTGCAGGTTGCTCAAGTCAGCACAGATGTCATTTTCTACTTAATTCTTAGCAATGCAGGGCATTTTCCTTTCATGCTAACATATGAAATGTGCCCTATAGATGAGTAGAGGTAATAACCAGCTGCTTCACAGGGACAGCATTAACATACATTCCACTCAATGACAAAGTGCTATGTAGTTAACCAGAGTTTAACAAGGTGTTAATTGGGCGTGAAATGTTAGCCCCTGTCCTTTAAATGTTGAGAGGAGCGAGGGGCTTATTTTCCAAACACTGAAGACTTCTGAGACAGCAGTTTCACATGGAAGTATAGATGAAGTTGATCGAGACTGTTCTGCCCTCCTTCCTCCCCCCATGGCCCCTCCAGCCCCAAGGATGGCCTTCTCCTTCCTCACAGACAAGCAGACTCCCTAGCTACCAGTCACTGCCAGAATAAAACCAACAGCAGTAATTCCTCGAGGGAATAACAGAAGTGGGACCTTCAGGAGTTCCTCAAGTCTTTGGGACTACATGTTGCTGCTGAAGACCTCTGGACACCTGCAGCTGGAGAATGGCAAACAGCTTACAATGTCTGTGGGGTGCAAGTCCCCCTCCTGTGGGCTGCTAGGTGTGCTGGGTGAGGCAAAGCACTGCCTGAGGCACTCATTTGAGCTCACATGAAATAACCTGTGGAACTCAAGAGTTCCTAATTTTTTTGTCAAATTTTACTATAGCCATATGTCTAAATGTTTCCAGTGATGGAGGAAGGAGTAAGAATGGTGGTAAGCCTATGTACATCTTATGTAATTGTATATGCCTATCAGTGACAGGAGAGAGGCATTCTCTCTTACACAAGTGTTTAGAAGTATAGCCTAAAGGTAATTTTTTTTTCAAATAATATTCCTATTTCTAACCATATATTTTCTGAACAAAATAGTTGTGTCGGTATTAGCATCCTTCATTCACAGCATCATTGTCACTTAATTCAGTTACATTAGTATTCCTTGCTTATTTCTTTGCCTATAGCCCTTTGATGTGGTCATTTGTAATTTCCCTTCTTTCCCTAGTAAATTCTCCAGCTGCCCCATTATCATTCTGTGTGAATTGCATGAGAGGGTAAAACAAAAAAAAAAAAATAAAATAAAATAGCACAAAACTCAGAAATCTGCCTACAATGGTGATTTATTGCAAAAGCTCTGGTGAGATTGCTCTGCAGGTTCTCTAGAAAAGCTGAGCTATATTTGGGGGGGGGGATCTAGGATGGTGAGATGGAGCAGAATTTGTAGCATGTGCATAAACAGGTTCAGTGTCCCACATCTCTCCCTCTCCCAAACAATTTACTTATTCTCAGACCAAAAAAAAAACCCTGAAGAATAGTCTTTATGATGGTTTGGAAAATCCCTGAATACCAGCCTACTGCGTGCCTACATACAAGAGTAAAGTGCTCTTAAGTTGTTTTTAACAACTGGAAAAAACAGTTTTATGGAAATGTCTCTCATTTCTATTAAAGCTCATTGTTTTCTTAACTGTTTTTAACTTTTTTTTTTTCTTTCTACTGGTTTCATTGATAGTGCACGTGCTTCAGTGCTTCATTCTCCCCTCATTTCCTCATTTCTTCCTCCTACATAGCTCCCTTACATCTCCATTCATTCTCCAGCCTCCCTCACAACAGCATTTTAATATAGGAAGTACTTGTATAGCCAATCTCTGCACTGCTGCTCTATTTATAACATTCTTTGATATTTCCTTCAAATCACTTTCCTTTCTGCCAGTCCTTCCCTCATACAACTTGAAGAAACATAGGCAATCAAGAACTCCTTCTATGATAATTGATAATAGTATCAATTCTTCAGAGAAATGATAGAACAAAACTTTGCTCTTCTTCTGAAACAGATCCTGCAGGAAAATCAGTGACAGCAAATAAAAGGATGCCAACTTTCTGAAGTGTGTGTGGGAACAAGGAGATCTGTATTCTGAGCCTGGAACGCTGTTGAGCATATGCACAGCATGGGCTGGCGAGCATCTACTGGACTCCCAAGGTGAATTTAGGTCCCATGAGATTTCAGCAGCTGCTGTACAAGGATTTTTAAGATGAGAATTTTAAAGCATCTATGGAATTTCTATACAGTCCTTTAACAAGATATATCTACACGTAAAAGCAGGTATGCTCATATAAACACACATACTCATAATTTTCCTTCTGCTATTTCTTACAATGTTTTGTGCCTAAAAATACTAACATTCCCACTATTTATTTCAGCAATAAATCCCCACAAAGTAGGGATTTTATTTCATGATTCTTGGTGAGACTGCCAGATGCACATTCTTTTATGCATTTTATAACTTCAATGTCAGATTCAAATCAGAATATCAAAAAGTTTAAAGTCCAGGAGTTACCTCTTTTGTGTTTGTAGGAAAAAAAAAAAAAGAGAAGGCTTGGTAAAAACACATGTTCTTCAATAAAGATGTTGGTTTAGAGATCAAGCAAATTGATCTAAGAGAGTTGATCAAGAGAATTAAGAACTTATGTTCTCCACAAGGGAGTTGTGAACAGGTAAATAAAAAGCCATCACTAATATATTTTACCACAGTTGCACAGGAGGGGCAAACACCAGAAAGAGTCTCCCTAGAAGATGAAGAACTAACAGCCTGCGTTCCCTGCTTCCCCTCACATTGTTACTCTGCAACGCCAACAGGGTGGTGGTCTTGGGCACCAAGACAGAAAAAGGAAATTTGGATTAAGAACAGAACAATGGGAGGAAAATATTAAATTAACATTAAGCTTTCTCTTTATTCCATTCCGGGCTTCATAGAAATTGAATAGCTGTTATCCCTCCCTCAGCACACATACCTTCAACCACAGGGATCACGAAATAGGACAATAATCTCTGATTGTAAAAACATGATTACTAAAATTGGCATTTTAAAAGAATTCATTCCACCCTTTCTCTCGTCTCTCTTTGATGACACTCAGTGTCATTACTAGAAGGAATGAGTTACCATTAGCACAGAGCATCCTGCATTTCAAGCACATTCATCAACAAAGGGCTTGAATTCTTGGAGCTCTTGTCATGTTAGTACACTCCAGAAGCAGAAAGGAGCTTACAACCAGGAGACACAAAACTTATAAAACAGATGTGCTGATTAGACTAAATGCCAAAGTACCTTTATAGTTACATATGGAACTGCAAGTCTGAAAAAAAAAAATTAAGAAGTTGCTTATTATGTAATGGGAGAGCTAAACCAGTACCACACTATTCAACCACAAAAAGGCTCATACTGCCTTTGCAAACCTTCTGACACCAGTGACATTTTGAAACAGGATGGATTAGCTGCACTTTGATTATACCCAGAATGTGCACAGAGGTAGAAACACACTGCTCGTTTATAGCAGAAAGGTGCAGAAGAAAAGATGGAGTTCATCAGTTTATTATAATCCATTAACATTTCACTGCTTGATTAACTGCCAGCTTCCTGAGCAACAACTGCACTCGGAGGCTGCACCAACACCCAGCTGAAGATCTGCCACTTTATTATTTTTGTTGCTTTTTATCAAACTGTCAGCAAAAACTGTCTCCTAGTTAATCGTACACAGACACAAAAATCCCAGTGAACGTCCTGAGGGGACAATGTGCCTTACTGCGCTTTTGAATGACAGCCCTGCTTCAGGATTAAGGTTTTCCAGTAAGCAGATATGTTTGTGAAGCAGCCATGAAGAATGGTTTGCTAAAAATGTGTCAATTTGCTGAAGCTTCCTGTTAGTTCTGTGAAATGCATTTAGGAGGCTAATTAAACAGCAGGCATTGCTTTTATGTAACAAAATGAGAAGGGTCCATTTTGGAGGAGCTGTGCGCGTATGTGACATATTCACGCTGAACATGGAGCTTGACAGTGCCAGTCCCTAAAAATAGATCCTGGATATCCTTGTTCTCATCGCCGACCACAAGCCCGTCCCCTTGGCGGCTGGGTGCATGGAGCTGGCACCCCATTCCCTCCTCCAGTGGAGACAGGAGTGCTACCCCGAGGTGCCTCTTTTTTAGATGAAGTGGAGAAGATAAAAAGGATGTTGCATCTGCTGCACACACACGTTTGAAACAATATCCTTGCCCCTTAGCAGGCAGTTATCATGTTGTTTTGGCAGCAGGAAGGAATCTGTGGTTTTTCTTGAATGTTGCTCTTCTTTATTTAAACTACCAGAAATAAAGCAAAAATGACAGAATGCTCTGTCTATAAATAATCATTCCGGTGTACAGTTATATTAGGAGGTAACTCAGATGGCATGATAACGCCTAACAGGCTAATCTTAGACCTATAATGCCATAAGATGAAAATAACTAGGCTAAGAATAACTGACCCAGAGGAGTCAGGCTGTTAAAGAGATCCACTGAACAGGGCACTTTAGATTTTCATGCATTTAACAATAATATCTGCCAGCTAGTTTCCCTATATTTTGGATTGTACCCACTGTATAACAACAACACAGTATTTGGGAAAGGTTAAAGTGCAATCACACCTGAAACCTTGCCCACCTTCTACACCAAACCCTGAAATTAACCTGCATATACACATATGTGCAAATACACACAGGAGGAGTGAGTAATGTTTGCAGACTAGCTAGCTCAGTGCTCTGCTTTCTCACAGCTCTTGCTTTCTCTGCAAAGACTGTGCAGAAAAAAGGGGCTGGGCAGTTGATACAGAAATAGAAGTCTGATGAAAGCTCTGGTAGTAGGAGCAGTTACAAGTGTTCCTCATATCCAAAACCAATCTTAATGAACTAAATGGCTTCTATAAGCCATTTTACACAAGGAAAGACTGGATGAAACCACGTTCCTTTGAGCACTGTGTAAACAACTACATGTAAGAAAGCTGAACAGCTAAAAAAATAAACAGCTAACGTAAAAAACTCTTTCACAAGAAAATGATTAAGCTCAACAGACCAAGAGAGGGGAGCTGCTGTTCCAGTGCCAGGGCTAGTGAACCTTTGTATCTCATGTAAAGTTTAATGATATCAGGAAAGGAAAGAAGCTCAAAGAGGTTTTAAAAACAATTGCAGAACAATTTTATTTACTTTCCAGAATTTGTAGCTTGCTATTCTTGTAATTCTTGTACTTTGAAATTCTTGCTTTAGTCCTTTTCCACAATCTATAAATATATCTTCTAATGCAAAGTAAGATTGTCAAGTAATCATCACTTGATTCCAGAAGCTGGGACTTAAGGGAAAAGAGGGGGAGGAGGGAAAAAAAGCAACACTACAGTGTTAGAAAACACACAAAGTTAGCAACATTGGTTCGCATTCAACCGTTTTCCAAGTACTGTAAAGCAGAAAAAGCAGCTTCATTCCATTTTACCACACTCTTCTCCAAGTGAATTGATAATCAAAGTCTTGTCCAGCACCTGATGGAGCAAAGCCTACACCCCATGTCAGTACGACTGTCACTACAAAAAGACTGTGGGTTGGCATTGCTCTTCTCGTAGTATTAATTAAGGCTAAGCCATGCTCTTCTATAATGAAGAATTCAAATATTCAAGCTTCTATAAAGAACTAGCTCCTTTCCTGCCTCGCATATTTGAGAGGCATTGAAAACAGTCTCTCTTAACTGCTGCTGCCTAGAACTTCCCTGAACCGAGCTGTTTCACACACTGTTTTTTCATTACCCCGAAGAGAATCACAAAGTAAAAGATCTGCATATCCTCTGCTATTCTCACTCGCTCTGAAGAGTTATTGCCTGAAATAACACATGCATAAGATTTTTTTTTTAATCCGTAAAAGTTCTCATTACCTGATTCAAATATGCAAATATTCCAAGTTATTCATGTCTACCAGAGCAAGCCTTTATAGGAATTTGCTTTTTGCAATCTCTTGACGGGAACTGTTGAACAGATGAAAATTTTATTTGGACAGAAAATAAAACAGGACAACAAATATAAAATATTCCCTGAAAGCAATATAAACGCACACATACAAAGGTGTATGCATGGTCTTGCAGCCACACCATAGATACCACATGAGATAAATTTTGTACATTTCACTGTGGGAAGACATCTAAAAAGGACCTGTCAGCCCACATATGACATGATGCATGTAGCACCTATTCTGTCATTTGTATTCAAGAGTCACAGCTGGAATTTCCTGATCAGTGCAGAGAATAAAATACTCTAACTACGTTCACTTACTACATTTGCAAAATCGCAGGTAATTTGCAAGCCTGTAGGTACACTAAGTCAATCAAATTAATCATTGCAAATTATTATATTCCCTTTAGAACAGTTTTGCTCTATAGATCCCTGAGCCTGACGGGTATTATTTTCCTTACTTCACAGAAGGGGAAGCTGACGTAAGCAGGATTACGTAACTTGTTCAGGTCACCCATCAATTCGGTGACAAGCCAAGGCTTTAAGCTCCAAATCTCCTTGAACTCTTGATTTTTCAACACTGCTGCTTTGGGCAGGAAGCAGAGCATGCCTTATCCAATAAAAGCTGAGGTAGAATTTAGGAAGGCCAGTGCAAGGGTATATGTCAAAATATGGCTAGCAAAGCAAATGTAGCAACCTTACCCTTTGGAAAAACAGCACGGTATACTTAACCACCAGGGGTTAATAATCTTGGCATTGCTTCTTAAAGTCACACAACTACAGATGCCATGGCTGGGTAGGTTGTTTCCTCTTCTTCATAAAACTGAAGTCTACCTGATTAATGCAGTCCTGTATTTGTTATTTATTTGCCACATGTGAGTGATTCTTCTTGCCATGGACTATGCTGCACCAAAGGCTTTTTTTCAAGGGGTTACAGTTTCTTATCCATGTGGTAGGATAAGAGGCCAGCTGAATGCTAGATACCATTGCAGTATTTCACATACAAGGAAGCTGAGACTTTTTGTGCAAAATAAAAGCAATAACATAGTTAAATGGTACCATCTAAATAAGAAACTTAAGACTCCAGATCTTTTTGTTTTTGTTTTTGTTTTTTTTAATCTTGAAACTAAAATAATTGCAGTATTAAATAAGAATGTATCAGCATCATTTTCTTAAATAACAATGAACCATACTTACTGCTGCATTTTAGAGCAACAGTACCATATGGGAGAATCTAGTTCAGTCTTCTCAAGATAGCTGAAACTGCTCTCTGCAGTGAGGTGTAGGTGTCTGCAAATTACACAGCTTCTTGAGTCAGTGCCGATCTGGATTGCCCCATTCATAATTAGACTTTTGATTGGTACCTATCCAGATCATCTCATTCATAGTATGATTTACAAGCAGGGATGGAGACAGACAGGCAAAGCAGTAATTGAGGGAATACCAGAAGAACTGCTTTCACATGACAGAAGTATTTCCTACACCTGCTATTGTCAGAAATTCCTTAGACAGTTTGCTTTGCAAATATGTATCCACTGCCCATTGAATCTGTCCTCTTTGGGGATGACTCCAGTCCACTTAAAATTAGAGCTGAATAATACATGCCCATTGCATCTGGAAACTAGCAAAGCTAAAGATCCATTGAGAGCTTAAGTTGTGCTTGTTCCAAGACTTCAAGAACATTAAGAGTGCATGCTGTAACTGTTCAGTGATCTTTCTTAAATATGTGCAACTTTTTAATCCGTGCAATGCATATAAGTGAAGATAACTTTAAAGTAAATTGACAAAATTAAGGTGACTGATTTTAGCTACTCCAATCACTAGAGCACATTGTTATAGTCTGCATAATCTTTTCTCTCCTATACACAGCACAGGCACAATACATAAAATGTTAACAGGCCTGATCCTGCAAGACCCTGAACTCAAAGGAACTGAAGGTAACAGACAGCAGCACCAGACTTTGTGGTTTCATGTGACATGAATTAAACTGCAGACTATGTACATAATATCAACTACTTGTGGTCTAGCTGTGTATCTTAAAAGCCAATAGAAACACCGTAGAATATTTTGTGTTTTACAGAGTATGTATTTAAACATATTTTACCTTGATAATGTTCTTGACTACATTAAAAAAAAAAAAAAAAAAAAAAAAAAAAAAAAAAAAAAAAGCCCTACTCGGTGCTACAGAGGAAAATGTATACGTTATATGGACCTAAGGTAATATCAGATGAAAATCAAATGTTACATGATATTCTTGTCTCCAGTGTAGAAAACCAGAAAAACTTACAGTAAATTACCTCCTTTTCTTATGTCTCAGATGAGGAAATTGCTATTACTCGAGAAACATTAGTAGGTGGTTACAAGGTACTATAGTGAGCTTCAAAAAAAAAAAAGTTTTTACTATGTCAAATTAAAGAACAGGTTTTCACTTGTACACACAGATAACAGATACACAGACAACTTTAATTTGACATAGTATATATAGTGTTTAAAAAACAGGAGGGAGGGGGAAGTGGTCAGTCTAATCTCTGTGATCAATACAAAAGCACTGGACACCTGCTGAGCTGTTCAGGAAAAGCAACGATTCTTGAACAATACATCAACACTGAAGTTTGCAGAACTATAACACTTTCAGAGAACATTCTGCTTTTATGCACTGTCTTAGCTAGAGTTTTCTTGATCATATTGGTAAACAACTCTTTCACCTGATTTCTGTCCTTGACAAAAAAACTGCAATCAGTGTTCAAAATCTATTCTAAAAAGTTAAAGAAATAGCAAATTCTCTGAGAGATCCGAAAAGAAAGAAACCAACCGAGCTGCTTTATAAATGAAGAGAAAAATCACCAATCTTAAACATTACCAGTTGGAAGTCTCCAGTCCCCTTAGGTACTCTCATTATTTTAACATGCACTTCATGCCTCTTCAATGTCTCATTTGCTCCTTCAGCCTGTCATTATTATGAGGTTTTATGACTTTCTGAATTGAAAAACACAAATTATAAGGTTAAGACACATCTAACTCTTTCCTAAGAGGAAAGATATTGCCATTTGACACAATCTCTCACAATTTATTTTAATATCTGAAACCGTAACCCTGCTCTTCAGTTGCATGTAAGAAAGAAACATGAGTAAAAGTTCAAGTTCTTCTGTAAAGCAGGAAAAGAAACTGTTTCCAAAAACAAACAAACATGGACTCAACAGGTGTACCAAAACAGGGAATACCTGAAAAGACCTGTGGTATACACTGTATTTGTGCTTAGAAGTGGGAAGCGCTGACAAGTTTTGTTAAAAAAAAAAAATAAATTAATTAAAAAAAAAAAAAAAAAAAAGAGAGAGAGGGAAAGAGAGAGGGAGAGAGACTAAGACTAAAGTACCTGTAAACAATTCACACTACAGTTTACTTACAGGTACTCTATAAAGACAACTTGATGAATAACAAAGTGGGAAAACCTATTACTGAAAAAATATAAAGCAGGTAATATTGTACCTCAGTCCAATGAGAACAGAACTGTAATAGAGTTAAAGAGAGAAGTTGAAAAAGTAACCTGAATTTTTGACTTTTTCAGACTGTCTAAAATTATGTTTCATCTGAATGGCTACAATTCTTCTGGATTAATTCATTTACAAGGCACCACTTGCAGGTCTCAAACACAGCTAACAGACAAACTAGAAAATCAAGGGACAGCTTCAAATACATGAAGAATTGTTCAATTTTCCATCACAGCAGCTTTGAAATACCTTCATTAAAAATACATCCAATTTACATTTCAGTGAGTCATTACTTCTGACTACCATTGTCAGGTTCCAAAATATTTTTAAAGTAACAAAATAAGCCATGCATATGGAAGAGACTGCTTTAGCATTCTTTTAAAGTAACCCTGTAATGAAAGCAGAATAGGATTGATATAAAAACCTCCTTGTGTGTAAACTTGAGAAAATGAAACTCACAAAAAGACGAAATCCTGTTTACAAAATCACATATGAAGAGAATTGCCTGTGACGGGCTCTAACTGCAGCCTCCTGATCCGGTCTGTCTGATGAAGCCTCTCTCTGAATAAGCCCATACCACAAGCCCCATTTTGCAGTCACACAACAAAACAAACTGAACAAAAAAGGAAATCCCAACTATATTTCAGTTGTTAGCATTTTGTTCTTGCTGGAAAGCAGCACACTGAAAGAGGTGAACTCCCACAAAAGCAGCAGCTGATATCTAACATATCGTGGTAGAGATAATTATTTAACAACAACTTACATAAAGCCCACAAAAATAAAGTCAGCTCTTTATAGGAGGGGAGTTTTCTTGTTGTGACGGGCTGTATTTTATCGGTAAGCCACGGTGCGGGCAGGGGAGGCAGGGGTACTGAGCTGTCTCTTACCTGAGCTGATCATACTGTGCATTCTTTGCTGAGCCAAGAGCTGTTCGCGTCCAGAAACCCCATCTGAGGAAAAACACGATTCACTCTCGTAAATTGTCTGCAGCATATTCCAACCAGTCTGCACTTCAGCTACATGAGAGAGTCATCACTGCACTTGTACAGGGGCGTCAGGCACGACCCTCTGCTGTCCTACCTCCTCCAGCCAGGCTTGTCAGACAGCACACTTCGGTAATTAGCAATGTGTAAGCATTTGTACAAGTATCTACTAAGAGAGAAAAGACAAAATCCACTTTACACAGCTGCGAGAGGGCAGGAAGCACACGCTGGACTGTGCACCCCTGAGTTTGAGCACTTGTGCTCTGGAAGCCAACAGCAGGTGGAAGAAGAAATGCAGAAATATCTCGGTGCTTCAGGCTTTCTCGTGTGCGTGTGTACGTGTGTGTGTGTGTGTGTGTGTGCGGGGGGGGAAGGCAGCCTCTCGCAAAGCACACCCAACGAGCACGTTTCCAGGGCTGCCGGCCCCACCAGGTTCAGTTCTAGTCACCCCACTGTCACGAGTGCCTCTGTCCCCCGGCCGCCCCTCGGCCCGGCTGGTGGAGTTGGCCGGGGCAGTGACAACTCATTTGCATTCAAATCAACAACAGCGTGGCCCAGCGGCGGCAGAAATAGAACAATGGCTGGCCTGAGCCAAAAATAGGTCAAGCGCGGCCGGGTGATTGGAGCCTGCATTAATGCGTTTAAAAATACCACAGCAAACACAGCTGTCCAGTCTCTGTCTTTCAAACTGCAATCCTCCCTCATCCTCAAGCATAATTAACCCTTTCCTGCTGCCAAGCCTATTCCTGTGACAAAAAGCAAGGGTGGGTGGGAGAGCGCCCAGTCGGCAGCGCTCCTCGCCCCCCACCCTCCCCTCACCCGGCAGCATTGGGTGAGAAGCGAGCAAAAAGAAGAAAAGAAAAAAAAAAAAAGAAAAAGAAAAAAAGGCCTCTGTATCGCTTCCAAAACAACGCTGGGAGCTCTTGCTCGCAGCGTGGTTTCTGCCGCGCCCACGCACAGCAATCCCGTGGTGCTATTTTTGCTGCCCGCTTCCCGGGCTCCGCGGCCTGCAGGCGGCCAGCGGGCTGGGCAGGCCGGAGGCGCAGGCCCATGGTGACGGGGCAGCTGGGCTGCTGCTCACGGCTATAAGCAGTGCTTCCATATTTAGCACGCCTGGTACAGCGCTTATAGTCCAGCACCAGTTGTGGCACGGCATATTCGACATGCCTGCCTACTGTGCGGCGCTCTGCTGGCATACTGAAATGTGGTTCGCATTTATCTTCAGCAGCGTTAGGCAATTTGTACTGCGCCTCTCTCAGTTTGACGAGGCGATGTGGTTTCAGAATGGCAGCGTCTGACTACAGATCAGAGCAAAGCACCATGCTGCTCTATGTCCTGGCAGGCTTCACGCATGCTCTGTTAAGTTCATTTTTTATAAAGACATTTCAAAAGTTGCATAGCTTTTTTGCTGATTAATATACCCACATGTAGGTAAGGAAAGTTTCAGTTCACTGTTACCAGTGATACTTTACCTCCTTGGCATCCTGCTCTGCAATATGCTGTTTGCTACACAGGTGACCAACGCCTGTCCCTACCTACCTATACAACTCCTGGCCACACACATACCAAAAATTCTGAGTCCCTTTCCCTGTCCTGGCCATGGGGAACTGATGGCGGCAACAGGAACGTGAATACTCACTGGGATCAGGAAACCATTGCAAAGGTTGTCTCGGAGACTTCTAGAGATCCACCAAATCCTGAACTACCCCAAGCACCTGTGCTTGAAGATGCAAGGACAGTGCATAACACCTGAAGCTCAGTTCTGCCTTTCAGCCAAGAATTGGCTGTCTGCTGTTCAGCTAACAAAACAGATTGCAGTGAAGGGCAATATTTTTTTTTTTTTAACTTGTCACAATTCTTCTATCAAAGAAAAGATTTTCAATAGCAAGGTACTGTGACATCACTAGATGATATTTGGAGATGTAGGACATCTGGGAGCTGTGAAGCTCAAGGCTGCTCCCTTCATCCCAAACCTTCTCTTACTCCATGTGCCAAACAATCTAGACCTGCTGAGGGCTGGGATCTGTTCCTTGGACAAATGGAGACTGCAACAGCTGACAATGGGATTTTCCCTGTGCGATCCTTAAGTTAGCACCTTGCACTGCTCAACACCCCCCTCTCCTCATCTTTCCTCTTCACCCAGCTTACTACATACACACATGAACTTTACTTTCCTTTACTGTACTTTTCCTTTACTTTTCCTTTTTCTGTAAAGAGGAAGACTCCTCCCAGACAAAAGGCAAAGAGGAGAGGAGTACTTCTGTGGAAGCAGAAAAGCTCTGCTGACAGCATAAACCCAGCTCTGCAAAGGGGCATCAACACAGGTAGGATGCTACAGTGCAAGCCAGAGGATGAGCAGCACATGCATTACGTCATATTGACAACTTGGTATCACGAACACTTGAAGTAATACTCATAGCACTCTCAGGGCCTGTGCTAGAAAGTTATCTGGGATTCAGACTACTCAGTAATTGATGATTCCAGTTGGTCCCCAGAAAGGCTGGGTCTCTCTGCTTCATCCATGGTGTCCCAGGGGTTCCAGGTCTTGGTGCTGCTCCCACAAAGCTCCAGGAGACCTGCTTAAACCCCTGCAACCCCATTGATGCTGGAGCCATTTCAGCCTCTAATAATGTTAGGAAGTGGATAACCTGAACTGAGAAAGCTGAAAAAGCAAATGTTCATTATATCTTGAGAGAAAAAAAATCAAAATGTTTTGTGGGAAATACAAGGCACTTGCATGGTGCAGGGCAGATGTCTAACAAGGGTGCAGGGGGAATCACCAATCTTTCAGCAATCTTTCCTAACACAGAAAAAGCTTTTTATAGACAGAAGTAAATAAAAAAAAATGGAATTGCTTATGCCCTTGAGCCAACAAGAACATGACCCTGTTTAGTGATTCAATGCCTCAAAATAATTGAGTCTCGTATTACAGGGAAACACTGCAGGAATAAGTTAAAAACAGGTCATAACACAGAAAATTCTGGAGTGTGGGATCCCGGTATTAGATACCCATATGTGTTTTTAAGTCCTTGTATATGTGGCTGCATTTTTTAAGATAGAAATCACAGCTCTGACTGATTTAAAAAAAAAAAAAAAAAAAAAAAAAGCAAACTATTTTCAAGAGTAGAAAATGTACATTCAGATGTTTATCTGCAAGCATTCTTAATTTTGGTATATTATTTTAAAATGACAGATAAATTATGCTGCTAGCTAATTCACAGACCATAATGACTACTGCATCATGTTTTATATTTGAGATTACATATAAATATATATATATATAAATATTTTAATTATGATGTCAGTCATCCCAAAGGTAGGGCATTTACAGTTCCTCCAGCTTGGGATCTTATGGGCCTTCTTCAGAAAATCACTTTGGTACATGCTTAGCTTTAAAACACTTGCATAAATCCATGCCTTTTCAACATAATATTTAAGCACATGCTTAAATTCTATGGATTGCGATAGAATTTAAACATGTAGTTAAACACTTTGCTGAGTCAGCCCAGTCCCTAACTATATGACCGTATGGTTTTAAATAGCTCCTTTAAAGTCCCACAGGGGAAGGAGAAAGGCTTCATGCCTGGAGAAAACCTGGTTTTTATTTTTTGAAGCTATGCATGTTATAAGGTGGCATTTTAATACAAGAACATGAGGTTTTTTTCTTCCTTATTTTTTCAAACACATTTCCTAAACTTGGAGAACTTTAATGACACTAGAGGTAAGAGTAAACTGTTGAAATGATTTAGCACTGCTGAGGTGACTCTAAATACAATCAGCAACTTTATGGAAAATATAAGGTATGTTAGTAGCACTAAGATCTCATTACAGAGGGTTCACAATGTGTTTCTCTTGTTTTCCTTCTGAGTTGCTAAAAACAAATAAATATAAGGAAATTAAACTGGGAAACAGCATTACTGAAACATTAAGACTGAGAAATCAAGTGCCCAAATTAGAAAGAGCTAAGATTTCTACTGCATTATTAACTCAGCACCATAATAATTAAGTAGCACTTTTCTGTTCCTACTTTTCTTGTTAAGTGCAAACAATATATTACTGTTTGTTTTTAGCATATCCCATTTATCACTCATGTTCTTCTGAAGCTTAGCCTTCATTAATATTAATACTATACTTTCAACTTTGGCAGTTTTCTTACCTGTAAATGAATTCTTACATAGACTCTTCTGCCAGATTGCTTCATTGTATCATATAAATATTACATACAAATTAAATAAAGAGATGCTATGGAGTTTTTAGTTAAATGCTTAAGTTATGGTACTGCAAATCTTACAGGTGTCCCATACAACCTTCCTTCAGTCACTTTTTCATCAGGCCAGCATTCTGTGAAAAAACATCACATAATACCATGCACCAATTTGAAACTAGTGCATAAACTAGTGGGAGCTAAATTAAGTTTGTGTAGGTAATACTAAATCTGGACTACTACAGTACCGAAGTTTTGAGTTCTATTCTCTGCAACCAAAACAGCTCCTAACTATATTTTGTACATCTAATTACCAGGATAAAAATAATAATAATAAAAAAAAGACCTATTGCAAAGAACAGATGTTTCTGCAGCCACAGTTCATTAGGTATCATAAGTACCATGTGAAACCCAAGCATCCAGCGTAAATTACTACAGTTTATGCTAGAGGATTAACTAAATTAATGAACAGCAGAAGACTATTACCACAGAGCAGCAGACGGTTTGGGAGCAGAAAGAAAGCAGTGAAGATGCTCAAGCACCCTGGGTTTGCTCCCTCCTGGAGCACATTCCAGGCCCTCGGGGAGTAAAGATGGATAGTTTGATCCATGTGTTCTGCTTGGAAAGATGTGGTAGTGCAGGGACATCACTTAGGTTTGTGTGCAGCAGCTTCTTGGCATTGCCTGTGCAGGCATACATGCTGCTTTTTCTTCACAGTACCCTGAACCCACATGATGTGCATTTTTCAACTGAGGAGAAAACTTTAGTTCTAAACACGTTTAAGCTCAATTCAAGCTTCAAAGGAATTTCCTGGGACAAAGAAAAGCATATCAATAGCTTCAGGGGATTTTATGACAAACAATGGGAGGATAAAACTTCACAAAGTTTTGAGAATAAGGAGTGATGCACTAGGTAAATGAATGGATCTCTATCATTGCTTTATATGACAATACAGAGAGCTGTTCAGCTTTCTCATGTAAATGAGCTAAGGGCTTTTGGAACTAGCTCTCCTGGTTGCTGATTACTTATCACTTAGTTTTCCTCTGAAAATATGCCTTTCTGTTCACATAAATAAGTCTTCTGAAAATTAAGTCCTAGATTCAGGACAAGACCTCAGCAACACGTGCTTGACTATAAGCACAAGGCTAAAGTTAGGCACATGCTTAAGTGCTTCATAAATTCAAGGGTACTTTCCTGCATCAAAAAGCTCAACTAATTTAACATACACAGACAGAGATCAAGTAAACAAATAACATTTTGGATAGGAAATGCAGAGACAATTCAATTATGCTACTGACACAGTTATTTAACGGGTTGGAACTAAAATCTAAATCTTTTGCAAGAAGGCTGAGGTATATTGCATATAAGCAATACAATCCCCAGAGCCAAAAGCAATGTCAGGTATTGACAAATAAATGCCTCAGACCAACAAAGCATTTTGCCTCTTCCATGCCATAAATGAAGCAAGCAGAGCCATGAGCAACACAAGATTTACCAAGTGTTCCATGATTACATCCAGCTTTCTTAGACAGACACGTGTGTGTATGTGCAGTGAGGCTGGCATGTCTAGCTGCTCTCAACACACCTGGATGGACACACATAATGTAGCCCTGGAGCACACAGCCTATGGCAGCCTGCAATACATTCAGCCTACCTCAGGCATTTCAAGCTTGTTGCACACACACTGAGCAAATAATCTGTGCCTCCACTGAGCATTTTGCACAGGTCAGCTCAACAAACCTGGACACTTACTTCTGGACTGCAGGCTGAAGTTCTTATGGCTGGAGAACCAAGATGCATCTTAGCTCATAATACATGTATATACATGGATGTAAGTGCTTTTTTGGTTTTAAGCCAAGAAACGTAGACCATACTTGCTGCCCAGAGAACTGTACTGTGAAAATCAATGGCTATGCAAAGGATTTAGGATCACAGCAGAAGATAGCCAACTGAATATGACCTCGTAGGATTACACCATGACCAAAAAGGTTAATAAAATCCATGGATATAGAAAGTAGGCTATATTGAGTTAACAGCATTGAGGTGATATGCATATACCAAAGAGAATACATGTATTTTAGGGATATTGTAACTTGTTCCAGTATAGGTACTGAAAAAAGATTGCTGAAAAATTGAGGATGGATAGATACACTACAAGAATAAGATAGGTTTATAAAACCATTGGAAATCAGAAACTCTAAGATACTAAGTCCAGAGGTGTAGTAAAATGTTCTCTATTTTATGAAACAAGGGTTTTATGAAAAATCCATCAGTTAGAAAAAATCAAGCCAGGAGTGGACACATATTTTAAACATACATTTTACCACTGCAGCAGCTTTCACATGAGCTTTATATCAAGAGTGGCCACAGCTCTGGAAAGAAAGCCCTAGCACCTCTGTAAAGCAAACTTTAGGTAGGTTTTGCTGTAGAATTCTAAGTTATACAGATCAGAGCTGGTGATCATGGGGGTACCTACCAAGAGTAAGTACGAATTATTGCTTAAGTGATAGGAATAAGAAGACCTATATAGAATACTTTTTCCTACATCAGAAACTTTTATTCTTTTAAATCACACTCTACTGAAAAGAAGAGGTATGTTCTTAAAAAAGAAAATCCCAAATAATTCTCTTCCTATGAAATTTGATGATTTTTACAAGAGTATCATAATGGAGTTCATTGTAAACATCTTGAAACAAAAATGTGTCTGAAAAAAAAAAAAATTAAAAAAATCAACAAAACAAACAAACAAACAAACAAAAAAGCATTTGCTTTGGTTTTGTATTCAAAGTTGCCTTTTAAGTCATATAATGAAACGTCAAAAGAAGGATCTTCCACATCCAGGCTAGGATTCACTGAGGAACAAGGTAGCTTTTACATAATGTGCTACAACCACACCACAAAGCTACCTATGTAGCTGGGACAACAATTTCTCTGTTAAATTTTGAAGCAAGTCAGAGTGAGTTTTTGTTAAGTATCAAACAATTTATGTTGTCAGAGAACTGAAACTGCAAATCACTGGAAGCTTAGCCTAGAAAAAAATATTTTACATAAAAGACCAAAAAGTGTCTTTGCTGTGGAGCAGGTCTGAGATGCCAGGCTGGGCTGCTCAGATCTTGTTCTCCTCCCAGCTCATCCACCCTTCACTTGGGAGCACTGAAGCACATGGAGATGCAGTGTTATAGGCACAAACATGCCTCTGAGAGCTGTAACAAACTGGCTGCTTCTGTGCTATGAAAAGGTCACATCACATACCGGTCAATAATGTTGTTATGAAACCACATGCAACCCTTCTGGGTAGTTGGACCAGGGCAGAAGCTAAGCCCAGTTCTGGATCCAGTTTTCATCTAACCTCCTTCCTCATCATGAATTCTGATTAGGAACAGACCTGCAGTGTATACTTTACCAAAATGTTATTGATATGCCTGCTTAGGAGTTGTTCTTACTGTCCCAGTGAATTTAGGTCACTGCAAAAAGGATGAAACCGTGACTTCAGTGGGTGAACTGCAGTTGTTTTGCCTCACTTCAGTAGAACCAGGATTTCTCCCGAGGAGCAAGATGATCTTAATTTTCCTTGTGAAATCAAGAAATGTATGGGACACAAAACAGAAAATAAATCAAAATATAATTGAACACAAGATTTCATCATTTTGAAAGGAAAAATACCTCACACTTCAACTAAATATAGCCTCTTCTTCCAACTACGTAAAGCCCTTTGAAAATTTTAATGCAGCTACTTACTGTAACTGAAGATACCTTCATAATATCCCACAGTACTGCCAAAGCATGTTACAAGCCTGAGTATCTTTACGATTTTCGTAAATACACATAATCCGACTGGTTGTTCTAAGGCCAAAATCAGCCCCAAGAAGGCTGATTTCGAGTTCATTTATCCAAACAACTCAATCTAAAATCTGCTAGGCAGTCTGTTCCAGGGAGGGGCCAACACAAACGGCCTTCATCTGCCCCTCTCTGGCCCCAGGCTGGGAGCAAGAAGCAAGTGCTTATGCTCTCTAGGACAAAGGGACGAGGCTGGTTCCAAGCCCCAATTTCCTCGGAAAGAAAACTGTTCACTAAATCTGCTGAATTGATTGGAGCCTCAGAGCACTATGCAATGGCTAAAAAAAGCACAGGGCAGAATTAATTATTTCCAGTGAAAGCATGGGGTATCTGGAATAACATATATTGAATCCACATTCAGACAACACTCTCATTCTAATCAACTCTGATCAGGTGTACTTCCAAGAGCCTGGGGAGGTGCAGCTCCTATATTTCACTTCAATCCAAATAGCTTTTGGGAAAAGGCAGTCCAAAAATGAATGAATTAACAAAAAAATAGCTTGCAAAAGCTGAAAGCTGAATGGCACAAGCAGAGATTGTAGACTATTCAAGAGGAGCTTAAGCTTCTGAGTGGTCAAAATGTAGAATCAAACTTGGACTTGTGGCCTTCCTAAAAATAGCACAGTTTTATGAAAGTTGTCTGTGCAGCACTTCATTTTCTGTTGGTTGGTACTCAAGAGAACAGGACAGCAGGACATTTGATAATGGCAGCAAAAAAAAAAAAAACAAAAAAAAAAAGAAAAAAACAAAAAAAAAAAAAAAAAAAAAAACAAACAAAAAAAAAAAAAAAAAAAAAAAAAAAACAACCAACAACAATGCAATCAACTAATCAGATATTTTAAACTCTCACAGAAGTCAGGGCTCATGTAAGTGATCAGTCATAGGTGAGCTGGCCTGTCCATGCCATTACTGCAGTTCGTTTCTAGCCCCTTGCTAAAGCAGCTGAAGGACAATTTCCATGAGATGTGTAATATGTTTTTTCATTTTTAATCTGGAGTTAATGCAATCAAAGTGTTATCATAAGTCTATGAAAAATGGAGTATGTTTTTAGCAGCCTTCAAAAGGCTGTTGTAAACAGGGTGACAGTTCCAGCTATAAGTAACCAGAGACAAAAGCTAGACTTTTCAAGGTAGTATGCATCACTTGTGGACTATGCCCAGAGGAAAAACAAAACAAAATGAAAACAATACCTACCTTTCCTAGTGTATCTTTAGCCTTAATAGTGTTCTCAAGCTCCTCTCCTTACCTCTGGCAGAATTCCAGTGAAAAACAAAAGCTAGGAAAATGAAGGACAAAAACTTGGACATCTAAAAGTGCACACACAGTTGGCAAATATTTTATTTGCCATAAGGAAGACTTCTATGTCTCAGAACATAAAAGAAAACAACTGAAGGTATTAGCCTGGTTTTATGTAATCTGATAAATGACTGCAGAAGATCTGGGCACCACCTTAACCAAAAATAGATATATTGTAATAATAAGGCTGAAAAAAAATCCATGTAAGTAAATTGCAAGTGTGATGAAAAAGGCTTAAGTTTGGTCAAACTTTAATTTTCCCTTTTTAATTGCCAGTAAGAATGCTTCTAAAAATATCATACTTTTGCTTTACAACATTAATTTGCTTGCTATTCTGAACAAATGCATTTCTACATTTTTGGACTCTAGATTAATTTTACATTTAAGAAATAATTTATTTGAAATTATATAGAATAGAGTTTTATTTCGAGAGCTTCAAAGAAAATGTTACTATAAGCTATATAATCACAGCATTCTCTTTCAATCAGTATTTACAGGTATACAAAGTATATTTTTCTCAACAGGCCTTACATGTACAAATCTTGTGTGTGGGTATAAAAATATAAACAGATTAAGAATACACTTTAAGCCATTGGTATCACACACTGCAGCTCAAATACTAAAGTGAACATACACTGACACAAACAGAAGATTAAAGCTGAAAGGTATATAAGCAAATGTCAAGCTTAAAACGTGATGATTAAGTATTTTATCGACTTGGGACCTAAGTCATTACATTCACTTTTGCTCATTTAGTGTCCTCTCAGCTACAGCTTAAAGCCTCCAGCAATTCAGACAGGCAGTATGTTATTCCGAGACCCATCAGAAAATGAATGAGTTGGGGAGTTGAGCAACTAACTATATTTGCAAAGGGAAATCTCCAAGGCATACCTACCAACAAGAACTACTCTAGGATGGTTGCCAACAGAAATATTTCATCCGTCAGTCTTTTACAGTACTGTGGCTTCCATCTAGGGTGTTTTTTTTGCCAAGTTATTTAGCCCTGCAGACAACAGCAACCAACAAGTTTGGTAACTGCCTTCGTTTCTCATGCTCTTTTTGTGGCACTCAGCTGTTTTGTGATACTCTGTCTTCTGATCCAAAGATCTTGAGCTTGGCACAGGATGCTAAGGGGTTTTTATGTGTCTTATTGTGGTGGGAGGATTGAAAGAAGGTATAGTATACAGGTGGTCAGTAGACCCTTGCTAGCTACTAATACCCCCTGCACAGTGACCTGCAGCTGTGGAGGGCTGGACTGAATGATCTTAGTGCAGTGCAGGAGTCAGAGAGTAGTCATTTCTCCAGCACACATGCTCTGATTTAGGACATGTGTGCTATTAAATCCATCAAGGGAAAGACTAAACCAAACCCGCTCCTGCAGTCTCAGTACACTGCTGATCATTCAAAGGATGATATTTGCCTGGATGGGACAAGGGTTTCACTGGTAACACCACATTAAGGACTTCTCTATGTGCTCCTGCTCTGCTTCTTTCCATGTCAGGAACGGCAAGGTTTCATGTTGATTTACTTGCTCATTCTAAAAGAAAGCAAATCGGTTTTCCAATGCAGCCTCAAACCCACAAGCAATAAAAGAAAGATCCCAAAGGTACTAGCAAGAAAAGCAAGAGCTCTTCATTGTCACCAGTTCATCCATGTCATCAAGCCACAAGTACAGTAAGTGTAGTTCAAAGTATTTCCAATAGGGCTATACTGTCCTTTCTGTCCCAGAGCTCTATTCACAAGTGGCATGACAGGCATTTAAGAGGATTTGCATCTTAAAGAGAGAGATAACTCACAGACCATCTATGCTTCCAAGCAAATATATATGATCAACATAATTGACTACCCAAACTCACAAACTCACCATCATTTAAAGACAGGAACAAGGTCAACAGAAGATGTATTTTGAAACTATAGAAGAAAAAAAAAAAAAAGCCATAAAGCTTTAAAAAAACTTCAAGTTTCTAACAAATTTTATTTATGATGCTAAAGATCTATATTACATTATTCTGTAAATAAAGGTCTCCTTTGTCTTGTAATAAAGGTCTCCTTTGAAAAGAACAGCATTCTTCAATTAATTTCTACATAGTACAAACTCTCCACTTTCTGGTCATGTAGAATATGGAATATCAGTCTCAGTAACATCTACAACTTCTGCATTTGCTCATGCCTTTACTTTTCCTAAGTTTTCAGACTAAATTCAGGCCAACTTAAGGCTAAGTCTTGACTCCCCAGTCTAGCCAACAGACTGTTTCCTCCATATCTTCCAATGTGCACATGCAAATCTCCCCCACCTGTTCGTAATTTTCTTGTCCTAGAGAAGGCAGCAATCAGAGCGTACCATTGTAATCAAGAGGACAAAGGGACGTTCCAGACTGTGCTGGCGTCATCGGAAAGGCTGATAAACAATCTATATCACTTGGCCACCCTGTTTGCTAACTATCATCTGTGCAAGAGAAAGATGATAAACAACAATGTTTATTATATGTTATTCTGCTTGACACACAGACTTGAAGTGAACTGATTTTGCTCATCTTTACATTCAATAAATCAGTTCTCAGAAATTAATTTTGGATACAAGATATGATAATATTCTATCCAATCAGAAAGAAGATTGAACCCATGTTCTGTTTGAAAGCATGGTGTCACACAAAATAAAACAAATCAGCCTGAACACATCTTGTGCTGTTCATCATCACATGGAGCCAATAATCTATTTCTGACTAGCGTGGACCATATTTGTTTCCATATTTGACAAGTTAACATTAGTCTCTTTACCTGAAGCAATGCAATTCTTCACTGGCAGAAAGTGAGATCTGCATCAGTCTTCATATGGCAGTACTGAGAAGGAAATTTGCATTTAATTTGCATACAGAAAGGAAACACTCGCTAAATACATACTATACCCTAGTGATTTTTTTCATTTGGTTTGAGATTCCAGACACTCTTGGTGTTTCTGGTCCCCCTCTGTCAACCAGGAACAAAGAACAACGCATTTCGCATTTCTACCTGGAGGACAAGCAACTTAAAGGTGCTCAAACATTGCAGAAGCAGAGAACATACATATTCTTTAGGCCAAAGTATTTGTGCCAAAATCCCTCTATAGCACCCTGTCAGTTAGGAACTGGAAAACTGCATTTTTCCACAGGGAACTGCCAAGGCTCTGTTTACGTCCTATGACTGACAATGCTTTTAAAGCCTATGTTTTTTCAGATAGCTGATTATTACCATAATAAAAATGCATGTGATTTCCCAAAACCACAAGAGGAGCTGTTTTTTTCCTCAAAAGTTAGAGACAAACAGGCTCATGCTTTCTTTCATAGTAGAAAAGCTTTTTGTTTTTATTTATTTTGTTAACCTGCCCTTCTCTTCAGAAGATTTGAAGTGGTTCTGTAAGCAGAACACTTCAACTTGCAAAAATTCATGGCTAAAGAAAGAAGTTTCTGCTGTCTCTCTAGGTTCGCAGGTTTACAACCTGTAGATATTTCCATTCACAAAGAGAAACAAGACAGCTTAGCAGGTTGTGGCAAGCCATCTCACTGATGTACATAACAAATGCCTGATGTGAAAGATAAAATGTTTAATTTAGTTCAAAATAAGAGCTTTAAAAACAAACAACAAAGTTTGGACAAACATTTCTGTCTTTGATCCTGTTGTACATAAATAAATTACTGATATCATCTGAAGGACTTTTTTCTCCATTCAGCTGAAGCTGTGCTCACACACACCTGCTCCGTTTGCTTCGTCTCCAGCACAGAGCTGGCGCAGTCAGTTCATTTGCGTCCTATTTTTGGCACGAGGATATTTGAACAATGATTGACCAGGATAAGCTGCCTCTGCTCTACTAACCATTAAACTAGCCGGTCCTCTTTGTACCCTTCCTATGGTTTTGAAAACCTAGGAGTAAATATTTCTGTTGGATTTGCCTTTTTAAATGGATGGGAAAAACTGTTTTGCTGTGGGCCCCATCTTTATAAATGTAATCTGTTCCTTCTGTGTTTAATACTCCCACCACAAAAGGATGCTGTTTTCCAAGAGAAAATTAGTAACTGATGACCTTTTTTCCTACATCTTTCCTTTTTTACCATTTTTTTTCTTTAATTAGTGCAGATGCACAACTGCCCCGCACTCCTCTTTTAATCCCATCTTTTATTCAGTACTGAAATACTGATTCCCTCCATGCTTCACTTACTAAAATCTCAGACAAAACATACTGCTGAGGTTTCCCCATGCTATTCAGATCAGATTGATCAGATTCGAATCAAAAGATCGAATCACTGACACAACAAGGCAATACTTTTCTTCCACACCTGAATGTGCACAGAAATTACACAGACATACATAATATTTCCACCCAGGCTGAGAAAATGATTTGGAAGAGCCTTCTTTGTTGTGCTGATCTGCATCTAGTTCCCCCCTCCACCAGAAAAACGAAGAGGCTAGGGCTCTTTGCTGTAGTTGTTTTGCCACTGAGACTGCTACCACCTCCGTGCTACTTTCCTCTCCTAGAGTCCCTGAGGCAGACTCCCCGCCTGCCTGCTCCTGCAACAAAAGCTCTTCCAGTGACCTGCTACCAGTTAAGAAAACACCCCGCAATCATTAGAAGTCATATTTATTCCAAACCCATTAATTCAGACTTCATTTCACAGGGTTTTAACTGCCATAATCGCGGCGTGCTGAACTCAAACAGCAAATGCAAAGCACTCCTCAAACAGCTAACGTCAACTGTTTATCAGGTCTCCCATTCTTTCCAAGCATAAATAAATGTCTCTCTTTTGCTGTTTTCTCTCTTGTATTTGCTTTCTATACTTTTTATAAAGAGCTCTCTACAATCTCTCCTCCCAGAAGCTTCTGATCACTAATTCTCTGTTTTAATCTTCTTCTGTCTATATTTATCACTATATTTCACGACTTAGTCTGTTACTCTTTGATCCTGTAATACAAATCATACCCTGCAATTTCTTTATTCCTCTTATTCACAGCCTGAACATTCTGCATCAAATACCATTCAAAACATGTTCCTTACCACTTATTTTCTTATTGTACTTGCAGACTTTCATCTTTCCTCAGTCCAAAGAGATGCTTCAGAATTGTTTTCTCAACTACTGAAAGTCTTCTTTTCAGTTCCAATATTCAAAGAAAACTTCAATCACAGCCACTTTTGCCACGTCTCATTCCATTTTTTTTGGAGAGGACAATGGTGGTTACAAGCATTCTTAAATCATCTCAACAACATGCTTTAAATTTTGTTGCTGCTAGCATCTTGTCTCTTGCCTCCTGAAAGTTTCCAGCTTTTTATATGCTAATGAAAAGGGAGAGACCTTTCCAGTTTTGCCACCTATTCAAACAGCAGAAGCAACTCTTGCTTCAACCTTTTTATTTTATAAATTGATGCAATACCAGTGAATAGGCAACAGAAAGAGAAAGAATCCAAAAAGCATCATTTTCCAATGATTATGAAGAGTCAACATTTCAACACTGATAAAAATGCACTGACAACATACTATGAGCCTTGTATACTTAAAATTCATCACTTGCAATCATCTCTCCAGAGCCAGTTTTATCCTTTGTTGTACAGAAAACAGAGAGGTATGAAGCCCTATTTTTGGCCAACATGAAACAAAGATATGTTTTTTTTTTTTTTATTCCATGTGAGAAAACACTGTTTTCCCACAGTGCAACATAAAGGGAGTTGCATCATGAATAGAAAAGGAGGAGGAGTGGGGAGGTGGAGGCAGAAGATGGGTAGTAACTATGGAACTTGGAAGTTTGCTAGAAAAACAAACACAGAAAAATGGCAGTTTGGGAAAAACCACATTGTTTATCAGTCTGAGACTGACCAAGATACAATGACTTGAAAGCATATGATCAACCTCACCAAACAAGATGAGCTTGCAAAGCATACAGCAAAGCTTTGTGAATAAATCTAGGATCTATTTAAAAAAAAATTCTTTTTCTCTTCAGTATTTCTTCAGCTTTCTATGGATACTTTTCTACCTTAAAGCATGATCAAGGCAACCAAGGCAGTAACACTGCTCATGGAGCCAATTCAGCATGTCTCTGGGCTATCGCCAGGCCAGTGTCAGCAAATTCACCACCACCCTTCCACTATTTCTCATTTGCCCCTCAGCCTGCACCATGCTGTACAGATCCCATGCATTTCAGTCACGTTCTTCCTGTTTTGGCACTCTTACACACCAAAAGTGATCTACTAAATTTGGTCTACTAGGTTTTCATTTCAAATGTCTGTTCACTTGGGGGATGTGTCATACTCTCCATTTTAAGGAACAATGCACATGGTTGGTGCTACAGGAACAAGGAAACCATTCTGAAGCATCTAACAGACTTGCTTGGGCTTACGTTCACATAGGATTGAATCGATCTCACAAAATTCATCATTTCAGTGTCTGCAAGAATGGCACCTGTCCTCCTTTATTAGCTGAACATTGATAACCATCAAGCATTATGCCAAACAGTAGAAAGCTAAGCTACTCAAAAGGAAGATATAACAGCAGCACAGAAATTTTTAAAAAAGCTCACGTCAGTGACTCAGTTTGTTTTCATGATGGAACAAACTTTCTAGAAGCGACAATAACACAAGTGAGGTCTGTCATTCTACCAAGACATTCTACCCCCAGTGTTTACAGGTGCTTTATACCAATTAAGCAAAAAATAGAAAAGAAATTACTAGGTTATATTATAAGAAAAGCTTAAAATAACCACTGTGAGCTAATGTTAGAGGCATGCAATGAACTAGGTTAGGTCACACCTACAACATATTATTGCCTTCGGCTCTGACATGTCCTTTATGAGTTCTACAAATACAGTGGTAGAGCTGGTGAGAGGAGCATCAGCTGTAAACCTTGCATCTAGCCAGCCATTTCTTTTCTCCCTCCTTGTTTTCCATATTTGATAAACATTAAAAAATACTATATCAATTTTCTACTCCATCCTTATTTAAAGAAAATTCTGACACTACAGCTGCAGAAGTTCTTGGATTGATATTTTCTTACTTATGTGAATAAGAAGTCAGGATTCCAGCAAAGTCATCCCATCACCTCTGTTGCTTTTATATTAAACACATGACTAAAGATACGACTGTTGTCCTAACCCCTTCCTCACAAATATGGTCACATCATGTCATAAAAGATGGTGTCACACCTAAAATTAGAAGCAAATCTCATCTGTGATGATTTTAACACTGAGCCTAACCTTGAGAAATGTTGAGTGCCTTCCAAGAGGTACAGCAATATGGATTCAAGGGTTCTCAGCAGCATACAGATTTTGATCATTGAATGGCCAATCAAAAGACAACAGTAAAATGAGAAGAAAGAGAGAGAGAGAAATAGAGATTTAGAATAGGTACTTCAGGAAAAGACTTATACAAGACTGATATCCATTTATATATAATACTTGGTTATTGTTTTTATGAAGACTAATATGCTCTTTAATTTTTAAGGTTTGGTTTAAAATCTAAGCTAGTGGCTGACAGGCCCAAACCTGCTCAAATTATATTAAGCCCTGAAGGTCTGTGGGCCATTTGACCCACAGAAAAAATAATGGCATTGCATATTATAGATAGATTTTAAATGACCCTACTTCAGTGTATCACGTGACAGGCTCAATAGAATCATTAGCTATTTCTGAATTACACCAGAGCACAAAAGTATGGAAAAAAAATGATATTAGAACATGGAAAACTAACAAAGGCAGAACTATGAAGATGCCTACCAATTCCTACTACTTTGCAATTCATCAAATGACACTTCACATTTTTTTCTTTGTCTTGTCTTGTCTCTTCATTGTCTTTCCACTTCAAGTGCAAACTTTCTGCACAGCTCAGTATCTAAAGCCATCTGTAAATTACTCAGTACAGTCAGTATACCAGATTAAAAATGATTATAATCATTTATAGCAATGATGTCACGAATCAAGGAAGATTGGTATAACATTCTAAATTTAATCATTGATGGTATCAATTTTTATGCAAATCACCTCAAGTACAGCTATTTGTAATACAATTTTATTTCTCTTGAAGAAATAAATTCACAGAATTTCTAGGTTGGAAGAGACCTCAAGATCATCGAGTCCAACCTCTGACCTAACGCTAACAGTCCCCACTAAACCATATCCCTAAGCTCTACATCTAAACATCTTTTAAAGACTTCCAGGGATGGTGACTCCACCACTTCCCTGGTGGAGTCACCAGGCAAATGAGGCAGCCTGTTCCAATGTCTAACAACCCTTTCAGTAAAGAAGTTCTTCCTAAGATCCAACCTAAAACTCCCCTGGCGCAACTTTAGCCCATTCCCCCTCGTCCTGTCACCAGGCACGTGGGAGAATAGACCAACCCCCACCTCGCTACAACCTCCTTTAAGGTATCTGTAGAGTGCAATAAGGTCGCCCCTGAGCCTCCTCTTCTCCAGGATAAGGTCGCCCCTGAGCCTCCTCTTCTCCAGGAGGAGAAACAGCATCTGGGTAGAAACAGCTGCTTGTGTCAGGTATAATCGTTTCCTTACCAAAAGAGCATAAATGTGAGCCACAATGCTCCTTTGTTGTATGAAACAAGTATTTTTGCAAATATGCATTATTTTCTTAAAATAATATTCATAATTTTCTGCAGTATTGCCTCAAGTCGTAGAGAAATATCAACATCTACATCAGTGTATTGGAGAGTGCTTTTCATTAGTTGGCATGGAATTAGTACTGAACTTAGAATTTTAACCTTTGTATCCCAGCTATAACCAGTTATTTATGCAATCTAAAATTAACCTAATGAGTATATTTTAGTATTTTGACCTAACAGATTTTTATTTATTTATTTATTTACTTTTGGTATAAAATGTCATAATGCTGGTTTTGTAATTGAAACCATACTGCTTTACAAACGTTAAGCCACTTCATTTTGTATTTTTTTCTTAGCTCTAAGAACAATGCAATAAGAGTCTGATTTTGCTTTAATGGAGTAAACATATGCAGGTGTCATGTCCCTAAAGCACTCATGATCCAGCATTTACTTTGCCTGTGTAATAGTGTTACCAAGCAAGAAGTGCCAGCCTGGCCTTTGTAAGGAGAGCACAAAGCTCAATTATCAAGCAGCCAAAATGACTGGAGGTAGCTTTATCCTACTGGGAACTGTGGTACCCACTCAGGTGAAAAGACCTGCAGCCTTGAATTAAAGGCTAGGTACAGCTGTATTGGTAGGTGTATGAGCAATATGAGATGGTAGCCAAAGAGTCACCCATAGCCACTAACCAATCCTCAAGGTCAAATGTTCAGTATCAGGTGGAGGCAAAGACCTAGAGGTCCTGACGAACAGCAGAACTAGATTTTCTTTCTATTATTGCAATGGAGTCCCTAGTTCCATAAAAAAACTTTTAGCACATGCCAACCACACACAAGGACCCCTAAAACCAAGTAGTAGATGCACTGATTGCTCACTATTTGGCACATCCATTTCATTGTCTATGGCATGCTTTTTATTGTCACAGTCAATAAAGATATCTTAGTCATTTGACCTCACTATTTTCTGGTTTTCTATCTTCCAACAAAAAGCGACTTAATTGTTTGCTAAATTAAAATAAATGAATGCTTTACTTGCTGTAAACTGTTGAATTTCATGCCTTCCTCTATCCCTAACAACACTATGAATCAAATAATCTCTTTCTAGCATTTCTTGTTTATTTTCTCAGTTTTGCGTAGCAAGCACCATCGCCAGGCGTGTCAGGTAGGTGCTGGTGTTGCACTGTTTTAACTGCTGATGGAAGAAAGCCATCTTTCATTGGAGTCATCTAAAATTTTACCTCCCATAAAATGTCTCACTGCAGCTTACACATACCAACTGTTTCACTGCAGGGAAGTCCCTTGTTGAACACCATGCAAGGACATTATGAACTTGTATATATAAAAAGTTGTGGCTTTTACAAACACAGAAGCAGAAACTGTGAAACACCAGAACCCCACAAAAGAGATGCAACTACAAATGGCAATTGCCTGACCTGAACTGTCAGGTCCTAACTGGACGTGGTCCAGTGACACTACTGCCAAAAGCAACAAGGCAGATTTCTGTTTTTTCTCTCTCTTTGTTTACTTTTAACATTGTGTTTAAGTTAAGGTATAAGAACTAAATAGCACTACATCATCAGAAAAAACATAGAGATTGTGTGGAAAAACACCAGGCTGAAAACACAGTACCAATGAATCTCACCTAGTTAGGAAAGCTTGAGAACAAGACAATATCCTTCAAAATACTGACATTGTACCCAAAAGAATTTTATAGAAAGGATCGTAAACCCTAGTCAATTAAATACAGGAACACTATAAAGACTAATCCCACCCTAAAAGCATAAAGAACAGGTAGCATAAACACCAGTAATTACAACCACAAACACAAGAGGTGTAAAATGACTGTCAGTGAGCCTCTGTAGTCCTAGTTAACATTCAAGATATGACAACAGCATCCAAAGATACTGCTATTGCAGCAAGGTGAAATGAAATCTTTGCATGCCCAGTGAACATGGGCTCGCTTACAATCAGGGATAAGTAGTGAAATGGTAAAGACTGCTAATGCTAGCAAGCAATTTGGGATAGTAAAGACAAGAGCTAAAAGACAGGACTGCAAAAAAGAAACTGAATGGGCAATAAAATGGCAAATGAACTCAAAGTATGTAAAGAGAAAGTGATGCGCACAAGAAAAGCAAACCGAGCTTCACATATAAAATGATATTTTACAACCACAACCACTCAGGAGTGAAATCTTAGATTTGCAAATCCTTCCACAAGATAACATCTGCTGAGTGCTCAGAAGTCAGAAAAAGAACATCAAAAAATCTAAAGTGGTACTAGAAAAGGAACGGGAAATAAAATTGTCAACATCACAGCACCAAACAAATCCACAGCATACCTTGACACCTCGTACAGTTTGGGTCCCCTCATCTTGGAAAGCATATAGGTGGAATGGTAATTGTTCACAGATGGGCAGCAAGGATATAAAATAATGTCTGCATGAGGAACTACTAATAGAGAATTCTCCAGGCTTGGTAAAAAAAAAAATGGTGATTTAGGAAGGATATGATAGAAGTCTGCAAAATCTTGAGTAGCATAGAGATAGCAGACAGGAACCAATTGTTCATTGTCTTTATTTAAAAGCACTATGTGTCATCAAAAGAAACTCATAGAAAATGGGCTAAAATGAAGCAAAATGATGCAGTTTTTTTTCCCAGACTAGATCCAGACCCAGGGAACTCCTTGAAAAATGATATTATGAATACCAAAACAAGTCCTCTGAGGTGAAAACAGCTGGAAGTTGTGAGATTACTGAAGAGTAATGTTCACCCCTGACATCTATTCACAGCTAGTTCTGGAGACAGGACACTCAGGTCTTCACGGTAGTGTATCACAACAGCACAGTAAGGAACCTGTCTACAACACTGCAGCAGGACACTTTCCAACACCATTTTCAAGAGTACAATCATGAAGACAGCATTCTGACAGTTTGATGGGTGCCATCACTCAGATAAGAGAATTACACATTCAAATGCCTTCAGCCAAAGCCACCTTAAGGTTGAAAGAACCGTGCTGACGGAGAGGTGGAGTTTATTGTTCTTGTATTTAGTCAAAAATAAGCAGAATTCTTATCTTCCTCACAAGGCCTATTTTTGCTTGTCTGCTTCAATGTCTGAGAGGGACCAGTGAAAGCCACGACACGGATGCATCACAGCACCTCACAACATATAACTGCTCTGTCAGAAACTCTCCACTCCCACCTGCCATTTTCCTGCACTGTTCCCAGGCAGGCTTTGGGTTCTGGACAGGCCTAAATGCAGTAAAAGCTGCTGGAACCAAGCAAACCCAAGGACACATAAACATCATAGCTGAGATTGATGGCTATAGAAACTAGCACATGTAATGCATAGAACAAGACTGCACAAACACTCTCAGTCCAGACATATGGCTGTAAAGACGAGTCTGCTGCTGAAAAAAAAAAAAAAAAAAAAGCATCTGGACTGCTAAGATAGAATATCTGTGTATCACTTCTGTGTGACAGAGCATGAGAGTAATCAACAAAGAATGACTAAAAAATTGTGCTGACTTCTTGGGAAGAGGCAGTGAGTAAGTGTCCATGGACGGCTATAAGCAATCAGGTTTCAGGTACAGTTTTATCATAGTAGAAATGACCTCATGTTTACAGTGTGATAAAAAAATATATTGTACACTAAGGAAAAAATATATATTTTTGAAATTCAACTACATTTGATATTATTCAACCTATTTATAAATGTTTGTAAATCCTCAAGAGATCCTAAACCTCACGAATACAATAAATGCAGTGCAATCTGGATCAAATGCCTGCAATGTCATCTTTCAAACAAGCTGTGCCTTAAGACACACTAAGGTAATGGTTAACACACAAGTTTTGCTAAGCTAGCCATCCTCATTCATTTAATAGCATCTCCAGCCGTTTATGGCAACAGAAGTATGTCCCCATAACTCTGCACTAATAATTAACTGTGATGCCATTAAAGTCCTATGCTTAGGGCTCCAGAGGGACAATGAATCATGTATTCACATTTTAGCCAGGAAAATAGTTGCCTGGTTGCAGGGATGCTCATACCTACTGCAAAATAATTGTAGGGAAAGCATTAAAAAGCAGAGAAAACCAAAAAATGTCATACACCCATAACATAATTAAGGAACTTGCTGGATTACCACAGAACTACAGTTAAGAATTACTTCAATTTTTTGTTGCAAAGTATTAGCATGCTTACTAATATGCTGAGGAGATATGATTGCAGATTATACTAGAAGAACATATGAGTACAGATCATTACAGAGAAACCATTTGTTTTCATTCTGCTTACTAGCTGTACTAGTGAGTTTTTTAAAGTTAAACTATGCTTCTATGCATCTATAAATAATAAAATATAAGAAATATGCAAGTAAACAAAACTCTTCTCTGTGACTGACGTTCACGAAATTGCACTGCATTATTGAATCTACAGTGGAGACAGATAATTTCCACAGAAAGTCCCATCACAAATAATCTGCAAGCGAAATAATTTCATCTGTCTATGTCTTTTGGCCTAGGAATATGGAATTGTACCCATCATGCAGTATGCAACTCATCATACATGCACAGACCCTGTGTGCATTACTACTGTTTTTCTCTATCTGAATTCAACAGTTAAAATTTTAATTAAGAATTTAAATTTTCATATATACACAACATGCATGTATATATAAATAAAAATGGAAATGAAAGTGCTTATAAAACTTATGTTACATGTATATATATGTAAGTATTTTTATCCCACAAGGTTCAAATGAAAGCTTGAGGACATGACAAACACTCAGACTGAAAATAAAAATAAAAATAAAAGCAGAAGGGGAACATAAGACTTTTTGAAAGATACTTAAACAATATATAATTATTCAGTTACTAGCTTCTGAGCTGACTGATTTTTGAGGACTGACTCATGGCTTTTATTCTGGGTGGGCAGCAAAGCCGCACTGTCTCTCACACATTTCCTTAACCGGACTATGAAGTCAGAGCTGAGCAATGTCAGATACTCTCATACTTTTCCAGGAATGAAGAGTGAGGGCTGGCAAAAGAGGCACAATTTCCTGCCATGTAGTGCAGACTTTCACCAATGGGTAAACCTAAATGAAATAAGCACTTTTTTTTCCCCCTTGTTTTTATATAGTCAACAAGAATAACACAGAGACTGTTTTGTGTTCATCAGAGTATGTAGATTATTTTGACTTGATCACATACATGTACATGTACTTTGAAATACCAAGTCCTTGTCCTCTAAGCAGAATTTAGGTAAACACACATTGGTCTGCTTAATTACCTAGCAGCTGCTTAAAAGGGACAACCTACTATCAGGCCACAGAGTTCATGCCACACGCTGGCTCAGCTGCAGAGCCCACAAAGCAATGAAGTAGCACGCATGGTACACTGCTGTCCATCTAAGTGTTTTTGCTCATGAGAAGATCTGTGCTTCATACAAATTCAATTGTCATGGTCCATCCAGAACTAGCACAACCCAGCTTTATGGACACGCAAAATAAAAACTTCCCCTCACCTCAGACTTCTCCACTCAGGGTCTATCTGGGGCTGAACTAGACGATCTCCAGAGGTATTCTCCTACCTCAAAGATCTTCTGAATCTGTGATTATTTCCAAACATTGAAAATATATCTTTGCAGAAATCAGAACTTACAGAGACCAGGTCCAGCAGCATACCATGCATGAACAGCCCTTTCTTCTCACAGAGAGAGCCTCCATCTTTTGTGGTGCACCACATGAGTGGAGAGACCACCTGAATGCCTCTCAATGGAGGACTTACACCTTAGATGTGTACTTAAAAGTTCATGGGTATTATACCCCATTTATTTATTTTGTAAGTAATATATGATGGTGGGCCAAGCATGGACAGGTTTATTTCAGTTTTAAAGCAGCCTATTTTAGTTAATTTAAACACATAGCCTATAAATTCAAGCAATGAATAGACCGCCTGCTCCAGACCTAGCTGTGCTGTTTTAAAATGCTAGCACTCCCATTGCAATCCAGCAGCTGGAGGCCATCACCTGCAAAACTCTGCTAGCAGAAGATATTTTATATTTCCTTTTTTTCACTCAAGGAGAACACCAGCCAGATGACCCCTCAGGATGTTTCAGATGATTTTGCCTTTAGTGAAGAAGTTGCACAAGCCTTTATTCTGGCAAAGTTCTGGAAATAACAAGCCCTAGATGGACAGCAACCAGCACCTGGCAAGGACAACAAGGCCTTCAACAGCACCACCTCTGGTAGAGTAGACACAGCCATCAGCTGAACCAAAACAAGCTCAATTTAAACCAAACAATCTGTCAGAGGCTTAAATTCAGACTTAGTTCTTTTTGAAGTACAGGCTTAACTCTATTGACATAAAAACCATTCAGTGCAAAACTTTTCACACAGATAATCACTTTCCTTGATCTGAGTGGAAGAATGATCTTATAAACCATCTGTGGGGCAACCCTATTACAATAACAATCAGGGCTTCCTATCTTTCTCGATCAATGTACAACTGCATAAAAACTGGAGAAAAAAAAGTTTGGTGTTTTTCTGAACTGATTCAGGGTACCTGCTTTCACAATTCACAAGCAGTACAGACCCTTACTTACAGAAGTGTTGGAACCAACATTTTCAAATGTAAAGTGGAACTTACTTTGAGGGAGAAAAACATCAGTGACATATTTTAAAATTTGGTTTGGATCTTCTGTTTACATTTCCACCTTGGGAAGAGAAAATTAGCTGTTTTATTATAAGTCTGTATTTTTTTAAATAAATTTTATATGGCAAATATTTACTATAGTTATGTTAAAAGCCTAAAAATTACTTTGATTTATTTACTTTACATCATTACATCACCTAGGGATAAATTATGCTCATGCTGCCAGGACTACAAATCAATGCAAAATGGTTAAGGGGAGATGGATGAGACGAAAGCTGGGAGGAGACTGAAAGCACCACTACTGCGGTCATGCCCCTCGGCCCCCCACACCCCTTCAGTGTCAGAGCTGGCTGCTCTCACCCCGTCACAGCTGAGTTATGCAAGGCCCTGGCTCCACTAAGCACAGGGATCTTGACTTTGCTCCAGAGCCAGCAGAGCCGGAGGGCCTGGAGCTGCTCTCCATCCCCAGCATAGCGCTGGCAGCAGACGCATCTATTCAGATTCCACTCATTGGGATTAGAGTCTTGGGATTCCACTTGGAGGCTAACACGCACACTGCAGCACCAAAGATAGCAAAGCTGCCTTCATCACTGCTGTGGACTGCCAAAGACTGGCAGGGAGAGCACATCCCATAGCCTACTCCCAGGCCTTTCATGCAGCTTTGTGAAGACCACGCTGTGGCCTTCATGCTGCACCATGGTGGTTCCTCCAGGCCAGACCAGGCCTTGCGTCCTGCAAGTGGTGTGCCTGGTGGACAACGGCAGCCATACTAGCAAGCCTGTTGGTGCTGCTTCACCTGCTCCCTTTTAAAGAGCTAAGACGTTAACTGATGAGTTCAAGTACAAACGCATGACCTCACCGCATGAATGAACTCATAAGACAGCACATATATTTTTAGGACAGAATATTTGGAAACATTCGGCACTGGTCTAATTCTGTTCCCACTGATTCCAATTCCACTCTTCCAGACACTCTACTGCCAGGACATTGCTTACAAAAAGAACCTGGAAGAAGTCTACATACACTCAGGCTGTGTCATCTTGATTTTTTTTTTATTTATTTATTAACATTTTAAAAATTAAATTAGTTCATATTTTAATAAAACCTATATTTGAGAATAAATTACTTTCCTCCCTTGTCTTTTAAACCTCTTCTGCTACAAGTGCAGATGTGAGTATTACTGAATTTGGAAGGTCATGGAGTCATGATAGTTTACACAAATTGGAAGCCTGCTTCAAAATACATCATATGATTAATCATGATACCAGACTTCACTTTAATGAGAGTCATGAACTTTTCAGCAGCAAAATCAGCATCTGAATTAGTATATGAACACTTCATTTTAATCATACAAATAAGTAAGCTGAAGAAAAAGATAACTCATCAACAATTGAATTATAAATATCCTCTCCAGTTCACCAAAACCTTTGTGGACAACAATGAAGTATTAAGTAAAGCAACTTATGGTAATTAGATTTAGATTGCTACTTAAAGAAAGTTGTGACTCAACACTAATAACTAATTTTACCTTCTGTGATTAGTGAAAGCTGATTAGTATTAAGTATGTTATCTGCTGGCTCTGAAATGATTATTGTCTTTACAAAAAAATGCCTTATTAATTTTGCTGCAGCTACATATTTCTCTTCTACAAATATGTTCATCAACGCAGTAAGTATTCCATAACCCTTATGTTATTAAGCTCTCCTATAACCTTCAAAACTCATGGGTGATCCTGTGTAGAGTTCAGGAGCTAAAAAAGAACATAGAAAACAATCATATATAAATTCACTTCCTTCTTCAAATTTTTAAACCTTAGAGTTAACAACTTATTTATGGAGACCTTAGCAGCAGTATAAAATCATACAATTCTTTTCAGCTCTCGGTGCAAGCGGGTGTAATTCCTTTCTCTTCAACGGCGTTTAGTCTTTAACAGTGGTTGTTTGAGGTCCCTAGGAGAATTAGAAAGGTAGAGTTGCTCTGATATGTCTTCTTACAGTAGCTCAGAATTTCTCAAGGACAAACATTTAAACTTTGCTCTGGAATTAAGGCATAAAGAAATTTCCCTGGGCAGGGAGTGTCTACCAGTGAAACGCTGCTCTAGACCCTTATGTTGCTTTGCAAAGGGAGATCCTTAGCATCCAGGGAGCTCAACGAGAAAGGGGAGACTCATTGAGGCTGTAAATTCCCCCCCATACCCAACAAATGTTCATGTCCCTTCTAGAAAACATGATGGAAGCAATTGTTGCAATATTATGATACTTCTCCCTCTTTGTGTTCCCCTCTTTAATGCCTCTTCAGGTTAAGTTTCTGTGAATTTAACCCCCACTTCACTACCAGCATGTTCACACCTACGCCTATACTGTTCTTTGCACAGCTGAGAGAGTTGTAGTTCTCACTCAGATGAGCACAGACTATAATGCAAAACCATTCTGGAAGAGGAAAAATCCAGCTGTTGCAGCGTGCTTCTCTATGCCTTACCTAGGGCTGCACATGGCTTATTATTTTATGTAACATTTTCTTACTTATCTAGAGATTTCTACTGCTGCTTTATTGAGTGTTCTATTGGATTACACAGGTGATGTCCATCCAAACTGAGTCTCTTGATAACGTGTATGGACTATGTCAGTTTTACTATTTCGGGTTTACAGTGATGTAAATGAGAACACAGGCAGACCTTGGCTTCTACCTACAAACATAAGAAACCTTAACATTTATGCCTCTTTTATGATGTATTTTAGAGTTAGAGAACAGAACTGTCCCCATAGGTTGCGTTCCCCTCAGGCACCAATTCTAAAATCAATGACTGAATTTACAGGGAAAGAAAAAAGCAAAAGAAAAGTAAAAAAAAAAAAAAAAAAAAAAAAAAAAAAACCTTTGTAATCTTTTCAGATCCCCAGTGGGCAACCTCTATTAGAGCATGTTTTATTTTCACAGACTAAGGTCCAACAACCATGACGGGCATGTGAGCCCCCATAAACTGTACACACTGGTTCCACTTCAGTGAAACCGAGTGAAGTGAAACTGGCAGGTTTTCTGAAGCTCAAATAAAACTTATGTTCTTGTACTAATTTAACTGAGTACCTGAAAACTTGACCTATTCAAAGCCTGCCTCCTCTGCCATCTGCTGGAGCCCTACAGTATAAACTCTGACATACCCTACTATAACATATAAAATCTGCCACAAGGAACCCATTATTGTGATGTAAGAGAAATTGAGTGCATGATCTGATTATCAAGAATACTATACAAAATTTAAGCAAGCTTTCATCTTGGAAACAGCAGTTAGGTGAGCATCCCAAATCAAATAAACAGTATCCTTCCAAGCACTTCAAATTAATGAGTATTAAAGAGAAAGCCATGGGTCAACCCTCTAGTCTTTTTCACTATATATAGCCCATTACTCTACTGTAGTTCATAAAGTTACCTGAGATGTACCCATCTGTAATTGAGTCCAGACTGTTACATTATTTTCTGCTGTGTTTTTAAAACAAATGTCAAAACCAAGTTTTAGAGTATAAGCTGCATATTACCCATATGCCTTGCAGACCCCTGTAAAAGAGCCTGTATGCACTGGTGTCATGTGGAAAATGCATTCCAAGCCATACATTTCAGAATCATTTTCACAGGCATGACACAGATTGTGCTAAATCAAAACAAACCTCTCCTTTAACAAATGTGCCAATGTGTCATTCCTGATGCCCAGCCAGACTCACTGCTGAATTGTTACTGGCAGCACTAGAAAAGGCAAAAATGGACAGGACTTCTGCATAGGCAACTTGACCTCCTCAACCATAGCACGCCAGACCTCCCAGAGCAAAGCTACATTGAGGAAGAAAAGCTGGAGGGAGGCAATTCTTGGTCCCGAGCTGAGCCTACAATGTCCCTGGCATCACAGGAGAACCTCCCTACTGCTGTTGGTCTTGATTGAGAAACAGGGTGCCTTTTTTGTTGTTGTTGTTGTTGTTTTCTAAAACATTTCAGAAATGATCCTGTATCAACAGAGAGGCTTCAGCGCCTTCAGCTCCCAATGGTTTTAACAGAGCTTTTATCTCCAATTAAACCATGGTTTTCCACATTGCAAAATAGGGACTGAGAATGTAAAGAAGCCACAGTTCAAGTTGCCCAATGGGTTCATTATATTATCCTGTATTTGGCTCCTTAGAGTTGTAAAAGAACTTAATCGTTTCCCTATGCAGCTGTTTGCCTCCAGTTATTTTCAAGGTGTAGCACAGCAAAGTTGCAGCTAAAACAGCTAAAACAGCTGTTTGGTGAATAAATCTGTGTGGAGGGAAAAATTGTTTTGCCCATGAAAAAGTTCCTGCCACTAACACTTCCAGCATTTTAGAATCCACAGTTCCACAGTCTTAGAAATAGGTATCAAAATTTGCCAGAGAAGATATTACTCATCCAGAGAGGTCTTTTACTGTTCCTGCCTAATATATATATATTTTTTTCTTAAATTACAGGTCTGAAAAGCACTTTTTGAACACTGTGAAAGAAAAAAGACTTTCTGGAGACCAATAAGAATTTTTTTTTGTTGATCATATAACTAAGGTAGACCCAATTTAAGCAGGGTATTAGGCCAGATGACCTCTAGAGGTCTCTTCCAACTTATATTTTTCCTTGTTTCTGTGATCTGAAAAAGGACAATCCATCTGAGACCGGGTTTACTATTTGGCAATGCCAGAAACTTATGCCAGAAATGTGAACCAGACCATGAGAATGTCTGCTGGCTACTGGCTGTCAACTGGAGGAACTGGTAAATTGATGTTGTAGAGGGGTTTGACCCTGCCAAGGTCAAGTCTAAAGCAAGCACAGTCTAAAGCAAGGGCATTGTGCCAGACAGGATTTTTCTTTTCCCAGTTCGACATTATGCATGCTCAGCTTGAAGACTGTTTCTCCAGCAAAGTACTACTCAGTACACTACAATGTGGCCTTTGCCCAGGGCTGCAGCTCCTGCCCACCCCAGGACGCCCTATGGGGCTTTCATACCCCTTCCTCATGGCATACCATCTGTACCCTGCCTATACAGATGGTTTTTGGCTCTGATATGCCAAACACAGCCTGCCCGTGGGCACTGGCTATGCCAGACCCAAGGCAGAAATGGGAAGGTAATCATACTGTAATTTAGAAATCTGAGTGTCCTAAATAACAGCAAGGATTGTGAGTGGAGTAAGAGCTACATGGGACTCTTACAGACTGGAGGCATGGTATGTAGAAAGGGCATGACATGAAGGGATGATGAGAGAATGGCAGGTTTAAAATGAATCATGAGAAGATAGAAGTGTGGCCATAAGGGGTAGGGCAAAAGTATTTAGCCACAACTCAAGATACTGTAGCAGAATGTTTTCATTCAGGAATTACAGACAACTCTGAATCTCTTGGAAAAGATCAGTCTTGCTGGCATCCAGTTCTTGGCTTGCAAATAGGAATAACATAAAACCAGTTTCTCAGAAAGACAGTGATTTCCATACTCATCCTAATGGTCACAATCATGGTGTTTACTGTTGGGTGGGTACCTACACCATGACAGATGTCTTTTTTTTTTTCCAAATGTACTCTTAGAAAATGTAGGGAATTACAGAAAAAAATGCAAAGAAAGTTAAATACCCCAGTGCTACGATGTGTAGCAACCTTTAATCACAAGGTGATTAACTTGTTTTTTCTTTCACGTGAAACATTTTCCCTTCCTGTGAAAGCCTAGTGACATATTCAAACTGCATGTTTGGCCCATGGTTGGTGAGCCACCTCTGTGCTGCTTCAGTGCAGCCTTCTGGTTGACAGAGAAGGCTGAGAGAAATTTCCTGTCCAGAGGGCACAGGCAAGCAAAAAAGCCTTCAGTTCCCTTTACAGGGGAATGACACTGGCTGGAGCAAAAGGCTAATGCAACGTGCAGTAGCCTCTAGCTAAAAGCTGATAATCACCCCCTCTGCTATCTCTCAGGTGATGGCACCACCAGCACCTCTCCTCACACAGAATCACAGAATTTCTAGGTTGGAAGAGACCTCAAGATCATCGAGTCCAACCTCTCCTCCATCCCAAAATGGAAAGGGAGCTTACCCTCCCCTCCCTTAGAAGAAATTCTAGGCGGTTTTAGCTAGCTGTTTGCACAGCCATTAACACACAGCAAGAAGGGAGCAGCCAGCAGTACTGCCTCTGAGCTGTTAATTGTCATGGTTTCTGTTTGGTTTATTATCCACATTGCTTGCAGGCAAGGAGCTCCTGTTTCCCAGAAAGCTGCTGCTCCACGATGTAAAGGCACATACCACTCTCTCCCAGTGGCCGCACTGTGAAAGAACAGCGGCCTCTTCGCAGTCCCATGACAGGCAGAGCCTAGCGACGTATCTTCATGCTAGGGATGCCCAGTGGGTGCAGGCAGGCTCCAAAACCCTTTGAGTAAGGTGTTAATACAGCAGAAAGGAACAGCACTTTGCAAATCTGCCCTCGGGATCTCTTACTGGGTGGCTGGGAGCAGCTCTTCACAGACCTTTCTGCTCTGTAGGGACTGTTCTGGGACTCCCACATCTCCCCGAGGTAACAGACAGCTTGTGCACCCTGCATCCTACCGCAGGACCCCAGGAGTTGATGCAGTAAGTAGCAGGACTTACTGCAAAAAGGACCTTTCTGGGATATGGCATGTAATCTAAATTTGTCCCTAGTGGCTCTTGTGTCTTCACTTGTTTATAACTGAATGAGCTGGAAGGGTTGGCCTGGGGTTCCATGCTGATTTTCTGCTAGGAGAGTTATAACTGGAACTGACATCAAATGGATCTTATCCGATACAAACAGCTATAATACTGTTAAGTGCTTTGGGAAACAGACACTTTAAAGTTGCATAGTTATATTGCTATTTTAGCTGGCCTCTGAGGCTATGTCTAAACAGCACAACGCTGTGCAATTCAGAGATACCCCGTCTTAATATAGCACAACCACAGTGCGTCGCTCAGGCTAATTTGGGAAGCACAATGCAGAACATCTTATTGTATAGCTTCTGGTAGGCTATTTAGCTCAACCAGAACTTGCTGAAGTAATGCAACACAGTTTGAGTTTCCTAGTTATAAAAACAACACCATCTTATCTTTTAGGGACATTTTGAGAACAAATTCATCTGTGAAAAACTTGGCCAGAATGGGCAATATGCACCATCAACAAATCCTACATGTCACCCAATTCTGTATCCAGTGCAGGGCTGGAGGGTAGGTGATAAATAAAGTTAGAACTTTACTGAACAAAGAAGCAATAAAAGATACTTGCAAAAACAATCTATGCAGCTAGGCAATCTATCAAGAATTCCCAAACAAGCCAGAGTCTGCAGGAAAAAATAAAAGTCGCAATAATGAAAGTTAAATGGCTATGTTTAAGACAAAAGGAGGAAAATGAAGGGTACCTGGACAATCAAATTGCTGCTTAAATCTTCTGTTTTAGCATTTGACTATTTCACTTCTCTTTCTCTCCCACTTTTTTCCTGGTTTCACATGGCTATCTCACACACATACATAACTACATCATATTTTCTAACTAAGTATATCCCCTCAACCTGACCAGAAAACAGAAGAAGGCTGTTGTTTTCAAATTTTATAGTGCACTCTTTTTTTAAATCTACATTGATACACAAGGTTTCTAAAATTAAACCGAATAAAATCTCTATTTCCTCTTCGGGGATATTACAGTCTTATTTATTAGTACTAGTGCTTTATTCTTCTACAACATTACGTCTGGCTCTGAAACAGTTACACAGAGATGGTTATCTATAGATCAGGGAAGCACAACCTTTCCTCCCACCTCCCCCAGTATAGGGGTCACAGAGTCCTCACCTGGCACTGGATTTAACATGACAGGTGATAACAGAAGTAAAAATAACTTGTCAGTATTCCCTTCACAGACAGACAATTACTAGTTTAAACACAGGGATGATCTGTTCTTAATCACAGAAGATTTAAATGCAAGAGAATACAAACACATGCATAAGTATACCCCAACAGATACACATATATATACAAATGCACGTACACACACACACACACATTACTTAGAAAAGATTATTTTGGTCAGAAATCCATGTTGAAGTTGGGGCTAACATCAGCTTTAATTAAAATCAGCTCAGTAAACCTGATACTGGATTTCCAGTACTAAATGGAGGTTTACAGGGCTTTAATTAGGATATAAAGGCTCTGTTCCCAGTGGAACAGATCCTCAGTAAACCCCTCTGCTGTTGCATTACCCCCAGCCCAGCATGCGTCATTAGGTGCCTCTGTCTATTTTAGCCATATTAATGTGTTTAGGCATATAAATCAGTGAATTAGCACAAACTGCTCCAAGGCTTCAAGATGACGGAGACAGCCGTTTCCATCACATCAGCTTTACCTCTCACCTTGCAGAAAAATAAATACTGCAAACCAACCTTGCTAGTTTCCTATAATAACATACTGCATTTCAACAAGTTTATAAAGCAAACAGAAATATTCTTTTAGATGGCATCCACAGACCAAAATCAACTGTTTAGGCTGTGATTCACAAGACAGACCTGCTCTCGAGACCGAGTATACTCTACCCTTGCAAACAAAGAAGTTCAAGAAAATACTTTTCAAGCATCCTGTACTCTTGCACATATAATTCTAAAGGGAAAATAAAATGATAAATCTAGATAGAAGAATCCTTTAAAGAACTATTGCTATTTAACCATTTTCCTTGTTCAGTGTTCTTCTAAAATGGGCATTATTAAGTTTTATTACTGCTGACAGATACTTTTCACCCAGAGTGCCCTGTTTTGACAATATCCTAAATCAGAAAATGTTATGTCACCAAAAATCACTGTGTTCTGTAAAATGCCAGGTAGCATTCAAACTTCACAAAATATTTCAAAACCACTTGGAATTCATAACAGGACAAAACTTACTTTGGCTTCACTCCAAATATTTATTTCCAAATGGGTAAAATACAAGGAGGTAATAAATATAAGGTAAATATCAATCATCAAGTCTAAACATGTTACTTTTGATATGGCCTGTCACAATAATACTTTAGGGGAATTATATACAACTCAGTCGTAGTACATAGACAACATGTTGATTGAGAAATTCCTTAAATCTGTTTGTAGCCATAGAAAATCAAGACCTTACAAAAGCAATAGGAAGAGAAAACAGTGATAGCTCAAGCTCATTACTTGTGCACCGCTGTTCTGTAGGCCTCCAGAGGTTTTGGGGTCACTGCTCTGGGCATCCATACCTAGTAGTCTCTGCTGTAACCACAGCACAATACAGCACTAACATCACCAATTTAGGGACTAATCAAAAGCCAGTTCTTAATCTATACAGAAAATGGTTGATTAGTCACTGAGCTAATTAGCCTGAGTTGGGTCCTACACTGTTACATACAGTCCACTGCTTCAAACCTAAATTGGTTACTTACGTGAGTACTTCAAACTGGTCATATAAATTGTTTTTTAGCACACTTAACAAAGACTGTTTTGAGAGACTTTAAGACTCAAACACACATTAGATTCTCCATCACTTCCCCTTTGTAGAGGATGGAGAACTATGCCCTGAGATTTTATTAGCACCGTTCCCTTGTTACAAAGTAGAAAAGTGTTGTGGCTGTTCTCTTCCACTCTTCAAACCTGTAGTAAATCACTGCCTTTCGTTAGTCCACATCTTCTTATTCCATTTCGGACCTCTGTTACATCCAATAGCTTAGAGTGATCCTCCTCACTTGCCAAAATGAAGGTCACCACGGCTAGGGGTGCTGGTGCATCCCATAGCTAGGATACGTAAAGAAGATGCTCAGTGAGGCCTTTGTCTTCTTTTGCACTTCCATTGTCATAAAAAAGCAACCATGCAAAAATCTGCCAGTATGTAACCCCTTTTTATTTATTTAATCTCAGAGAAAGGAGCTTATACTGATGTTAATACACCTGCCTTGAATATGTTACTGTCACCTGATCAAGTAAGAGTTGATCAAATAGAATATATGGGATACTACTCAGTTTTGATTAATCTTGGATGCTTTTTAATAGAAATTGTATACATATAAATATATATCCGCAACAACTATGATAATTATTGGGTGAGATTTGTAGAACACGGGTAAGCACAACATATCAGAGTGCCAGTAACTTAAAATGAAAACCAGCTGCAGAGGTTATTCTAGCGAGGCCTACTGATCCTGGAAACAAGACAGGGTTGTAGGGTTAGGATTCTGTGTGCACCTACTGTCACAAAGGTATTTGTTTGCTTTTCTACTTATGACACAAGTTACAGTTCATGGCATAAACTCTAGTACCTTATTCTGAATGATGTTACGTGATGTCACACGTTTGGCAGATAGGAAACCTTCTGGTTCATAAGTAATTACTTCTATTTTAGCCTCATGACCATGTTTTACACTACTCAATTTAAAGATATTAATAGAAATCAAGATCGTTTAAACTCTTTAACATACCCTGGAATGTGCAGCTGTATAAAAAAATCTGCATATTGACTGTTGCCTGACTGCTGTTGCCTCTGCCACTAAAACTTAATGCTTTAGGGCTAAATTATATGCATTTCACTAATAAAAGTTCAGAGCCTAAATCTAAAAAGAAAAGAAAGATAAGGGGTAAGAGACATACTTAAAGCACATAAGGGTAGAATCACTTTTTCAAGACCACTTAGCGAAGAGGAGGAAATGCAAATGAAGTCAGGTGATTCTGATTTAGAGTCTCCTGTTCTAATCATTGGATAATAGGTTTTCCAAACTGCTTTTCCATAGATATACTTTCCATAGTATATCCTATGCATAATTAGCTGAAATACCAGCTAGAATTTTAAAGGATCATTAATGACCTCATAAAGGAAGAAAATAACAAAAAAGAAAATGAGCAACATTATTTTAACATATGTCTCAATCATATTAGCAACTTTTTAATTTCATTAGTACTTGATAAGAACTCCATTCTTCTGGTAAAAACATAAATTGAGTACGGATTTAAATATCCATCAGGAAGCTATGGAGCTTTCTGCCAATTGAGCTTTGTAAGTTTATAAATTCAGAAAGGAACACTCAAAGTATTCAGACAGGAAAAAACAACAATAACTAAAACAATCTAGCTACAGTTAACACTTGGAAGCATGGTTTGAGTATTTGATATATCAAAATAATGTAAATATTCTATTTACTAGTGTGAAGTAGTCATGAAAAATGCTGTGAACATTTAATTGCTACCAAGAATATAGAGAATCTAAGATATTAATTTAAAATATTCAATTACCTATTGAACAAAAATCTATTAGGATGCTGTTGTGAGTGTAGCGGCTGCTTGTTAACTCTCTGGCATGGCAATAAAACTTGGGCAATGAATGTAATTGTACCAGGGATCAAAGAGCTGAGCTCCTACTGAGAAGCAAGTGTATACACTGCCAATATTTCATCATTCAGAGTCACTTTCGTTCCTCTACCTAATATGAAAGCTATAAAAACAAAACAAAAAAAAACTCTCGAACTGTTATTGTTAAAGCCAAAAACTAATTAGTCATTGCTTTCCAAAGTGTTATGTGAAAAGTTTCTAGAAATAATGGGCTGCATTCTCGAATTTTATAGGTTTACCGAGTCTAGTGTTCTCTGGTATTTCCTGTTTCCCTTGCTAGGGAAGATTGAGTCAAGTTTACAAGTCATCTTGAATAACACACAAGCCTTTCAATAAAGGAAATAATTTGTGGATTCATAAAGTATATGCTTGAAATAAAGACAAGGGTGGTAAACAAAGGGAATAGCAAGACTTTTTGCTATTCTTTTCAGAACTAAAAGTCCCACTATTTTAAACCTTCTAACACCATACGATTTTCTATTTCTGCAGGGTTAGGTGATGCACTCTTATTTTTCCAGTGAAAATATCTGATCTTGACAGCAGTAACATATGAGATTCCAGTGGATATAAATCCACTTAAGTCTAAAATACAATTTATATATGTTAATGGTCACATTAATGCACACATACAGCATTTATAGGTTACTAATAATACGGAGAACTATAAACAGCTTTCTACCTCCCTTGTGCGACATTTCAACCAAAGATCTCAAAGCACGATGACACATAGAAAGACTTCAATGCAATCCATGAAACACCTGTATAAGGTACCTTTACCTTCTTTCTTGGCAGCTATCTGCGATGGAAACAGGATTAAATGTCATGACTTCATCAAAACCCTGAGCTGCTGATTCAGACCCCTGACCTCACACTGTTAATGGGACTCAACTTTAATTGACTTTATGCTAGGATTTCAACTTTTCAGATCATTTGACTGTCCCAGTTGTTGATCACCTTGTTTCCATTTTTTATCATAGCTGAAAGCACCTCTAGAAGAACTGCAGCCAGAACACTGTTATCAAACACTACTTCAGTGTTTGATAACACTCAGAGAGAAAAATACCACCTTTGATAAAAACAGTTCCTAAATCAGACAACACAACCTGAGTTGTGTTTTGAGCTACACTCAAAACAGACAACCTGAGTTGGTGCACAATCACAAGCCAAATTCACTAATGAGATCTAGCAGCATCACAGCCCGAGTGTACAGCTGTCATCAACTGCATTTCACTTTACCTTACCTATAGTTTACACAGTAATTATGAAAATAAACTGATTAAGAAAATGCTCTTTGAACATGAGATATGTTAAAGCTCTGTCTATATCCATGTACAAGTTCATCTGCCAGCTTGCCAGTATTTTCTGTTCTTCATTGTGTTAGCAAAAAGCCACAAATTCTCCAAGGACTGCATTCAAGGAGAAAATGCTTTTGATTTTACTTAATAAAGAAAATACATGTAGGTGCATCTGTATTCACTTGCATAACTAGAAACTACACAGTAAAGATGATGATAATAATAATAAGCATAAATTATTAACATAACTTTTCCCCCCTTAAAATTGTGTATTCAACTCGCAGAGGATTAAGCCTGAACCCAGCTCCACTTTAGTCTAATAGACTCTACTGCCTCTTATGCCAACATGATAGAAGTAGCAGGATTGGTTCCAAAGGGGGGAAAAAAAAAAAAAAAAAAGTAGGTGAAAAAAAGACAGCAAACAGGGCAGTTGGGCTGATAAAAACTCAAAATAGATTGGTTAGTGATCCAAACATTTAGGCTCATGATTTGTATTTCTAATAGATGCTTTTGTATTTGCAGACTAGTAAACTACCCAGAAAGTACCCAGAAGTGTATCAAACTCGTAATACTTTGGGTAAAATCAAGTTTTTCTGCAGAAAATCTCTACATCACAAAAATGTCTTCATCCTCTAATGTAAGCTCCAATGTCATTTTTACCAAACTAATCTTGTCCTTAGGAAGAACCCACTTGGTTTTACTGTGTCATACATCTTGTGTTTTACGTACCTGACTCTCTTCAATGAGTTCATAAAAACAACAGCTCTAAATTTATTTCTGGCTGATGTACATTCAGACATGTTCACATCTGCATGCAAAGGAGGGGCATCACGAGCTCCTCACGCTTTGTACATAGCTCTGCAAAGACCAGCTCCTACAGACGTAGAAGCATTTGGTCCATGAGCTCCTCACCAGAACTGCCTCCATTTGGTGATCTGGCACAACACGGGCAGTCTTACAATATGTGACAAAAAGTGAGAAATCCATAAAATGTCTATGTTTTGTTTTTAGCACACAGTGCCTCTGGGTTTTAAATGTTCATAAAAAATATCAAAATATTTTTAGAAATGAAATCCAAGATACCTGTTTTGAATAAACTGCTGTGTTCTGAGGTAACTGGATTGTAAAAACAAATATAAGTATTAATAAAAATGTTCCAGCAGCTTAAATCTGTTGTAATTTAGTAAATTACTGTACACCCACCCAGTAGTTTTGTGCTATAAAGTTATTTTGGATTTTACACCAATGTATTTCTAGCAGCAAATCTCCACTGCAGACCATTTATTTGACCTCTTTCTAGCACAGATCATGTTATAATACTGAAATTCTTTATGCTCCTAAAAATAGCAGTGCACAGATTCTGAAATGATTAATGACAGTTAAGACTGTTGTAGAAAAATAAAATAGTGTATACATCCATCCATCTACTGAAACCTGCAAGATTATTTTTCCTGTTCTTGGGTGAAGATATTAAATTTCATAAGAACTCTGCCCTTCCAAGATTGTCAGAATGTCAATAGCTTTATACAACATTTGTTCTAACATTTAATATAATACATAACTGCCTAGAGGTACCAAAATACAGACAGTGCTTTAAGAGTGGTTTTGTAAAGGTATAAAGAGGAATGTCAGACATGAGTTTATTGTGAAAGTCTTGAACTCAGAGATTCAGGACTGAGATTTCTGCCTTTTTCACAGCAGAACACAGTTCAATCTGCTTGAAAAAAAATCTTAAGTATCTAGCACTGCTAGGGTGGATGCTTAGAATTTTACTTTTTTTTTTTTCTTTTTCTTTTTTTTTTTTTCATATAAGTGCCAATTCATGGTACAGAATTAAAACACTGATCTCTAGAGTTGGTATCCAGAGATCTCTTATGCAGGTAACAAAGAACCACATATTGTCAGAAAATTAAGAAGATGAAAGCATATCATAGGACAATTGCTATGCTATGAGAGCATAGAGAAATTACAGTGATATTAACAGAGAATTACACAGAAATGCTGTATACTGAAAGGAAAAACTTAAAGCTGACCGTATGCCTCCACCTGAATCTGCAGAAATGCAGTGAAGGTAGGCACCCACTGACTACCAGATTCAACTGATTAGTGAAGAAAAACATAATGCAGTACCCTGGAGTATATGCCTAATTCTGAGGTGGACAAAGCGATGTGATACAATGTGCACTCTATGCATCTTAACACCACTTCTTTCTTGATTCACTCTTCTGATTCAGGAAATGGACATTATCACTGCTCAGGCATATTCTGCTTACTAACCATGTTAGAAAACAAAACTGGCCCGATGAGAAGTCAAGATGCCTAAAAGGAGAAATACATGTTCAGCTCGCTAAGACCAAGACTACCTCAGTGACACGAGCTGGATGTCAGCTGTGATTTAAGTGACCACCTATTCCAGTTTCTATCAAAGAAAATGAGAATTGTGGCCCTCCATTTTCCAGACACAGACCACAGCCCTCCACTTCTTGTCTAAAATGAGATGTGCTCTAAAGAGACAGAGGTTAGGGAAGGATGCATGCAGCTATCCCATGGCTTTACAGATCCATCAGCATAAACCCAAGACCAGCCTTTTTGCTGCTATTTTTAACAGCTATTTTGCTACCTTCTAATGGACAGCTACACCTCAGAAGAGTGGAATAGTGGGGAGCATGGAAGTAATATGGCCCTAGACCAAATCATGCACATTTGGTGTATGGACCAGCAGATAGATGTATAAGAGATGCACAACTGGGAAAATCCTCACATAGCTCACATAGCAAGACATAACTGAGTAGACAGAAAACACCGATGACCATCGTTATTTTTCCTCTGGTTCCCTTGTATTGTACTCCACTGTTCAAATGTTATTGTTCCACTCCAAATTGCTCCACTCCAAATGTTATTGTTCATTGAGAACAGGACGGAATAACACAACCTAAATGCATAGCATTGAGATGTGAAACAACAGCAGTCCTTTCTGTATGGCTAGGAGGAAACAGAGTGTTAGGAACTTGATGGTGAAAAGTTAAACAGCAAAACAAAGCAAGGAAACAAGCCAGGATCATTGACGTGCACATGAAGTTCTCCTTCATTACAAACTTGCTTGCTGTTCATTGCTGGTAATGTGCAGATGACATTACACTTGACTAAGAGCTTTTTTGTAACGAAGGACTGATTTTACAAAGTATTAAAATTATAATGTTGCTGCAGGGAATCTAAAAGACAACAAGCTGAAAGCCATTAATGGAAGAACAAGTTCTGAATTCATTCACTCTTCATATCACACACAGCCATTTAGCATTTGAGGAGCAAATTTTACTGCTTAAATAATAGAATTTATATGGACCCTAGATTTTTTACTCCCATTTCAACACCAGCCATACCTGCAAGCCTCAGAATTTCTTTTGCAGGCCTTATGGTTTCAACTCAAATTAACTGAAAATGAGCATACATTGAACATGTTTCTTTTAGTAGATCCTGGATTTTATAAGAAATAACTAGTTTTAAAGGAGGGGAAAATGAAGTCTTATATTAAACCTGGTGAAACTCTTGCAAATAACAAAGATAATACACAATAATTAGTAATTATTTAAATATCAATGTAATGTTAATGCAAAATCTGATTTATAACAATGGAATTGCATCAATAATTATTTAATCAAGCTAGGTAGGCTTTAGGTGCATTTACATGGCTTTTATTACAGGAATTTGAAACTGATTTAATTAAACTCTTGCAACTTTCCAAATATAGCAATAGCACATACAATTCTTCTTGGAAACACTGTTGCCTATAAGCACCTTTAATGCACATAAGCAGTGCCTCTGAGTGCTATTCATGGAAGTGTTTTCTGAAATGAGGCCCTATGGAATAAATGTAAAAAGTAGTACTCTATTTTCTAGTATTAAATATAACTGAGAAGCGTGCAGTTTCTGAATAGACATTTTATTCCTTCTGTGTCTGAAAGCTAGTGCTTTGTTGGTGGCACACTTTGAAATTTCTGGAATCCATTCATGTAATACTGGGAGTTGTTCTCATTTCCATGCCATGAAACGTATAATGTTTCCTACTGAAGGAAAACGAATATGCTCAGTGAAGAAATATATATCTTTGGGGACCATCCTTTCAACTTACCTTTTTGTTTCAAGATGATAATTCTGAGTATTTTTTTTTCTATCTTCACAGTTGTTTAGACGTATATTATTCTGTAGTGAGGTGTTGGTTTTCTACCTTAAATCTTTGTATTTTTTTTAACCATATTCCAAGCAGTTGCTTTTCGGAAGTTCTATGAAGATCACAAAATAAGAAATAATATGAAGCTATGTTTTATATAAACTCATGATAACACCTGAGAACTTATATTTTCTTCCAGGATGGTGATAGCATACAAATACACTTTACACAATCTTTAGCTTTTTGTTTCATAGCCACTGAATTTAAAATGACTAAGCAACATTTAAAGGACGAATGCAAGATGTTAATCCTTCATTTGAATTGTATTAGAGAAAGCTATACCTTAATAAATAGCTTTAGCAATTTATAAATGTAAATGTTCTTTTGTTTGTCTGTTTTCAAAGTGCAAGTGGAGACATACAGTTTAAGTTCTTGCCATATTTGTAATAATAAAAGTTAAAAGCAGAGAAAAATCAAAATCTTTCCAATAACCAAAATGTATTGCTATGTAACTGATCACCTAAAAAAAAAAAAAAAAAAAAAACACCTTTCTCAGAAAATCTCATATACTAAGGTAACAAGAAGGAAATATGTCATAACAGGCTTTCTGTGATTTTGTATAAAAAGGACTTAAATAATTCTAGCACACTGAGTATTTCTGTTTAGGTTCTAGCAGTAATAGACTCACTGCCAACTTGTGCATTGATCCTCACTAGAACACAACTTATGTTATAAGAAACGTGCACTGTAAATTTAAGGAAGGCTTAGGAAGACAGGTTTGTTCGTTTGTTTTTAATCTGTATAGGTCAGTTTTACTGCATGCATGGTTGTTTATGTACCTTGAAACCTCCTTAAGTGCTACTATAACAAAATTATAAATAAAACTAATAAAACACATGTTAAAGTGTACAGCTTGATATAATTAAATTATTTTCACACCCAAAAGTGTGTCAAGAAATCATTCTTGGAGACAAAATAAATCTAACATTATCAGTGAAGGAGATATTTTACTCATTATTCAAACTTTGTGATCATTGGGTTGTTCTGTAGTTCAGCAAAAGTCAATATGTTTTTCAGAGACTGCAGCCACAAGAACAGAAGATTTGTGAAATATTTTGCACTCATCTGGAGCTCCAATTCTGATGATGAACTAAGATATGTCTTATACATACCTTTTGTCCTTAGTAATCTAAAGATTTCCACATTATGCAGGTGGACTTATTGAAGTTCTGGTAACTCTCAATATCATTATTTTTTGTTAAAGTTATCAGGGGAAGGAATTATATTGGGCCAGTGACCAAATATAAAACTGGCGCACAGCCTAACCTTATGACAGTAGCTTAATTTAAAAATAATTTGGCTGTAGTCACTGGTATTACAGTGACTGGTGTTACGTAGACTAAGAAGAAAATTGGGTCCTATGCATCCAGAATCTATAATAAAGAGAAATTTATTATATTAAATGGAAAAGAAAAAAAAAAAAAAAAAAAAAAGGAGGGGGGCAGATTAAATATACCAATGGCCTCTTGTAATTATAGAGAAACAAGCTGTATAAACTGGAGAGTTCAAAGACGAGCCAATAAGGAATTCAAAAGTACTAAAAAACTGCAACGCAGTGCTTTCACATAGCCTTTGTCATACCATGGGCAGCCTGACAGAGCTGCAGAATCTGAGGCACGCAAGCAGTTTGAACATGCTCATTCCCTTATTTTCTATTAAATATTTTTATTAAATGTCTAAGTATTTTTTTCTCTAATTCTTGAATTGCCATGCTTCACACTCCAGGTTCCCTCCTAGCTGTTCCAAATCAATAATCAGCATTAGAGTTTGAGCACAGACAAGAAGGAACAGATCAGATTTCACAGCTGCCCAGGGAGGTAAAAATCTTCCCAGTAAGAAACTTCCAGTAACAGTATCTCTCAAGTGAGCAGAAAAGTGAATTAATTTACAGAAGCACACAAGCAGAAATATCCTGCATTCTGCACAAGAGGCTGTGAAGTTCCAGCACCAACACAACCGAGTAAGAATGTGCTAAACTTCAACCATAAACCTCTTTAGCCTTTGCCTTTAACCACCCACCTTTCCTCTGAAAGCTAATTAGAAAAGCGCTTGTGGCTTTTGTAAACCATTCCAAACAATTCTCTGCATGGTTTGCTGCTGGTTTTGATCCATGTATCAAAATGATTATTAGGAAAAAAATAAAAGCAAGTCTCTCATAAAAAATAAATTAATTAAAAATTAAGAATGGGGGATATTTCTCACTAAATATGTATGATACATAATAGAGGAAATATCTTTAAGGATGTTTACCTTACATGAGAATGAAATCTACCACTCATACTAGGTAAGATGGAAGCGTGGATGGAAAAATATTTACATTAAGTACTTGAAGGCCTTTGTTTTATCTTAATGAGTCATTACGTCTGACAATGTCACTATTTTGAACTGACAAATACACACTAAATGAATTCAACATGGCACAACAGACCCAACGCTATCTCTAAACAGGAAAGCACCCTTATTAAAAAGTATTAACAAGCAACATTTTATTTGGAAGAGGGTCTAGTTATTTCAAATGCTGTTCAATATTTTTATCCTTCATTTAACACTGCAAACAATGTAAAATCTGAATGACAAAGATGAATGAAGTGTTAATCGCATCCATTTCAAACAGAATAAAATGGATTTTAAAACAATCAGTTGAAGAAGTAGATGAGGCCTTCTTCAGACACCTAAAGAAGTCTCAAACTCACACATCCTGATACTCAAGCAGGAAGACCTAAACCGCCCGCTGTCTGCTGGAGGGACAGCACAGCAGGGCACGAGCAAGCCAGGAGGTGTCTGGAGAGCAGTGGTGGTTAGTTCCTGACACAGGCAATGGAGGAGCAAACAAAGGCAGGTGCTCTGCTGGATGTCATACTGACAAACAAGAAGCAACTGGTCTGGGATATGAAGGCCGCGGGCAGCCTTGGCTGCAGTGACCAGGACATTGTGGAATTCAGCATCCTGAGGAAGGAACAAAACAAACAAGCAAACAAACAAGCAAAACTGCTATTCTGGACTTCAAGAGAAGAGGCTTTGGACTGGTCAGGGTGTTGCTTGGAAGAGTCCCATTGGACATGGTCCCAGAGAGGAGTCTAAGAGCTGGCTGATTTTCAGGTATCACTTACTTCCAAGCTCAGGAACAGTCCGGCTGAAGAGCAAGAGGTCAAGTAAAGCAAGAGGACAGTAGGAGACCTACATCAATGAACAGAGAGAGCCTGACAAAACTCAAACGTTAGAAGGAAGCATAAAAGTAGAAGCCAGAATGGAAAACCCTGGAGGAATACAGTGACATTATCCAAGGACACACAGATGGGTTGAAGAAAGCCAAAGGCGATCTGGAGTCCAATCTTGCAAGCCACATGTAGGGCAATGAGGTCTTCTACAGAGATGTGAGCTACTAAAGAAAGATTTGGGAAAATGAAGGCCTCTTAAAAAACGGAACATGGGGCCTGATGACAAAGGACATAGAAAAGGCCCAGGTACTCAAAGCCTTTTTCACAACTCTGTCTTTAATGCTAAGATTTCTCCACAGGAATCCCAGGCCCCCAAGAAAACTGGGAAAGTCTGGAGCAGTGCTGGCTGACTACCTGCATAAGAGGATCAGGTTAGGGAACATTTAAGCTAACTGGCCATACACATAAGAGGATCAGGTTAGGGAACATTTAAGCTAACTGGCCATACAAAAGCTCTGATGGGATGCAACCAGCAGTTCTGAGGCAGCTGGACAGTGTTGAGGGAGGTGATTTTTCCCCTCTGCTCTGCACTGGTGAGACACATCTGCCTCCAGTTCTGGGGATGAATCTCCCAGTATAGGAGAGGTACGGACATAGTGGAGCAAGTCCAGCAAAGGGACACAAGGATAATGAAGGGACAAGAGCATCTCTCATATGAGAGGCTGAGAGAGGTGGGAGTGTAAGGGACAGCTCAGGAGAGTCTTATCAATGTGTACAAATGTCTGACTGTGGGTGGGCTGTAAAGAAGGTGGAGCCAGACTCTTCTCAGTAGTATTGGTGAGAGGACAAGAGGCAATAGGTACAAACTGAAGCACAGGAAGTTCCATTTAAACATAAGAAAAGACTTTTTTCACTGTGAGGGTGGTCAAACACTGTTACAGGCTGCCCACTGAGGCTGTGGAGTCTCCACCTCTGGAGATACTCAAAACCTGACTGAAGTTGGCCCAGACCAACCTGCTGTAGCTAAACCAACCTGCTTTGAGCAGGGGGATGAGGTTATATGATCTCCAGAGGTCCTTTCTAAACTCAACAACTCTGCAATTCTGTGACTCTCAAATTCACTGTAGCATTTTATTGCAGTTGGAGCAGGCAACAGTCCTACCCTTTCACTTCCTATGCTCAATCATGCCAGGATTTAGAAAAATGGCCAAACCATCAGCAGAATTTTGTGCAAAAGGACAAACTTAAGCTCAAAACGAATCATCATATTTAATACCACACTGCTTTTGTTAAACCAAAGGAGGCACCACAGAGGCTAATTATTTTTGCCATTCTTATCCATAAGCATTACATTTGTCAGTGTTCACAGAGAAAATCTTTAATGAGATCCATAAAGATTCTTTAATCAGCTTATATTGTGAAAAAGTATTAAGGTCTCCACTTTCACAACAGGCACATGAAATATATAGTTTTATGATATATTACTAGCACAAGAACTCACCTCCCCCTTTTCCCTGAACCACCTGCAATTTTTAATAGTCATATATCGCCAGGGTACCAGAAACCCATAAAAGTTTAACCTGCCAATTAACAACTAGGTAAAGTTCCAGCCTTGTATACAGTATTTTGATTGCTTCCAAGAGCTTTTCACAAAATACAGAAGATATCGCTACAAAATTACTAGCCAGAGTTTTGATCTATCTATTTAAAAAAAAAAAAAAGTGAGTTTGAAGAGAAAAATATAAATGAATTATGTATTAAAAAAGCAATCTTTTTATTTATTTATACAGGACAGTAGACCCACCGAAACAAACTCTAGATAAAAAGTACTTAGAGGAAAGGGGATTAAAAAAAAAAAAAAAAAAAAAAAAAAGGAAAGAAGGCTTTTATTCTAACATTGCCTCTCAAATTCAATATAGAAAGCAAGGGCAGAGTTTAGGTATTTGATGTAAGTTAATTGAGATATTAGGTATGCTGCTAGAGTTTTCAAGTTATTTCATGATACTGCATTAAAGAAATAATGAAATCAAATAACATCTTAGTTGTCAGTAGTTCTCTAAAAACTAATCAAGAATGTATAAGCTTTCAACTATTTTTATGGAAATAAATGTAATTGGGAAAAAAAAAAATACATATATATATTAGTTAAATCTGGGCTATATGTCCTTTCTCTGGTGCAAGCTTTAATAGACCTAGTTTGTGGTAGGGGGTTGATTAAAGAGATGGAAAAATATTAGGAGAGGCCCACAGAATAATACATTCAAACAATACTCAACTATTTAAAACTTATTTAACATTATAGCAGTTTTCCCAGAAAAGGTAGCCTAGGAGTGATAGCATTATCAGACTGTGTTCCAAGATGCACCAAAGTGTAAATTGTTTTGGTGTTACCATTGGTAATCATGGGTCTTAAGTACTGACCAACACTCAGGTTAAGGCTATGCAATAAAAATATATCCACCTCTGAAAGCTAAGATTTAACAGTAAAGAAAGGAATTTTAATGTATTCTAATGAAAGTAAGTTATTTGGAGAGATGTGCAAGGATGAGAACACATGAGAATGAGGAAGATAAGAGCAAGAGAAGTGATAAATTGCTTAGGACATAACTGGAAGGACTTGAAGAAAAAATGGAGCAGCAATGGGATGAAACTGGATGATGGGTGGAAAAGAATTTGGGTTTATGGGACATCTTTCTACCACAGAGACGCAGGTACATAACTAAGTCCATGGAACTACAGGGTTACAACTGAACACTTGTCGGCACTGACAGGGGACCTCCAAAGCACAGTGCAATTCAACTGCTGCAGTTACCCGTTGCCTTTAGGTCAAAAATGATTTGAATCTGGGAAGTCAAAACCACCAATATTATGGAAAATGAGTGTACACAATTTACTGAAGCTAAATGAATAGCCCTGGACAAGTCCCAGAAGCACTCTGAATGCAGGTGCAGGTCCTTTCTAATGCTCCACTTGATGAAGATAAGGGTGCACTGCACCCAGAGACAAGAATTTTTATTTTCTATCAGCATCATTGATTATAAAAAAGAAACAAACAAACAAAAACACACCAAAAACAAACAAAAAAAAAAGTAATATCTTTGTGATAAAACAAGAGCAAACTTTTCTATCAAGAAATCCAGTGACAGGACAAGGGTAAGCATCTTTCTGGGAGTTGAACTGATTCTACTATACAGGATTCTCAACATGGTTTTCTTCCCCTCTTCATATCCCTTTTTTCCATTATTCTGTCTTTGCAACAAGTAATGAAGAGCTTTAAAACTTGAAGAGTGTTAGGCAGTGATGAACTACCTAGCAATTTTAAAGAATCATTATTAGCACTTTTCAAACTGCTGTGATTTTTGTCAGACCACGTCACAATTTAGGTTTACTGTGCAATATCTTTTAAAAGATCACTTTTTTTTTTTTTTTTTTTGTCAAAAGACAGCCATCCATTACCACTGGACACCTTATAAATATCAACTGAAATAATGCCCAGCAACTAATTTGAAATAGCTATGAAATCTGTGACGTACTCAAAGTTTCTTCCAGTACATTAAAACAAAAAATCTAGATTCTGTTTCATCAATAAATTTTCTTAGTAAATGCTTGGTGTCTCTTTTTGTGTGAATTACCATAAAATCAATATTTGTAGGAGTCAGGGTAGAAAGGATGCAGTTATCATACTGAAAAAAGAAACAAACCAAACAAAATGAAATCTCATAGGCCAAAGGTTTTTAGACACAGTCTATAAACCCTAACCGGAAATATTCAGACTTCATGTTATTTTTATCTACTCTCATTTTCATTATTATAAAAAAGGGGGTAAAAATAATTTACAAGTACAGACTAAAACAATATTTTATAACAGAAAAGCAAAGATGTGACTTTCTGATAATATCTAATTACCATTCACTTCGTTCTAGATTTAAGTTTTTAGTTTTTTAGTTTTTAGAGGTACATACGCTATTACTAGTCATCAATCCCATTCACAATCCAATTTAAAAAAAAAAAATAATACCAGTTTATGTTTATATTTTGGAGAAACAGCATTTCAAGAATAATCTCTTAGAGAAACTCCTAGCATCTTAGGAAAGGGTTATCAGAAGAATGATGAAAAGGAACAAGAAATACCATTTGTTTTCCTTATCTAGATGTTCAATAGCAGTTTTAATTCATAACTTCTGTGAATGTTCAAGACATGTTAGATAACTTTTGCCAAGTTTTAAGGACTTGGCATACTTTATTATGTCTCATCTATAAGCACTGTAATTTTACATACAAAACACTATTTTTATTATTATTATTACTGTTATTAGTAGTAGTATACAGTGCCAGTATATAACATACGCTTGATTCAAGTCCTCCCAAGTTTAATCTAAAAAATCCCAATGGTTCCTAAATAATAATTTGTCAAATACATTTTTTTCTGAAATATAACTTAGATAAGACCAACATCATATATGAAACACAATAGTGGACAAAAGAAACAAAGCTCACAACTTAATATCCTTATTTCATCAGGCAAGTATCATGAAGGTTAGATTGATTACCAGGCACGGAAACTGTCTACATGAATTCTGCTTTGATTTGTGGAAGCTCTTGATGTCACTTTAATTGAGGCACAATGATGACAAGAAACACAGCTCTCATCACACCACTGCAAATGAAGAAAGCGAGACCAATCTATCCTTGGTATAGGGCACTCTGGGTGAACAATTTGCACAAAAGGTAGCACAGTCTACATTTACATGTTTCTTCTGTTTTATAGAAGATGGGAATTCTGTTTTGATATATGTATCTTAGATAATTTATTTCATTTCACGTTCAAGAAAGAAAATGGATTATTCAGCTTAACCATAGCATTCTTCTCACTGCCAGCTGAAGAACTGCAGAAATTAGCTCTGCCACACACCAGTGACCTGCCTAGTCATTTTTCAGCTTCATAAACAAGTCAAAGGGAAAGGAAATCTATTTTTTATTAACCAGCTTCTAAAACTAAGCCATTTATGCTTCACTCTGCTGAGACCCCTAGTCAAAGGAAAAGAAAGCCAACTGCAATAAGTTTACCAGTAGGTTGCTTTATTAAAATCTATAACGTGAAATTTTTCAACGCAATCAAATCATCATAAAATATGTTATGTATTTATGATAAATTAAACCATTATTACACCCCTTTTCACTATAACACCACTCTTGGGAGTAAGGGATATTGTAGGTTCCAAATATGTGTTATTGTAAGGTGCTGTTCTACTTAAGGTTAAGTTGCATTTTCCATTATAAAACCCCATTTCCAGGGGTTTATTACTCAGCCGTAAAAATATGCTTGGGGCTGAAATATGGTATGTAAAGACTCAGCTCAGAAGCAATTTTTTCAATGAACTCTCAAGAAAAAGAAAAAAAAGACACACAGTCAGTTTAGCCATTTTTGAATTTTAGAAGTGACAGAAATTCAAAGAAAACCTATACCTGCAAAGTTTTGAGTCTAGACCTGAAGTATTGAGCCCCAAAAGCCAAAAATCATCTCTTAATTGAGATCACAATTCAGCTGCTCTGCCTAACCAATCCCAGTATCCCCCATAGCAAAGCACAGCAGCACTATAATACCTGCACATAATACCTGCAGCACTATGTACAAAGGATGCTTTGTCTGTCCTCTTCCACAAATATTTGAATCCTCTCTCAAATCTTTTTCCTTTCACATTCATCTTTTTCAAAAATGCAATAAAATTTAAACAATTTTTTCATTTGAATTTTGAAGAGGAAATGCAAGATGCTCCACTTAGGCAAGCACAAATAATGACTTTGTCAGGGCATTTTTTTAAGGTATTAGTAGTGGTGGCATTAAGACTTAAAAAAAAAAAAAAAAAAGGCAATTAATTTGCCTTTATTTACTTTGCATTATTAAGGTGACAGAGGAATGGATGTCCTGGGTACCACTACAGGTTCATATAGCCCAGTATCCAGTCTTATTCAGCAATTCATGAGTAGATATCTAGGAAAGAGTAAGAACAGAACAGATGCACTCTTTTTCCAAACCCCGACTGTTCTCCACTCAACAACATCTTGAGCCAGATGTGCCCTGTGATGTATTTAAAACATTGCAAGAGAAAAAAATTCATGGTGTCAGTGTACATAAAGATTCTGCATATTTCTCTGGAGATTCTGAGTCTGGGAGTATTCTCTATTTTTAGTACATAAAACACTAATGATTTATAGCAATTCAATCTGCAATATAAAGTCAGATACACCTGCACACCAGTGTGTGACCACACGTTTGCAGCAACTCAAATGAACATAAACAGGCCTGATTAAAAAGGCAGGAAATACCAGAGTAATCTTGATGGCACAACTCTCGTTCTAATGCCCTTGCATATGGGCATAAAGATTGCACATCTTTAGCCATACCTTTGCATACTGTTTTTTTCCCACAGAACTTATGACACATTTGCTTACAGTAAATGCTGCTCTATTACATATTTAACTCTTTCCTCTTTGATCTCCAGATAGTCTTTATTCACACCTTACTCTTCAGATTAAGATGTAAAGTTTCTCTTTACAAGCTCGTTACATTTCCTTACAGGCTGCAGTTCTGTGATTCACACTGCAGCTACACGCTAGATCTGGAGTTTTGCCAAGCTTGGTGATATGCGTGGAAGATCACAGATTGAACAAAGCAAAAAGGAGCCACTCCTTGTGTTCACCAGTCTGCAACACCCATAATGCTACCTCTGCCCTGAAGCAGCAGGGAGCATTTATACAGCACTAACAGCTCCAAGCACAGCTGCTGCACCCTTCACCTGCACTGCAACTCTTCAGCACTTCTCCAGGTAGCACAGGCAACTCGGGATGGGCGCCAGAAGACACTGCAGCTGGCACAGTGGTTTCTGTAATGCTGCCTGGGTGCCTGCCGTGACAGCAGCAGGGACAGGGCCCGACTGACTTCTCAGCCTGCATCACTCACCGGCATCATTCTGAAACCTCTGCATGTGTGGGCTACCACAGGCACCACAGCTACCTGAACTAATGAAGTAAGGGCAGCAGAAGCAGATGAGGCTTCCCTAGGAGGATGAGCTGGCCACCTCTTGCCTGTTGCTCCCTCTGATATTTGCTGACAGAAAATGTGGCAGCACACAGATAGTCTGGTTTCTGGTTCTAGCTGTGAAGCAGATTTCTGCCTGTTTTACTCTACTTGCAGCTCCCCATTTCTGTGCTCTGAGCCATCTTTGTTCCAGTTTTCTCAGACAGGCTTATCTCCTGTCCAAGTCTACTCATCTAGCCAGTCCCAAGTGTTCAGCCTACAGCTTCTAATTGCAGTGTCAGCATCCCTGCCCAGGCAACCATGAGTACACTTCCACCACGTGTATCCCCTCCTTTAGATGCCTTGCCACTTCCAGCTATCTCAGTTTCTCGATGTTCACAGAGAGGCCTGTTGATTTTCCCTGCTCCAGGCTCTTTTCCTAAACTGTCCCAGTGTGCTCCATAAACACAAGTTTTTCTCTTTTTTTCTACCTGCAAACCTCCAGCATCAGTTCTGATCCCTGTCTCGATATATTTTTCTTTTTCCTCCTGAGCCTTGTCCCTCAGGAGATGGAAAGACCTTCAGCCAACAAAGCAAAATGGAGGTGTAATGCTCAGAGGTCACATACAGCTTTTATACACCAAAGTTTAAGATGCCTTTACTAAAGTAAACTTTTAAATATAGACAAATTGTAAAGGGACAGCTTATACCACTTAAAACTGTATTTACACTTGTCAGTTCATCTGCTACAGGTTTCAAATTAACCAAGTGTCACTGCAGACAAAACCTTTCTGTCACCATTTTTAAGCGTACATGTTGCCCCCAGTGACACATAGCCCATGTTGATTTAACTGGAGCTGCATTTCAGTGAGCAAGTCTTTCCCACCCTGCAACACACAAACACATACCTGTCACTCTGAGACAAAACGCGATGTCAATGTAAGTTCTTAAAGATTACAAGGCCCCTTGTGAACGGTTAAGCGGAGATTATTTAAAAGACTTAAATACACAGAAACCTGACACAGTCTGTTTTAATGGGCAGGCAGACTGTTGTTTATTTAGGTTTTGAAATCTAGTCTAAATTAGGCTTTGAGAAAGAAGAAAGTAGCCTAAATTTCAATTAACAGATTGTCTTCCACTACTCAAGGGATAATTTGAGCTTTAGAGAAACACATGCATAAAGTAAAACCTAAAGCATAAGCACTTCCTCATACTGTATGTATTGTTTTGCATCTTGTGGTTCATCACCGGTATTAGAAATTTACTTGTCTAATTCCATTTTAAGTATATCTATATAAAGATATGACCTTACTACAGTATCATACATCAACTCTTTCAGCACTGTCTAGCTTATCAGCAATTAGAAAAACCCTCATACAATGAGGCACAGGAAACAAGGAAGCCTCCACAGGGATATAGTGCAGCACAAGAAGTATGCCAGTTGCTAGCAATATGAGAGAGAGTGACACTACTGAGTAATATCAGTACTGAATTTGGAAATGTTTTGGCTGCAATTATGCAAATCTGTGACTGGGACAGTCTCTTTAGATGTATTGGGATAGTTTTATGACAAAAATGTTGTGTGGAATGCCCATTTTCTTAAAAAATACATGAGTTGGTTTATAATAACAAAGTAGGATTTCAAGAGGATCTTTGTTTCAAATTTTTCATTCATAATGACATTAACTTCTCACAGACTGAGGTACTGCACTGCATCAGCAAAAAATACCTAAATAATGCTAGTTAAGAAGAAAAACAACACCATATTATGGATAAGAATAAGGAGTGTTTAAAACTGAATTAAAAACTAGACATACAATAGTGATTTGATATTCAAATAGACTAAAGCCTAGTCAGAAAAAGTTAAGTATTTTTTCCTCTTTAATGATTAGCATGAAAGAGCATCTGCACACCAACCTTAATAGCAGAAAGTAGCAGGAGAGAATCTTCCCAGGCACAAAAAATTAATTCAGGTTTTTAACTAATACGGATGTCTGAGTTTGCTGTGTACCTCAGAGACAACAGAGGGCAAGATGTCTCTCTACCAAAGACTTGAGAAAGCAAACCAACTGAATTAATACTGTCTTCATATATACAACTCCTTACAATATTTCTTTTCTTTTAAAACATACATATTCCCAACACTGTATGCAGAGTGAAACATAGGTCCCTACTTACAAGAAAAAAATATATATTCATAAATATATAAAATCCATATATATGCATATAATTTCAAATTTGTTTCTATTCTAGTTGAACCAAACAACTACTACCAAAACACATACTACTTTGATTTGTGTGTATCTATGTATCTCAGGAATGCAGGCCAAAAGTCCAGAATTTAAAACCGTAATTTGGTTGTCATACAAATCTTGACATTTAAGGATTACAGGTTTTTAAGCTTTGTGGCACATTTCTGCTACCATTTGGGAAAACAGATTTTTTTTTTTTTTTAATTTCATATACAGTGCATATTCAACTTACTATTTTTCTTCACTTTTAGGTTACACTTCATTAAACACTTCACTACTTCAATGCTCTAAACTGTCTTACATCCATTTTAAAGCTCCATTACTCTTGTGAAATTGTATTATTCTATCTAAAAAGGAAAGCAAAGAGCTATGGATGATACGGTACCTCAGCTAAATTAGTAGAAGTTTAACAGAAGCCAGTGGAAACCAGAATTCTTCGACCCTGCAGCTTGCAAGTGCACACAGTTGTGTGGGATTAAGCAACAAATCAAAAGGGAGTTAGATTTGATTGGTGAATTAAGTCTGGAAAAAAGATGGTTAAATTAAAATATATTTATTTTGCTAGTCTTTCATTTATTTACTGATAATAAAAATATATATTGATAATAAAACATACACAAAACATATACTGATAATAAAAACAAGGTCATCATTATGGTGCCATGCCATTTTTCACCACATCTTTCAAAAGGCTGCTCTATTAAATATGATTTCCACTGGTAAAAAGGCAACCTGCAATCATCAGTATGCTCTGAAATGAGTAAGTACCCAGCAAGTAGGAGAAGCAAATTTTAAAAAGTCGACGTGTGCAGAAATACTTCAATAAAACTGTCCACCTTGTCATGCTGAACCTCTGCTTCTGTAGTAAGCAAGTGTAATTCTGCTCCCCAACTCTGCCTTAACGAGAAACAAGCTGGTACTGATGGGAGGCTCTCCTAAGGGGAAAGCAGGAAAAGTCTAGGGGACATGTTCAGAGTGCCGGTAACCCTTCTCTTTTGGACCAGCACGTGCAAAGAACATGCAAGGTCCCACCCAAGCTCCGGTCCAGGAGTTCCAGGCCAGTACCAACCAGGAGTCCTGTGACGTGGATGGGAAAGGCCATGCCCTCCTTACCCAGGCAAGGACAGAGCCCATCTGTCTGCCTTACATTATCCATCCCATTTGTTGGGCTCCCCACGGAAAGCCCTGCTCACGGGTAGAATTTTTTACTTGGTGGATCGCTCTGTAGAGTTCAACCAAAACCCTACATATTTTTAACTTGCTGCCTTGCCCCATCTATTCAAAGCTTGCTGGAAATTCCCCAGGGTGTTCTTGAGCATGCGAGCTGCCCTGGGCAGCTGCCATCATTACATGGCTGACAGCGGGGGCCTTCAGGGATCATTGATACAGACTCAAGCCCCATCCACGAGCGGCCAGCAGTGGTAGCCTGCCCTGCTTGTGTCCCTTGGCTTGGCACAGCAGTCCCCATACCATATCAGTCACTGTTCCATCACTCGGTGTTTGTCAAAAACACCAAAACAACTGGCCACCTAACAACTCATACTGTCCACACAGTCCAAGACTGAATACTGAAAACAGAAACTGCGTGGACAATAAGAAAAAATAAAATACAAAAAAATAACAATATGTTTAACATACTATATTTTCATATTTACTCCAGAAGCTCTGTTTTTAAAGGAAAGGAGACTTCTGCAAAACATGCATCGCAACGCTACAGAACTCAATGAATTCACAGCAGAAAGGTCTCAGACTACATGTGGCTTATAGTTATTGCCATAAATTTTGATTAAATGTTTATGAGTCAGTTGAAATATTAGAGACGGGATCTTTTTGCACTACAGGGTGCACAGATATATTATAAAATGCTCTAGAAATAATGGGGATTGTGTGTTTAAAACATGATTATTTATTGTTACATCGATTTATTATGGCAATGGTTAGGCACCCAACTGAGATGGGAACACCATCAAGTGAGGCTCTAGCAAAACAGAGGGGGAATAAAAAAACACCAACTTAAGGCTCTTAAGGGTGGAGACAAAACTGATGTGAAAGTCAAAGGGGAAAATCAGCATATTAGCTCTGTGATATTTAAAAAAAAAAAAAAAGAAAAAAAAAAAAGAACTGAAACACTGAGATGAGATGACTTGTCTAAAGTAATACTATGTGCCTGTGGTGGGCAGAGAGGCACTTACACCAAGGGACAGCCCAAGTCTGAAACTACTGTCAGTGAAAGGGAAGCTCGGTCTAGAAGCGGACAACATTATCCTCCTGTTTTAATTGGAATATTGCACTCAGTAACTTTCACTTTCCAATCCCCTTTAATCAAACATCATATTATGGTGCCACAAACAGCAAGATGCTGTTTCAGAAAAATGACTTTTACAGCTATTTAAAAACTTCCCTTGTGGTAAAGTTTGCCGATTATCAGGGTAAATGAAGGGAAGTCCAAATTCCAAATGTCCAAATGCAAGCTACTATGAAAACAAGAGTTGCAGTGACTTTAGGATTTCTGTTTTTTACAGTTTCCATTGCTGCTGACTAGATGCTTTTTGAATCAGAATATCTTACAAGTATGGGTTTGATCTAATGAACTCATGGCTGGTTCATCTAACTATCCTATAAAACCCAGCCTGCTGAAACCAGCTTCGAGAGATATTCCTCTATCCTGTAATTCTCAATTGTGCACATACAATATAGTGGTTATATTAAATACATGTTTCATAAGTTTGCTCTGTAATTATTTGCTTGTGCAGGAACAGCTTGGAAAGTTTACGTTGTTAATTATGAGTCCATTTCTAGATATTTATGTAAGTGAAATTACCAGGATTTCCACACATCTGTAAGTTCTGTATGTTCCTCTGCACTCTGAACAGAACAGCGTTTCTCTGGAAAACTTAGGGTGTAGCTATGCATTTAAAGACCAATCTAATAAACATATATAGGGTTCTGCAAGCTACTGAAAATGTGCATATCCCCAGTTTGCATGCATGACTTCACAATGCATACAGTACAATTTTAAAGCAGAAAAATTGTGTAAGAATGCTTTTTCAGAAATAATAGGAAAAAACAATGTTGTCTTGTGTAGCCATGTTGTGTAGCCCCACCCCATCAAACACCATCAGCTGAACAAAGAACCATTACTGAGACCTTCAGCACAGCAAGGCACCTTGCTGCGCCACCAAGCAGCAGCACTGCTCCTGCACCCAAAACTGTTATGTGGCCAGGCCAGGAGAATGCACCACTGTTATACCATGCTGGATTTGAAGGCACAATTAGCAGGAAGCCTATTATGGCTTTCTGTTCACATCCAGTAATCAGTAGAGTTCATTCCCCCTGCGCTCCTCTACATGGAGAGGCAGACCACCAACGTGCCCAGGTACTGAGGTTAGTCACAGAGGTGGGGTTTTGGCTGCCCTTCCCTTCCCTTGAGCATTGCTGCAGCTCTGAGCTCCCTAACTTTTCTTACGTTGCCTTCCTACTGCTCTTTCTGCTACTGCTCAAGCAGTTTGGGCTTCAGCTCCTGGAAAGCTCGTATGCAATTATTATTTAATCAATCACCCAAAGTTTTCCCCAGCCTTACAGTTGGCAAAAAACAAGTGGCAATTTTTAATACTGTATAGTTCCAATAAGGCTAAAAAAAAAAAAAAAAAAAAAAAAAAAAGAATCTTTGCATCTGGCACAGTTTAAAGCATCTTATAAGCAAGGGAAGTATACAAGCTTCTCAAAGTAAAAACCTAAGAATTGAATTGTTCATAATGGGAAAAACTGGGAAACCTAACAGATGTAGCAACCAGTTGAATCTAGAATTGCAGATATAAAAACATGTGCCTCTACATATGCATGCAGAAATGTGTAATCGTACTTAGATATTTTTTTTTAATATACCTGATGCTAAATTGAAAATAAGCAGTCCCTGGAGAAAATATGCAAATAAATAAATCCCTTATTAGCTAAGTGTCAGCAACAGTGCTAGTGAAATCCTTGCAAGTGACCCAAATTCATTTCAATTTCTCTCCCCCTACACACTTTTTTTTTTTTTTTAAAAAAAAAAAAGCAGTGGGGGAAAAAAGAAATCATTTAGTAAATAGTACCTGGATCCCATAAGCTCTTTCATACTATCATGTCTGTATTAAAAATATTTTTGGAAATCCTTGAGTACATTTCCAGTATATCAGAAGTAAAGAAGACTGTCAGATACTCTTATTAGTCAGTTGGAAAAGCCAAAGCAGCCCAGCAGGAGGGAGAAATGTTATACTGATATGATTATGAGTCATTGCAGTTTTGGTTGAATCAGGGCCATTTATTTGAAAATCTGCTGCCCCAAAATGTTTCCTAATTTGCAACCTTCCCCCCATCCTCTCCCCCCCCATTTTTTTTTTTTTAACTGGATATCTTATATATAAATTTGTTTCCATCACTTTATGCTCAGGAATTTTCTGTTGGCCCTTGTCTAGCATGATGCCTATAACATCCAAAACAGAGGGCTCCAGGATGTCTGCCATAAGAAAATATACTGGCTTGCTTTATTTTTAAACATTAATACAGTTGGCAACCATGCGGACATGAATGACATGATTTACAAGTTTGTGGGCCAGACAAAGAAGGATCAAAAGATTATCTGCAAGCAAAGAGTCAACATTTCAAACTGAGGAAATAGGAACAGAAAAGGCTCATCTGTACACGGACCAAATCTTTTCAACAGCCCAAGGTAGGGGAGAAGAGAGAGCAGGAACTCTTCTACACCAGCTCCCTCTGCAGGGGTTGGGCTGCAATCCCGGTGAGTGTATTTCACCATCAGAGCTTATTTCATGTAATTTCTGTGTCTGGTTGGGAAACAAATGCACGACTGGGCAGATGACTTCTAATGGCTGGAAATGAAATCTAAGAGGAGTATCTTTATTTTTTTAATATAGGTAAAAACACATGAACTCAAGTGTCTACAGATTGAGTGCCTATGGCTGTTGCTCAGACCCTTGCTGTCAAGAAGTAGTACACCGAGATGTATCAGTACTCTGAAACAAAGGTCACTGCTCTGACTATGGCAGGAGCAGTTTTTGACTGAATAAATTAAGCTACCTACAGCAGCACCCCTGAAAAGCAGTTAGCCATTTTTTACTTGGTGGCATGAACCTGGTGAGGCACGTCTCATGCGTTTAGAAGCATACGTGTACCTTAGTTATTTCTCCAGGGCTTCTTCCAGACCTGCCATCAAACCATAGGATACACTAGAAACACAGCACTAGAGAGGGAACTGAGCAAGAGTTTTATATTATATGTTCTGAACAGTGATGTCACTTGGTCATTTTCTCCTGGCTTCCAGGTCTTCGTAAAAGACATCAGGCTCTTCTTTGTGGTGAAGATCCTACAAACTCACAGAAATTGCCAGGAACAAGCAGATGGGGACAAAACCACATAACGTATCTACTGGTAAGCTACAGACCACAGTCTGGAGAACTCAAAAAGCATCAATTACTTTGACTTTGAAAGACTCTTTGAGAGACATTTCTGACTCCTTCCTGTACTGGCCCCGAGGGAAGAAACAATTCTGTCATTCTGCTCTTAGCCCAGCACAGGAAGTGAGAGACTGCTTCACTTACACCATCCAGCAGGGAAAAGGAAAAGAGAGAAAGCACAACCTGAACCAGGATGGGAGCCGAGAAGGATACTGCTGCCAAATCAAACACTTCCCAAATGCTGGAACAGAGCACAAGCCTAAATACAAATGAACCCTGCTGATTTTATGATTTGCACAATGAAGATTATCAAGGTATCACTTCAAGGCTACATACCACTTATAAACACAGCACTGAAGCCTTTACAAAGCCCTGGCAATTCTAGATAAATGTATGTTATTAAATCACTTCTTCCCAAGGATTAAGTTGTTGCTGTTTGCAGCTGATCATCAGAGATTCTTGCTCGTGCTTCCCAGTTTCTCCTTTTCTGTACCCAAATAATTATTCTCTGACACAGGAACTGGAAAAATTGGTCTCTTCACTCAAGCATTTAAACAGTCAGGTCTCTAGGGAAAAGTAATAAAGGAAAACAATATTAACTGGATGGAGTGAACTCCAACCAACAGCTCCCTCTGTCAGCAAATTTGAAGACAATCAAGAAAAGCAAAAAGTGAAGTTGTTTTGGATCCAAAGGCACTGTGAACTAAAAGATGAATTTTCCAGTGGTAGCAGAAAAAAAAAATAATACAAGTGCAGAGACATGAGCTTTGAGTTTATGATGACAAAGAATATTATAACACAAAAAATGTCTCAACAGAGTGTATCTTCTTGGCTTACAAGTCATTGAAAAAATACTGTACTCAATTGTAATACAACACTCACACCAACAAGAAAAAGGAGTTTGTATTTGTTTTATAAAATAAGAGATAAATTTAACTATGGTTGCATCTGAAGGACTGTCATCATCATCTTCTGCAGTATGTAATGGCACACATTTGTAGCAGAGTTTGACTAATTTTACTGCTAGAATCACACATTTGCGGAAACATCCAGGTTCATAGGGACATCTCTAGTCCAACCTCCTGCTCTGCAGGGTCAACTCCAAATTTCGATCACATTGTTTAGGGCTTGATCCCACTTGGCACTGAAAACATCCAAGGGTGGAGGATCCACAACCTCTCCAAGTTTGCTTAATTATCCTTGGAGATATTTACATTCCTTATATCCAGCTGGAACTTCCCCCGTGTCAGTTCATGACAACTGTTTCTTGTTCTTTTGCTAAGCACCTCAGTAAAAAACCTAGCTCCATCTTTATGGTAACCTCCTCTTAGATGTATCAGAAAGCTGCTATTCCCACTTTCATCCATACCTTTGCGAAAACCATTTAACCAACAGTAAGTCTCATTGGCAACTTACAACAATGAGTTTATTTTATTTTATATTTTATTTTATTTTTTGACATATAACTTACATTGTTTGCATTCATTTACACACAGAAAATAAACATATTTACCATGAGGCTATGTGATTCATCACACAGACATCTCCAAACATCTGAGTTGGCTTGTGCATGTTACATACTACATAGACACATAGACAAATCTACCTACCCCATGCACATGATCTAGACAGCATAGTGATTGGGCACCTTGCATTTTGAAAGCATTTCACCTGAGACCTGAGCAGACCTTTTCAGTTCTGAAGCAGCTTTCAACATTCTGGAATAAGGAGCAACTTCAAATACCCATTTGCTTTTTTTTTTTTTTTTTTTTTTAAAAAAAAAAAAAAAAAAAACAAACAAACAATAAACCAACATCAGAAATGTTTAATCAAAATATTTTCCTCTGCTTTCAACCGTTTCCTTTATCCACCCACATATGGCTATATCTCTTGACTCCAAAGGATAACATTAGTAATATAGTGTAACAGTAGCAGGCCTAGAGCATGATTTTCTCATTTTAAAATGTGAGATTCTAAAACTTACCAGTGAAACATGCATACATATTTTTAACACTTTGGAAGATCCACTATGTTGATCCAAAAAGTTGTGATATGATTCAGAAATCTATTTTGGTTCATTTAGGATTATGTTTATGACACTCTCTAAGCCCTACCTTTGAACTAAGGTACTTATACCTTATATAAGCACAAAAAATAATACCTCTAATACCATTTAAAGCCCTCTAAAATATTTATTGGTTTCCCTAATACTTGGTGAGTATATAAAATACTCAATTGTGAAATTGAATGATTTAAGGCTTTTAATAGCTCTCCAGAAGGAAAAAAAATAATAATAATAAAAATAAAAAATTGTATAATTTGTCTGTTGCATTTCCTCTTGTAAAAAAACATACCTATCCATTTTTCATGCAGATGTACCCTGTACTCTGAAACAACTCTTGTATACACTGTGTGTAGATTCTGGATTCACATTTACAGCTGCATATTCTCACACGTGCCATTTTTACACAGCCTGTACTAACACATAATTAGAATCCTAAAGAAACCAATTTACAGGTTCCATGTATGTGCAGGGCACCACCACCTTCACAAGTGCATCTCTTCACAGGAACGGCACAAACACAAAGTTCAACTCTGCGCTCACAGAGAGAATGAACAGCCAAATAGATCCCATTTTTACTGTTTATTTTTCTTTCTTGAAGAACAACATATTGCAGCATGCTCGTGAAGCTGCATGTTAGAAACTTTCCCTAAGTGTAACTTACATTTCTTATTCAACCTGCACAATACTTTTGATTGTTATGTGCCCAAAACCACACAATCTGAAAATCTCCAATTTTAAGTGTAGTTAAAAAGAACCTTTTCCTCATTGACATAAGTGAATCACTGATAAGAGCTGAACAGCTCAGCTCTTCCAGGCACAAAAGACACTCTACCACAACCTATTGCACTTTGACTTATGTGCCTAAAGTGTCCAAATGCAGGACTTCAAACTGACAGCTCTGATTACCATGATGATCTTCATTAATTCATGAATATTATCAACCATACTAGGAAAGTATTATACACACCTGCAAATATTTATTTGGCCACGCATCTGTAGATAGATGCGATTTACTGTTTCTTTCAGCAAACTCCGTTTTGGGGAATAAACATCAACAGAATTTTTCTATTCTGATTAGACACCCCTTTATTCTACTTGCTCCTGAAATCTTTAAACAAAAAGAAAAGTTCTCCATCATTTTTGTTTTGTATTTTTCCTTTATGAAACCCATGCAGAATTAAACAGAAGAAATAACATTTTTGCATACACACATATTACTGCATGTGTGCTATTATTTACACAAGAAAGTCACATGCTTATTCAGGCATCTCAGGAATGCTGTACGAAACCCTGTGCACGGTCTCAAGCACCCAGTCTACAAGAGAGGAAACCTGTGTTTGCTTTCATAATAGTAAATCAACTTGTGAGGGACATGGCAAAATTCTTTCTTACTGGTCACCTGTTAGCTACTTCTATACATTAAGCATACAGAAGATATATTGTTTTTAAGAGTACCATTATATTTTTAACCCTTCCAAACACTAAATATGAACCAGCCGCAGCACAAACACTCAAAACCCTACAGACAGCAGCAATGCTGCCAGCCCAGGTAACAAAATGATGGTGGATTCATTCTGCAGTCTGGTCACTCAAGGCCCTTGCTATCAAACCATGAGCATCCAGGAGATTGGTGCTAGCCACCATGACCTCAGGGCCTTGGAAAGAAGAGGCCAGGTGGTGCTGGGGCTCTGGCCTGGAGCTTCCCAGGGTTGGCACCCACTGGGAACGGGGCATTAGGGCAGCACAGCCTGCACGTGTAATGACTGGCGGCCTGCTGGCAGGTGACAAACTCCTTTTATGCCCTTTTCCCTCTGTCTTCCTGTGCTTCTTCCTCCCTGATCCACCTTCATCCCTCCCCAGGGATCATCCCTAGGGATTAGTCCGGTTTGGCGAGGGGATGGCTTTTTAATTAGCGGGATTACAAATAGCAAAGACTGGTGGATATTCAACATAAACACGCTCCCAAATGCACAGAAACCCAGTACCCCAGCAAGACACCAGCAGGGGCATAGCAAAGACGTGTCAAAAACATATTAGAAACAATGGCAAGTTTATTAATGATTTAGATTTTGACAAAACTGTTTTCATACACAAGAGCTATTTTAATAGGCAAGCATCATGGACTTAACACTTTTGTCATACACTCCTCATGACAGAGGCTTGGCACTTGTCACCAGCTTATTTACTACGATTATGTCACAAGCAGACTAAAATAGAAGGCAAAAAACTAATACATCTAAAATACATTTAAACTACGGGCCTTTATTTTAATGAAATTAGGACTTTGGATTAAATACTTAATTGCCTAGGGGAAAATCTAGTCTAATAAACACTGAACTCAGTGGCATGTTGAGGATCTAATTTGGTATGCAACAGCAGCTGAGAGCAGGATTTTAGTGATAAGAGCTGTAACACAGAGACAGAACAGAGAACTCTGCAGCATCAAGTCTGCCAAAACCTTTCATTTTGTTAACTGAAAGGTTTGGATTTTATATCAGGTTTTAACTATTCAACACAATTTTCATTCTAAGGATAAGAGAGGACCCCATACAAAAAAGTGTCATAAATTCCAGGATGTTTTTCATACTTTTTTTTTTTTTTTCTTTTTAAGAAAAATAAATACCCTCCCAAAACGTTACCCGGTAGATCTCAGCAGAAAACAGTAAGCAAGGGTATAAATATGTTAACAGTTTAAAAGTTTATTTGCAAGCTCCATAGTCCTAAAATAGAAACAATATATTTCTTAACTTCCTCACCCATAGATAAGTAGAATTGCAAGGAACAGCTGAGGAATGTTAATGATCAATAAAAGAGATTTACTTGAACAGTTCAAAGTTTGGGAGGGGTAGTGAGTACATACATCCCTTTCAGAACTAATTTTGCTTAAGTGATTTAGATTATTGAAGCGTCATTTATAGGACGCCAATTCTCTCTCACATCTCACTTTTGAGAGAACTAGCGTGACACAAAACTGACATTTCAAATACTGCAGCAACAGTTTATTTCATAAGCAATCATATAATGCACTGATCTACTCGAAGAAGTAACAAAGAAGGCTCACAGCACAAGGAAAAGAAATGCAAATTTGGTGCCAAATTCAGTCTTGTCATGAAATTTCTCAACAAATACTGGAACCTGAACATCATATAAATCATTCGTTCCTGTCCTTCTCTATTCCTAAAGCTGAATATATACTCTGAAACTCCCAGGCTGGTACACCATCATCCTTCCAAAGTAAGTCTAGATAATGGCAATGCTGCTGTTAGTTAATATAATAACTAATTCCATTTACAGACAACCATTCTGGTTCCTTCTTCCTTAATCCTGTTCCATTGAGAAAACGGAAGGCAATTTGTTGTGCCTTTCACTATCTTTCAAGCAGTTTAGCTATACAGAAAGGGGAAGTTGATCTAACACAGTTGGTTCCACTCCACACCTTGAATAAATACAAGTAATAATAAATATAATACATTTCAAGATTAGAAAAGAATGTGAACATTTCAAAACCTACAGATCTCTTATTCAATTGTTTTGCTTTATACTTACTTGTAACAAGGATTTCCAAGACCTTGACATTACTTTTAGGGTAAGTGCACTACCCTCACACACACTCTGCTCAATTTAATACTGGATCCTAAAGAAGACCAATTCTGAGTTCAAATACAGTCTCAAAACTGTACTGAGATTAATGGGATTGCACGAATTTTATCTGAATGTAAAATGTCACCATCTAGATTTTACTTGAATTTAAACTGGAAGTATTGTTTTCACTACAGAATTGCATTTCACCATGTCTATCTGCATTATTGAGTAATACCTGCATTTCCAAATTCATGTTAGTATTGGTGTCAGCCACAGAGAAATCCTTAATCCACTGGAAAAAATAACATATCCTATTTCTGTAATAAATAAATAAATAAATAAATAAAAAGGGAAAAAAAAGTGGTGGGGGGGAGTAGAGTAGAGGATTGCTAATTGAATTACACAACATATTTTAGGTATCATAAGAATTTTGCATAGATATATTTTCAGTTTGGAGTACAAGTAATCCTACCAATTCATACACAAATATTCATATTAACATATAGTGCATGCCTCGATGAATTGTTGAATATTGAACAACAGACATCTGAAGCAGCATTCTCACTTCTAAGAAAGCAAAATAGTCAGATGTGTTTAATAAGCCTGTTCTATTTGTTTCTGCACATGAATTCAGGAAAAACAAACCTTCAGAACTGCAGTAGCTTCCTGAGTGGATTCAGTTCCTTACAAATGCATTTAGTTCATTTATTTATTCCCTCTAACAAATTTTCCAGGCGTCTTAATACTATATATATATAATATATATACATATATATATTAGATACATAGTATAGTATATATATAGTATATGTATACTGTACTGTATATAGTATATATACAGTATATATATAGTATATATAGTATATGTATACTATACTGTGTATATGTATATGTGTGTATATACACACACATACATATAGACAGAGAACTATGGCTAACACTGATTAAAAAATACAGACAATTCAAAAATACGAAGTATCACATAAGAATAGAGAAAACTGGCTACAGAAAGAGAATTGGAATATTTTACATAAGTTGAAGAAAGCCAACAAAGATCACCTCTTACTAAAGGGTAAGGAAAAGATTGTAGTTTAAATTAAAGATAGCCATTGGAAAAAGACAAGCCAAGAGGCTGAAGTGAAATCATCTCATTCCACAGCAGTGAGCTGCTTGTGACTCAGAAGCTTTCTGCAGCTCCTTGTCTAATCCTTTTTGTGCCTCGAGCTCCTGAGGGTCCCTGAGCCTTAATATTGCACTCTCTGCTTCCTCACATGTGTATGGTCCACAAGTGTTTTCACAGCAACACAATACTAGCATTAGCCCAATACAAAAACACCCAAGTAGAAAAGTGTTTAAGTCTGGAGCTGTATTAAGTTAAAATGTAATACAAGTAAACGTCTCAGTGAATAAAAGGTTTCTGTAATAACTGTTAATCATCACGCATTAAATTTACATTTATCATAATAATATTCATTACAATGAATAAGCTGATTTGTTAATAATGCGGATGTCACATGCACTTCAACAGGTTTCCTTTATTCACTAATAACACGGCCGTTATTTTAAAGTGTTTCCAAAAACATTAATGCACAACGTTAATCTGAAATCCATACCTCAGTTATTTTCACGAAGCAACTGGCAAGGTTTGTTTAGGAAATTTCATGCCAAGCTTCAAAAGTGTGCACTCTAACCTTCTTCAACACATAACTCAAGACAAACACTTTCTTCATGACAGACGCTTCAAGAGATCAAGGAATTGAACAAAGGCAGGGAGTGACATGAAGCACAAGTTCTGGACCATTAAGATGAATGGACAGATTAGCTGGAAAATTCATAATGACACGTTGGGCTAGCTGAAGGGGCTCTGTTTATGTAATTACAGCTTTGGTGCTTAAATGACAGAAAGCTCCGAACAAGCACTTTGCATTAGCACCCCTGCAGGAGCGCTTCGGCAGGGTTTCTGCATGCCCTTCCATCAGTGCCCACCAGTGCGATTCACCTGACATCTCATTAAAGGCTTGAAAGTGTCACCTACCAGAGGACAAATGGCTCATTAGGCACACCGATCTGCGCCAAATGAAATCTTTATGCAAAACATTCCAAGCAACATCCCCCTATATTGCCAGCAAGGGCTAAATAAAAGTCAAACAAAGCAACTCCAAGGGAATGCACTCTAACGCACCACAGGCAGCTGCTCAGTCCACGTGTGTGATTTACGACAGATTGCAAGACAAAATGTTCTGCCTGCTTTAAAGGAGCGCTCTATCCAGTGTATCTGAGATATAAAAACAGAGCACAAGTTCTTTGCTCTGAAAAGAAAAATCAAAGCTTCTCTGCATGCAGAAAAAGCCCCCTGCACTGAAGCCTACCTTCTCAATTAATGTTTGCAGCAACATTAAGAACACAGTGCCAGGAATTAAAACCTGACTGAGATTTCTCATTTAGTAATGTCACATCACGTTCTAACAGGCATGACACAGACTGACTCACTGAGTTACTACAAGAGGAAAATTATCTATGTCAGCTTGGCAAAACTAACTCAATCAGAACACCAGAATCAAGGAAAAGAAAGATCTTTCGAATTTGAGCACAGGTGCAAAGCTTGTTCAGAAAAAGGTGAAGCTGGCTCAGAAAAACTAAAATATATTTCAAAAGTTAAGAATACCCTAGTCCAAGATTTGCTGAGTACAGATTGCTGCAGGACTGCTGTGTAAAATGAAGCTACTCAGAGATTTTCCATGTTCATCTTCTCCTTCTAAAATCGTGAATAATGTACTGACAGAGAGCATCCAATGAAACAGAACACCTGTCCACATCCTACTGATTACCTCTGTTTCTGTTTCACAGTCACATAATTTCCTTACAGCAAAACCAGCATTAGCTCATGATGAAAGGTAATATGTGCACAATATGTGCAGAAAATGATAGGAATGTTGGAGAAAATGCCTTAGAGCAACATTTATCGATTCTCATATTTCTGCAGTAACATCTGATGATCAGTTTGCCCCTGCTAGTCTTAAATTCCATGAAGCTACAAAAAATGAAGAACTGAACAAAAATATCCCAAATATTAGCATTAATCTAAGCTGCATTAATTATGAAGCACATTCTCAACTTTGTAGCTGCAGTTCCTGTAGATGATGCCTTTGTAAGGGACATTACATCATGGAGAGACTGAGCACAGGCACTCACGCCCACATCGACAGACCAGCTACTTATGAGTTAAGAGACTACATGGTACTTCAGGATGTATTTGCACAAGTCATTTTCCTGCACAACACACTGAACCCAATACTCCGTCATATCACAGATCAGATCTAAATCAGAATACAGATAGCTGTTTGTGTATTTTTTTTGTTTGTTTGTTTGATTGTTTGTTTTCCAAACTCTAAAGCCCTACAAAAGATTTTTCAGAACTCCCATACAGCTTAAGAAGCCCTGACCAAAACTCACCCAGCACTTTGCTTCAGATCTGAGAATGATGTAGGTGCCCAAAGGTGTCTCTCCACAGAAAATACCTCTCCCCGGCCCAAGCTGTGCAGCGCTTTCATTAAGCCTAATCCCTGACTGGCCCCTAAACTAGGCAGAACAGCACCCAAATCACCCTAACAGTTAGGCATGCTCTGTATAACCAGCAGACAACAAAATTAAGCTCCACTCAAAAACGCTTTCTTTTAAAAATACATCTGTCACACAAACAGAGTTTTGCTTCCAGATTTCAGCCAACTTTCACATGAAAGTCCAGTTCAAGCAGAAGTGGGAGACCCATGTTCAGTTTGCTCCTCCTGGCTTCAGCTGAGTGGTGAGGGAAGATCTAGGTTCTGATGTCTACTCATATGGTTATTCTCAGTTTTACTACTTCACATGAAGTTCAAAAGCAGACAGAGTTGCAGCCCTGCTGCAGTTTTATTTATTTATTTAATAAATTAAAACACACATTTAAAGTCTTCAGTTGTATCATACCTCTTTTGAGCATGTGTTAGGATTCTGGGCACTGAAACTTTGGTTGCTATAAAATCTTAACACTTAAGGAAGCTGATAAATATAGCTTCCAATGTGATTATACTGAAACAGTTTGTTCCAGTCAAATGGGACTCTTGACTTGACATTCCAATTAAAAAAAGAAAGTGACAGAAGAAACATTTCAGTGCCACACTTTGGTATTAAGTCAAGGATGAGCAGAATTTTCTCTTTTTAAGACAAAGTAATTAGAAGAACCAACATTTTATCTATGGCAGTTCCTTGTGTTTTCTATGATTTCCTTTTATTTCTAGATTAAATTAGACAAAAGCTTCCCAAATAGATAAAAATAAACTCTTTGTCATTTCAATGACTACACAGCCCAGCATCAAGTTCACTGTATTTTCTGTTGGTGTTTTTAAAAAGGAAAAAAAAAAAAAATACATTTTAAAAAATCTTGAAATAGAAAAAGACCAGCACTTCTCACACAGCAATAATAATGCTTGAAGAGAGCTGATAAAGCTGAGGTTAGTGCATAGCAATACCAAGTTACTTCTCATAATGAACTTTTCCATGACCCTCACAATTCTTTTCTGATAGGAACGATCATTCCACTTTGTTGGTCAGGGTCTTGAGAAACAGGCACTTGGCCTGATGCACATTGCTCGCAAAGCTGGGCAGTCCAGATCATCTGGACAGCTTTACAAAACAGGCTGCTTTCTCACTATCAAAGTGCATCAGACTGAAGGAGCTATGGGTCCTCTGGGACTTGCCTGCAGCGCCGGTTGCACTCCCCGGGTCGGATCCTGTAAAGGCAAAATGCATTCCAGCAAGCAGGAGTCCGCCAGTGCTGAGCTAGCATTTGTACTTGGAGCAAAGCAGCTGGGGAAGGGAATCGGTCTTTCAGGAAAAAAAAAAGTTGGCTAGGAGCTCTCCTGGTGAAGGACTGGCATGCACACACACACAACTCCTCTCTCTGCATAGCAGAGGAAATGGCACATTAAAATCCCTATGTGAAACGCAGGTAATTAAAAGTCCTGGAGGCAGTATATCTTTTAGTATCTTGAGCAAATTCTAGTGCCCTAATAACAAACAAAACCCAGCCATAAAGCAAAAAGAACTTAACTTATTATGAACCTGGAGCTCTCTGACCTCGCCTCGGTCGCTGCCAGGCAGGCTAGGCCAGAAACAACACGCGGTTTCCTCTTCCCAGTTGAAGGAATCTGAATTAAGAGCTTGCAAAAGGTATAGGAGGAAGCGTCTCATGCTTGCACATCCTGAGCTTAGGGATGCAGGTTAAATTTGCTGCCGTTACACACAAAAAAAGGAGCTGTGAGGCATCAATTCAACACCCGAGGACTCTGGCTAAACACTCATCAGTGCCAGGCTATCCCAGGACAGGCTGCCAGTGCCCAAGCCACTGGCATGCATAGGACAAGGCTGGCTTGTGAAACTCCCCATTAACTGACAAACAATCTAACTTCCCATTAGCTAACAAACAATCTGCTCTCCACCACTTGGGCACTCTGAGTGATGCCATCAATTCAGTTCCCTATGCATTTATTTGTTTCTAATTAGGGGCTCTTTAGTGTATGGCACTGCAACAAGAGCTTACTGAAAAGAAAGCAGTAACAGGACTAATTCCCCTTAATTTGTCATCTGCACCATTTGAAAGTGAATGTAAGAGACAGCCATCCACTTTGCTATCATTTTGTCCTAATGCAAATGCATGCAGATGGTTCAGGTTAATGAATAACTGGCTTTTAAAGATGCCACAAATATTTGTCTGAAAGCATATGATGATGAACATGTAATTCCACCGCTCTCCCCTCCAAACCATTACTCCTATTCAAGAAGATGGGAACCGATACAAACTTTTCAACAAATTATTCTCATCGTATCTGGCTCATCACATGAGCAAGCGTGCCCACAGGAATGCCTACGTTCAGTTCAGTTCTGCTCCCAAGAGGCAGTTCCCATTAAATGCTGATTTCAGTTACCAGAAAACTTCACATCCACACCACTTAATACTGCTGCACTACATTGGGTAGCTTTTTTGTCTCATCTTTCACTGTTGCTCCCTTAAAAGACTGAATTGTGAGACTGCTACCAAGGACAAGACATGTGGCTTAACCATCTGCAGCAGCTACCAATGACCTTTACCTCTTCTGTGTTACGGTACCACCAAATTGAAAAATCAATCAGAAGAGTGCCAGCAGGTAGACACTGCCATCAAACACCTGTTTATACCATACTGTGGAAAACAGCTCCATGTAAATTATCTTGTGGACATGTTCAAAATTTACTTTTTAGAGAAACTTTTTTCTATGTGTCTGGATGGGGCCCTCAAAAATGCCTTAAAAATCTAATAAGGAGCCAGGAATTCTTGTGGTTTCGTTTCAATTCTGCTACTGACTAGTTGTGTGGTCTTGGAAAAGGCACTTATCCTTTCCCTGGGTTTTATTTCTCACATATGGTGATATTAATATGCAATAGAAACTAAGAGCGTATCTTATGCGAAGCTGAGAAAACAAGTTAACATACACAGGGAAAAAAAAAAGCTGCTATATATTCATCAACATAAATTCAATTTTAGCACTATCTGAGATTACTGTTTGTTGGCAGATGAAACCATTACTGTGAATAACACAGGGCACGGGAGAGAAACCCAACAGCTGCCCCGGGCTGCTCACCTGCACACGCACTCCGACCCACCTGCGGCTTGACATGCACCTTCTTGCTGTTGCCAGCCGGGCAAGGGGCTCGCCACCAGCAGTCACCAGGGAGGAGGCGATGCGTTGCAAGATGATTTATGCCACAGTGCTCACAGCCTGTGGTGCCTTTTGCACATGCCATTCATAACCGCAGCTCCCACTGCCCAGCCCTTCCTTGAGGAGGTAGCACCATGAGTAAGGAAGAGTAGTCTGCGTTTCACTACCCTTGCTGTGTTTCACTACCCTTACGGTCAGCAAACTGCGTTACCCCAGGGATCAGCAAAGACTTTCTGACTTTGCAGGCCAGAAAACCAGGCTGTGGTATTCATGTGGAAAGCATGTGCACATCTCTCATTTCTCATTTCTGCATTTTACTGTAGATAGTACTAATTTAAAATATCAGTTGAACACACATGCTGATTTTTTATCTCAGTAAAACTTAGTACAATGTGCTGATACCACACCTAAGTTTCCCACTCTTGATTCTGAAAAAAAAAAAAAAATATATATATATATATATATATATTTTGTGGAGAGCTGGAACAGTAAGTGACCTAAAGACTGAGAGAGAAGCAACATCGTCTACATGCAGCATACTATTAATTTCTGAGACTGAGACGAAGTGACATAGTACAGGTCTGAGGCTTGGCAGAAAAGCTTCTGATCCTTACCGAATCCTACCAGATGCTGCTGAGGAAAGGGCTCTGGGATTCTCCCTGAAAGACAGTTCCTTTCCAAAGGAAAAGACACTTGCAGACCTTTTCCTGGGGAAAATGATGGTTTTGCCATAGTGCAATAGTGGACTTCAGAAAAGCTCCCACTCTGTCCAGGGATGAAAAGGGTGCATTTGAGACAGCCTCAAGCTGCCACGCAGCTGCACGGCTGGACAGCCAGGTGTGAGCAGGGCTGTGGCTGCCTCACAGAAAGATTTGCTACTGAATGCTCCAGGAGGTGTCAGTTCTCTTCTGGAACACATAAACCTTTCTAACCGAAGCTTTGTTTTAAGCTGGTGAAATTAATTTCACAGTAAAAAGTTTCTTTCCTGGACCCACTGAGAGCAGCTTCTGAAGCCCTGGAGGAACGTCTCCTATTAGATCTTTCAAAGGAGAGAGCAGGCAGAAAGTCATGACAACCATGCTGGGAATCACCACAGCATTTAAATACATACTGAGTAATAAGAAAATTATTTTCTAGGTACTCCACTACAGCAAAATTCATGCACAGGGCTTGATTTAAAGCACGCCTGTTTCCCTGTGAGGATTCTCTTTAACCTGCAAAGGTCAGGGACGGTCTCTAAGCTCATTAGGCTACACTGGAATATGAGCCTGAGGGAAAAAGCTTTTCTTTCTTCCCATTGTAAATTCTTTCACGCATAGATAACTAGCTATTTTTATAGAAATTGTGAAAAACAATCATATCTGAGATGTCATAATTTACCTTAAGGTCCATGAAGCCTAGAACAGCAGTGTAACAAATTTTTAAGGTAGCAAGGAGGACAAATCATATTTCACACCAGCAATTCTAAAGAGATCAATTTTATTCTGCCTAAAATATCCCTGTAGTTCCCAGGAAAGCCAGCTGTGCAAAAAGACTCATTTTATTATAATTTCCAAAAGAAGAATAGTATTCTCATCTCATTTTAGAGAAAATGAAAAATGACAGGGTTTCATTATTTCCTACAGGATTTTGCAGCCCTTAGAAACCTCTCCATTAAAGCATAAATATGAAAGAAAATGTTTTCTGATGCTGTTAGGAAAGTCTGTCACCAAAGATGTATATTATGCTGAAGAGAGTTCATAGCATGTATAATGAACAGTTCTCAGGGGAAAATATGCTATTTAGCACCACATTTTCACATGAAATTCATATTCATTATCTCTGTGTTGTGAAAAAGCCTTCAAAGAACATTTAATCATTAGCTAATATTATAATGATTATAAAGTTGCAGTTATATTATAAAGGAAATATGTCCGTGCATCTAAAGACTTAAATGTTTCAAATTCGGGGTATTTGCATTTGGCCTGTTTCTTCTCCAGCTAAAACATCGCTTTGGGACAGACACACTGACTTAGCACCTGCTGCTGAAAGCAATTCCCTAGACTCTCAGAGGTGTTCCCAGTCACCACTGCAGAGACAGCACGGCACAAGAGATAATACATTTATGTTGCCTGAGAGGAACAGACCATAACGTTCCGGTCCTGTTTATAAAAGTACTCTGCAAATGTTAGCATCTTTCCTAAACACACCTACATGTTTGTATCTGTAAGTAGATATAAATATCATGGTGCACCTGATATTAGCGACCTGCACATGTGCCATGGACTGCATGGACTGCCTTGAGATTCTATGCCACTAAAACCCATGAATAAAAAAAAATCAGTTATTTTTGTATAAATATGTATGTATGCCTGAGTGCTTCTGTTTTCAAAATGTCATTATGCACTGTGACTTACTGCCTATTACATCATTTGTTCGAATAAAAAAACAATTCAAAAGATTTGGTTCTTCTTTCTAACCAAACAGATAAGATTTTTGCGTACAGAAGGATGAGAACAGGAAATAGCAATTTAATTTATCAGGGATACCTATGATCACTGTTCAAGTGACAGGCTAGGCACTCTATTTCTAAAACTAAATTTACGTCTTGCTTCAAAAAAGAGATGTAACATACAGCAGAAGCTATACAGTCACCTTACTGCACCATGGATGTATCGTGACCAGAGGGTTAAAGTGTGATACCACCACGCAGGCCACACACAAACAAAATTAATAAAATCAAGCCTAGTCTATGCCAAGGCCACTGCATTTTCAGCAACTGTTTAAATGAAAAATGTTCATTTCACTCTCTTTTTAAATTTATATTGCAACTGAGCTTTCTTAGCATTAAATCTTGTGCTGGGGACGTTTGCTGGGCGAACGGGCAAACTCATCTCATTCAGAAACGCCGCCAGCAGCTGACCTAACACGACGCACCGGCCGCCTCCGACACCAGCCCCAGCTCTGCTCTTAGACTCCTGCCTGCTCCCAGTGCTCCTTTCCCCTGGCTTGCCACTAGCATGAAGGAAAGTTTCATAAACAGTGACATGTGTTAATTCAAACTAAATACAGGACAGCAGTTCTTTTTAGGCAGTAAAGTCCCGTCTGCATATTTTCGCTGTTGCATAATTGTTACCTTTAGCTCATAAACTTCAAGGTCAATTCAAGGCCAAGATTAGGTGTTTAGCACATGGAGCTAAGAAATGCTGCTCTAAGTAGCAGACTTTATGAATCACAGCATTTTGTTCTCGTTTGGGCTTTTTGTTTTGCCTTGGCTTTATTCTTACTATCTGGCAGTTTTTAATCCAGCTTCACAAAATGTACTGTTATATGGTACTGTCAAGCTAAAAGTACAGTTTATATACTTGGAATGCAAGGCTAACATATTTCTGTCCTCCAAATTCTACTATTTCCCCTCTAACAATCACATCAAACCTTCAAAGTTGGTTTGCTGAAGAGCAGAAACCCAGCCACCAAAAGAAAGCAGTATTTATTCAGAGCTGGTATCAAACATTGCAGAAATTTATGCAGAGTAAGAACTTTAGTTACAAAGATTACACCAAATTGTACCTTCATACAGAAAGCCATGATAAAGTTTGTGATACGATTCCAACAAAATACACATTAATTCACATTGCTCTGTCTCACTTCTAAATGTTAACTGCATCACAGCACTAGAAGCAAACTGCTAGAGGAACTTTTTCTTCTGCTCACATCATGAATATTTTACTTTGTGCAGGACAGAAGCACACTGTGTAACATTAGGAAAGACATACTAAGGTAATGAGAATACTACTAAGAAACTACAAGGGAGCTCACAAACTAAACAACTCCTTAAATCTTTTCCGAATCTCCACACAAAGGTAGTTTAGAGTGGTGAGTGGTACTCCACTGCCTCCTGTGTGCATGCTCTTGATACCCAAGATGCAGCAAATAATGTGATCAATTTCCTTCAATTACCTTGCAAAGGATTAATTTGCACTCAGGGAATAAAAGGTTGCGACAGCAGCTTTTGGATCACTCAACAACAGAGTCCAGCACTTACAGCCAGACTCAGAAGCTCATGGCAGAAGGGAAAAAATTCATTTGCTTGGCGCTCTTTAATTTTTTGTGCTCTAATGAGAGACCATTGTGATTTACGACTAAATAGCACATATATTTTGCTCAGGAGAAAAGCCTTTCATAACCTGCTCAGTGCTGTGGAACTCAGGCGCTATGAGATCTAAGTCTGCTCATAAACCTGGTGTCCTGCTGAAAGCGATTTGCTAGCCTTTCAATTAAAAGTGGTTCTGTGTGCTGCTGTGCTTTCAAACTACAGGGCAAAGTGCTAAATAGTGCATTAAATGCAGATTAAAAAAATATAAGAAAGGAAACGAAAAAGCAATAATGATGGTGCACAAAAGTAATTAGTAAGTAGTTAGTAGTTGTTTTTTAAAATGGGGTCATTTACAGTTAATTAAGCATTCTTTTCCTGATTTGATTACATAAAGAGTTGGTCTGCAATACTATAGCAAATGAAGGTCACTGTGGCTACAGGAGAAACCCTATATGCTGTGACAAATCCAATAACCATCAGGGTATTTGGTTCATAGAAATAAAGCATTTCTTAAGATATTTTGCTGATTTGCTAAGGTATGGGGAGACATTTTGCTGACTGCGAAGCCTGACATTCCCAGAAGGAGATCTATTATATAGTGAAGTTCTCACCAGATTTGCTTATGGGATGGGAGTCTGGTGCTTAGGAAGCGAAGGGTGCATGGACAGGTTACAGGGATTACGGTTCTAAGAAGTGAAGAGGAACAGAGGAGAGAAGCAGAAGGATGAAACTTCTTTCCATTCTCTGCTTCTACTTGTTGAACAAAAAAAAAAAAAAAAAAAAAAAAAAAAAAAAAAGGTGAAAAGTAGGATTTTTCCTTATGGCTAGATAAACTGCAAATATAAAAATTACCTTCAGAAATTGTAATTATAGGTGGAAAAGAGACTGTTGTCTGTAGTGTGTCTGCTGTAGTGTGTTTAAACCTCAAGGTAATAAAATAGGAAAAAAAAAAACATATCAGAAGTAAAAAGTTAAATTTACTCTAAGAAAGAGTTCAAACTCGATGTAAAAGTTTATCATTGCAGCTGTAAAGAAAGACTTCGAGCTCCCCCTAGGGGTTTCTACTTGCTCCTTCACAAATACTTTTTTTTTTTTTTAAACATATCCCATATCCATTAACACATTTTTACAACTGGGGAAGATACTTTTTGTTTGTTTGTTTTTCTTTTCCTGTGTGAAAAAGGTACTAGGTATAATAAGCCGTCCTTTTCTTTACCCTGAGAGCAAAAAATTGCTCTTATGCATTTGATCTTAAATCACAACCACCTCCTAATTATTTGTGAGAAAACTTACTGAACCAAAGCAATTATGTCTTTGTCTTTAGAATTAATAATCTCATAGCTGAACATTGATGTGAACCACTACTAATTAATTTTTCTTCAAGCAGTAACACCCGTCATATAATGCACTTCTAGTGTGTTGTTTTGTTTTGTTTTCCTGTACAATTGCTCCAAATAGCGCTAAAACACCATTAGGTCTTGATTTAAAATTACTACCTTTATTTGTGTTTGAATCCTATCAAACCATACCGAGGAAATGAATGAAGGACTTGGCTGTAGATCCTATTCTAAAGATTGCTGTCTAGTTACATTATCTAGTACAGATGACAGCACACTGATAGTACACCAGGAGGAAGTTCATGGCCCTAAATTATGGAAAACAGTAACTAATTGTAATGTGTTATAAAATATTTCTTCTCTCTACAGTTAGGAAAAACAAGGTAACAAGGCCTGAAATTCAGGGTGCCTCTTTCCACTGCCTCTCACAGGCCACAGAGCACGCAGGGCATCCACATTCTGCCTCTTACAGAGCGCAGGTAGGACAAGGCAACAATGCCTCACCAAAGATGCTCTGAAGAGATGTTATCAAGCCCTCTGAAATGACTGCAGGCAGGTCTCAGAAATGTCAGCACAGGCTCATTTCTCTGAAGTGTGTGTGTGTGGATCCAGCCTGGACCATTTGTGCGAATCTGTGAAATCGATCACGTTAATTTTGGGCACAGCACCAGCTGCAGGGTAAAAGGTTAGGAAGTACTTCCAGTACGAGTATAAAAGTGAACTGAACAAAACAAAGCAAGCTAACAAGTGCAGTGAGAATAAAAGAATAACAGCAACACGATTCCATCCCACCGTACTGCCAAACGTCTGTAGCTTACTGAACTCAAACCCAAGGAGAAGTGCTGAAGGCCATGCAGGGAAGGCAGGGCAGGCTCTCAGAGCCGAGCAGCAGCAGCACGGCAACAACAAAGCCATTGCATGCATGCCCGCTTCACTTTGGGGGATTAGTGGGGGGTCAGGCTCCCAGGGCCGCACCTGCAAAGCTCAACACTATGACATTAGCTAATATCCTGCATAAATCATATTCCTTCTGTTTTAAAAGCAAATAAATAGCTGTGCACGTGTCCTTTGACCTCCATTGCTGGGAAACCCATGCAGTTTATCTTTATGGCAACAGAGTGCATTCACTGAGCCGCTGCTGGCAGGGCAGCAAAAATGAAATTCAAAGCACTTGTACCCATAAAGATATACATATTTAATCCTTAAGAAGTGGCAGTGTTTTTAAGAAGTGTGAAATAAGGAAATTTAAAAATATATAGTGGACCATATATGTGGACTACACAGTGAGAAAGACAATAACAAAACTCCTCGTAAGACATTCACGGTATATCAAAAAGAAGTGATCCAAACCATACATCTAGTTCAGGAGTTATATGAGACTTCAATCTTCTTTCATAATATGAGGACAGAGGTGAATCAACTTCTCCCTGCCACAGCTTCTGTAGTATACATAACCATAATATTTCATTTAAATCCAGGCTTGGTTCCCAATTAAAGGTTCAGTCTATACGCAAAACACTATAAAAACTGTTATTTGTTCTTTATCAGAAACTTGCAAATACCAAATATAGATGTATATTTGCAAAATATTTGTGTTTTTAATATATGGAATAATATTTACCAGAACTAAAAACAAAACCAGAGACAAAAACGAAAACAAAATAACTACTCGCTGTTTAGTGTAATGATACAGTTCAATACCCTAACTCATTTTAGAACTCTTTTATAAGAGCTTTTAAACTTCTCAGATAGCAAAGTATTTCTCATTTGGCTTGCAAGTATATGCAAAGACTCAGAAATCAGTCAGGAAATAGGACAGAACATGAGCTGCAGCTTTAGGAAAGCTCTAGAAGTCATTGTACAAAAAAAAAAAAATAAAAGCAGAGCTGAAATTAAGAAAACAAAATTAAGAAGGAAATGTCATTCATATACCTTCCTTTCACATTCAAACTAAATGCCTAACCTGCTTAGGTGCATTGGAAAAGCACAATGGGGACCTACACATGCATCCACACATGTTGAGAGATTCTGGTAATCAGTCAGGTAGGGAAAGAAAAAAATCCAGTAATTGTAGTAATTAATTCTATTGATGTGTAATAAGTGCATAATATGTTTTGATGAAAGTGTGCATCTCATATTGCCAGAGCATTTATGGCAATATAATTTATATAACAGAAAGTAATATGTTATTTTAAGTAACAAAGTGATATATTAGGTAGTAGAATCCAATTATTTCAGAATTAGAAACAATGTCTGCTTTATAAGTTTAATTCTCTTTTTTTTTTTTCCAACTCACAAAAATCTCTGCTAAGTAAACAAGAATTATCATTTATATTTTTCAATATAAAGGATTAGCCATTGAATAAGCTATATAATTACATTTTTTAAAAAAGTGCGTAAGATGCACAAAGTAACACCAAGGTTAGAGTAGCATTACCATAATTAATTTCAAAGTCAATGCATTTGACCAGCCATGCTGACCAATGAGAACCCAGCCTGCTTATGAAAACAGAGCCGTGAAACAAGATTAGAATAAAATATATCCAGGTTTCTTTTTTGTATGGGATTCGATTCCACTTTGAAGTTAAATAATCTGCATTGTACTCCAAGATTACCAAAGCTCCTTTGCATGGTGCCTGGGTTCAGAGCAGCAGCAGGCAGTGCAGGGCTTACAGGAAGGGAGCAGTTCCTCCCTGCGGACAGAGCGAAAGAGGGGAGCACAGTCCTGAGTATGATGCAGAAGGCCGAGAGTTCAGCACGAAGGGGTTGAACAATTTGTCTAAGATCCCACCGGACAGCAGCATTCTTAGGAATGTAAATGCGATTTGGGGATTTAAACACCGCAGCATGGTTTTTCTCTCTATTTTATTAGATAAATCAACAGCATACGTAAAATATGACCTTCTGTTACATCACTACAACTTACTTTGCTCAATCAAAATCAATTTAATGTCATCAGCTTCTTTCTTTCTACTTTTTTTCTTCCCCTCTCCATAATTTCCTTTAAATTAGATTGAAAGCAAAGACTTGATACAAAAATCTGTTTGAGCACAATGAAAAGCACAATGATATCTGATAACCTGAAAATCTCAAGCTAGCTTCAGGCATGAGTGGGCTTTAATCAGAATTTGGCAACTGAAACGAATTTGCAGCAGTCTATATGAATCAGCCCAGATGGTGGGTTCAGTGATAAAAACAGAAATAGCAATAGACACGCAAAAGGTTCTCTGAGGCGAAAGCAATGGGACTGAGTACTGGATTTTTTTCTGAAGATAAGTCTGTGGAATTCCCTCACCCTAATTAGTTAGAAATATATATATATATGTATATATATATTCTGGAAAATGTTTCTTGTTTAGAACTTAATTTGCTGACTAAAGCACATTCCCAAACTAAATTTAGATAACTAATAAATGAAACTAGAAGATAGGCAGAAAATCTGAGATGACTTCTTGTCCCTAAAGTACAAATCAATTTTAATTCAGTACTGCTTAGGGACAGAGCTTACACGAGCTCATTTGGTTCAAGACTAAGGATTTGATGGATAAGGCCTTCTGCTTGTTCAGCTGTAGAAAAGAGGAATGCAATCCAGGCTGATGGTGAAAAAAGAGTAAAGAAAACTCCATAAACTGAAGCTTGAGGAATTTATGACACCCTCTGCAGAGATAAACTTGGGGGGAAAAAAAGAAAAATGAGAAGCATTACGACTCCTGAACTGAGATACAAGTCAATAAATCAATTAAATGATCATCAATATAAAAACAAAAGTAAAACACAAAAAGAAAATAAAAGAAAAAGAAACACACAAAAACCTGCCAGAAACACTACAGATTGCATACTGTGTTTTCTTCATCTTGAGAATTGAATTAAGAGAGTCCCAACCATCTCTGCCACAAACGGTTTGTGCATTCACACAGGCAAACATGATAATCTCATGCTATAATAAACAATAATTCAAAAATATTTATTTATTTTTTTCCTCCTAAATGGCAGAGAAACTGATTTGGAGTGCTTTGAGAAAGCTGCACCTTCTGTCAGGCCCAAGAGCCAGTGTGTCAGCAGGGCCGCCCATCTCTCTGTGGACACCTCCATCCCCTTGCCAGCCCACACATTCAGGCTCTGCTGCTGCTGCCTCACCCTCAGAAGAAGCTCCACGACTGTCACAAAGGCAGGGCTGGGGTGCAGGCTGCATTTGGTCTCATTCATCTGCGGTAAGGCACAGACCAGCAGCATTTTTTGCAAATGCTCAGTCCAGGAATAAGACCAGCAGAGGGACCTGTATGGCTGCTCAGTGCTGCAGTCCCATGCAGTGCCCGGTCCAGAGAGCAGGCCGGGGATGGTTCCAGGCTGAGCACGGCCTGGGATCTTTTTGTGCCCTTTCTGTTGGTACTATCCTATCAGAAGAGGCTCTCTCCTTCTCCCCTGGACGCCGGCAGCCTCAGCTGCCTCACCGCGGAGCAGCCTGCTCCCCAAATGATCAGCAGCACTTTAGGAAACAAGAAGGCACAGAAAACAGCCAAAGACTTACCGTGCCTGTCAAGCCAAAGCAGCAACTAATCAGATCAAGCTATTAAGGCATCCTGGTACACATTAGGAAGATGTATCTCAATGCTTCCTTACCATATTACAACGAAAGTCAATAACCCATGCTTCCAGCTCCGCTGTCAGACCTGTCACCACACCACCATAAACTCAGCACAAGGCTTTAGGTACATAAATTCAGCACAAGGCTCTTTTTTTGATTCTGTTCTCAGTTTGGACCCCTAAGAAGTTACCACGTGCCTTAATCTTACAGCCTGTACCACTATACTTTCTCCAAGTCAGGCTCAACATTGCCCCCTGTATTTGCAACTCGGATCAAACAAACATGCAGCTCTTACCAGGCAATCATAGCCACAATGCTGCGGGCCAGAAAAATGGTGCTTTGTAACATGTCAATCCCCAGAATTATCAGGGAAGTAAGGAAACCATCTCAGTGCTAAAATAAAGCACTTGAATCCTGACACAGTCAATAAATAGAGTAATTCACCTGAACATGGGGAATTACCCTAACAGCCATGCAGAAAGTGCTTCAGATGGGCCCTCCGAACAGCACCCCAGCAGCTAGTCACTGGGATTTTGCATTACAGGGACCCGCTACAGAAAACTGACCTTTTGTGCAAATGAAGGATAAATGACAAAGAGAGGGCAGCAATGATGGCTACTACGTGATTTTGACCTGTTGAAACCGACTTGTAATTTGCTCTTACCGTTCTTACTGTCATTAGCATTATTGGAGTTTAATACTAAATATGTCCTGGTACAGTCCTGCTTAATAAATATCTTAATATCTTTTTAAAGCACCACAGACAATTTGGAAATGAATTCATATATATATATATATATATATATATATATATATATATATATATATATATATATTTCCGTAACAACTAGCTGGTTGTGTTAAATCACCTGATCCCTGTCAGAAATTTCAGTTTAGATTCTCCCCCCCCAGTAACACCACTACGAGTTCTAGCAACTAACCACCAGATCCTTGCTCAGCACTCAGCATACATTGGATAAAGCAAATTTAGACAAGATACAATCCATGTGTCTTTGACATAAAACTAAAGAAAGTTCCAGACATCTGCCTCAACAGGATTTTGTTCAAAAAAGCACTCCTACATACCAGTTATAAATATACAGAAGGTTATATATATTTATGCTAGAAACATGTATTCGATAAAGATGACCTTCTCTGCAGACTGAAATTGGAAAAGGCTGGTGTGGGAACGTGAACTGTGGAAATGAGAAGGGGAGCAGACAGCATTTTGTCAGATCAGGACTTGCGTTCAACGCAAGGACTACACCAGTGCAAACCAACTAGAAGGATCTGGCTTCTTTCTCCCTTGTACATTTAATAAAGCACAGAACCATGCTGCCTGTAGCTTAACTACCTATGGTGATGCCCCAGCCATCAGCTGCCCACTATGCATACTCCAGTGACACCTCAGCCCCGTGGATCCCTCCTGCCATGGAGCCAGGCCAGCCGCATGCCAGGTCCCATGCCAGCCAGGAGGCGGCGCCCATGGTGCCTATCCACCCTCGTGGTCCAAGCTTGGTACCAACAGAAATACAATACTAAAGAAAATAAAAATACAAAATAAATAAATAAATAAATAAAATAAAATAAAATAAAATAAAACACTAAAAAATACTAAAAAATAAAAGTTAAAAATACATTTTAAAGTTTTAAATAAACAAAAAACAAAACAGCATTTTCCAACCTTCCAGTATTTATAACTATACCAAAGTATTACATTTGTGGTTACCAAAAGTTAACCAAAGTTACCAAAAGTTCAACAAGGCCAAGTGCCAGGTCCTGCACCTGGGGCGCAATAACCCCAAGCAGAGCTACAGGCTGGGAGAGGAATGGTTGGAGAGCTGCCAGGCAGAGAAGGACCTGGGAGTGATGGTGGACAGTCGGCTCAATATGGCCACCTGAGCACACTGCTGGCTCAAGAAGGCCAACGGCATCCTGGCTTGTATCAGAAACAGTGTGACCAGCAGGGATAGGGAGGTGATAGTCCCCCTGTACTCAGCTCTGGTGAGGCCGCACCTCGAGTACTGTGTTCAGTTTTGGGCCCCTCGCTACAAGAAGGACATCGAGGTGCTTGAGCGGGTGCAGAGAAGGGCGACAAAGCTGGTGAGGGGCCTGGAGAACAAGTCCTACGAGGAGCGGCTGAGGGAGCTGGGCTTGTTCAGCCTGGAGAAGAGGAGGCTCAGGGGCGACCTTATTGCTCTCTATTGGTACCTCAAAGGAGGCTGTAGTGAGGTGGGGGTTGGCCTGTTCTCCCACGTGCCTGGTGACAGGACGAGGGGGAATGGGCTGAAGTTGCGCCAGGGGAGTTTTAAGTTAGATGTTAGGAAGAACTTCTTTACTGAAAGGGTTGTTAGGCATTGGAACAGGCTGCCCAGGGAAGTGGTGGAGTCACCATCCCTGGAAGTCTTCAAAAGACGTTTAGACATAGAGCTTACGGATATGGTTTAGTGGGGATTGTTAGCGTTAGGTAGAGGTTGGACTTGATGATCTTGAGGTCTCTTCCAACCTAGAAATTCTGTGATTCTGTGAAAATGCACTACAGGAAAACTACGGTCATTAATTCAGCTGTACGAATGGGAATTAAACTTAACAAGATTTGCTACTCTTATGGCAATCTATGACAGGTAACTCAGTATGGCAGCAATTTTACGTGTTGCCTTCCTAGCATCTAGTGCACAAGCAAAGATTTTTTTTAATTATTTTTATATTATTATTATTATTATATTACGTTATTATATTTAAATAAATAAATAAATAAAAAGAACATTATGTTTCCTCCCTTTTCTCTTTTATTTTCTTTTGAATGGATAGGTTCCTCTGAACACAACCCTTTCAGACTGGCCAAACAGCGCTGGGAATTCTCCTGGGGCTGTGGCATCCCTTCTCTGGAAGAAGGGCTGCAAAAGGTTCAGCTGGCAGTGCCATGGCCCTACTGCCAGGGAGGTGGCAGAGGGGACAGATCTGTATCTAAAATGCTCTTCTTGAAAAGAATCATCACCGATAAGCATTTCCATTCAGTATTACTTAGGGCATTTTCCCAGATTTGGGGCTGCATCTAACCCATATTCTTTTGGAGGAAACACAGGTACAATTATCAAACACAAATAATATGTGTAGGGACTATCCAATGAAAGTTTGAAAAATTAAGGGGAGGAAAAAAAATCAAAAATATTGCAAGTATTAGAATGAGTTCCAAAAGAGTTCTGACACCATCAGAAACAAAGCAGGGCAAAAGAGTAAGCAAAGGAAAGGCTTTTGGCACTATTACAAGACCTGCCTTAGAAGAAGCTATGGCACAGCTGGAGGCTGCATCAAAAGAGGTTTTGAAGACTTGGGGGGGGGGGAGGCAGGGGAAGCCAACGCTGTGGTATTTGCCATAGATCTAGTGAAACAAATGACAAGTGAAGGAAGATGAGAACGTAGCCATTGGAATAACAGAGAAATCCTTTGAGGAGGACAGTATTTTGCTTTGTTTTACTTTTGTATACAGAAATCTTGAGTGATGCCTGTCAATAAATGGCTGAAGAAAAGAAAAGAGAAAAAGGAAGCTGAGGAGAGGGAGGCAGTTCAGGCTGGGCTACAAAGAGGTGAAGTAAGTAAGGGATGAAGCTTAGGCCACAGGGGAGCAGCTGGAAATCAGTTTAGAGAAGATCTTCCAAAGTGCCTGGAAAGAAAAGACACGTGGAAAGAAAAACTTAACAGAGGGATAAACAAAGACTGGAACTCATCTGCCTTTAAAGATACTGAGACCTTGGCAGAGGATAAAAACTTAACAATGGAAATAAAAACAGGGAATAAACAGTCAGCTGCAAGGCCTGGTGAGCTGTCCTTTTGCAAGTATTCTCCAAAATTAGCAGCAAGAAATCATACGCTCTGCTCCCATGATATCTTTGCTTGTCTTCTTGAAATGGTGCCTACCACTTCAGCATCATCCCACTGCAGGTCAAGCAGCCAGAACCCCACAGGCAATCCCAGCATGGGTACTCTGGAGGCTTTGGCACAAAATGTTGGAAACAGCACAAGGGCTGACACTAACCCTCCGTCCTACAAGCCAAGGAGAGGAAAATAGTAGATACATGCACATATAATACCTTGGTATCGGTAGAATTGGGTTTCTGGAAGCTGATCTTCAGAAAAACTAGGGAACTCATCTTCCTTTCAACACTTTAATGCAGCAAACATTTTTCAGATGTAAATATGCTGATACATACAGTTTCATTAACAGGCATTTTCTTAATTTATTACAGCAACTTTAGGACTTAACTTGCAAAGGGATTTAAAAGTTGCTAAAACAGTCTTTACAAAAACTCAGACTTTTTTTCTTTCTTCCTTTTCTTTTTCATCCAAGGCTTTTTAAACAAAGCAAGATAGGATACTCTAAGACCTGATATCCACAGTAGTTACTTTGGAGGGAACCTAGATTTCAATAGGATATGAGAAGCTCCTTAGAAAGAGAAGTGTGTGTGTTAATTTTCTCAGGAGGGGAGAAAATAAGACAGTTGTTTAGTTTACCATATCAAAAATAAACTGTATCTTTGATTACAGTTCACTGTGGGCTTAAAACTAAGCAGGAGGGATCCTAGTTAGTAAACATCACCTCGCTCACTCTTAAGAAGCTTAAGAAATGCCATCACGAAAATACTTGAGTAAGTCTATCAGAATAAGTGAGATAACGTATGCATGCTAAACTCATGCTATAAGAAAGACTAATCAGAAAACTGTTTTTAAACATTTAAAATCAAAGCAGTCCTTCTGCAATGGACATTTGCTAAGTCTTGCCTTTGGACCATCTGTTTAGATACTGTTACACAGGAAAAAAAGGAAATTCTCTTTTTGTAATTTTGCAGATTTGAGGTGATAATGATGAGCCTAGAAAATAATCTTAGTGCTCCAGATTTTTTCAGTGTCATTTCAATACAACTTAAAGTACCATCTGTAGGTTTTTCTCTGTTATTTGATGATTTTGCTGAAGGCTAAAGAAGAATAATTCCCCAATCAGTCCTCTACACATCTCTTTTATGGTGGTTTTACCCTGCTGGGCAGGTGAACTCCACCACAGCTGCTCTCTCCCTCCCCTTCCTCAAAGGGAAAAAGGAAAAAAATACAATGGAAAGGGCTCAAGGGTTGAGATAAGCGCAGGGAGATCACTCACCAATTATGGTCATTGACAAAACAGACTCAGCATAGGGAGATTAATATAATTTATTGCTTATCACTAGTGGACTAGAACAGTGAGAAACTAAAAGCAAACTAAAACCACTTTCCTCCCCTACTCCCTCATCCCCCTGAACAGTGAAGGGGAACAGGGCATAGGAGCTGTGGTCAGTCTCCACCACTCCTTCACAGTCACTCTCTGCCCCTGCTCCCCATGGGGTCCTTCCCACGGGATGCCACCCTTCCCAAACTGAGCCTGCAGAGGCTGCCCACAGGCAGCAGCTCTTCAGGAACTGCTCCCACATGGCTCCGTACCATGGGGTCCATTTGTCAGGAGCAAACTGCCCCAGCACGGGTCCCCCACAGGTGGGCGGAAGCTCCCCCTGGACCCCCTGCTCCTGCATGGGCTCCTCTCCACGGGCTGCAGCTCTGGCCCGGGGCCTGCTCCACCAGGGGCTCCTCCATGGGCTGCAGCGTGGAGATCTGCTCAGGACCCATGGGCTGCAGGGGGACAGCCTGCTCCACCAGGGGCCTCTCCACAGGCTGCAGGGGAACTGCTGCTGGCTGCCTGGAGCACCTCCTGCCCTCCTGCTGCACTGACCTTGGGGGCTGTAGGGCTGGTTCTCACCCTTCTCTTCCAGCTGCTGTTGTGCAGCAGTTCTTTCCCTTCCTTAACTCTGCTCTCCCAAAGGCCCACCCAGCGTTGTTCCCTGTCTCGACTCTGGCCAGTGGCAGGTCCCTTTTTGGAGCTGTCTGGATCTGTCTCTGACCTGACATGGGGCAGCTGCTGGGCTCTGCTCACAGAGGCCACCCTTGCACTGGTGTCAATCATTGGAGATTTGGGATAAAGTGCTAATTTCTCAGATCAGACTTAACTTACATACCTACATACTCCAAATAAGAATTGAGACATTACTGCTTTGACATCCCAGCAAGTTCAATGGGACCTTGATATGCCATTGAAACAACAATGAAAGAATATATTGTTGGGAAAGAGAAAAACGGGCAAATGACATGATGGGTGTAGAAATGATTCGTTTGCCCCCAAAAACTATTACAGTCAAATGGGATAGTCTGTTCTCATGATCACAGCTCTTATGCAGGACAAGAAAGCCACTTTTGTGCAAGTAAAAATGATAGAATGCCTTTAGGAGGAACCAATATAACAAATCATAACCAATACAATAAGCAATCTAAAGAACCAATATTACAAAGCACTTTCACATAAACCGCTTGCTCTCAGATAATGCAGTTACTCAGACTGGGGTAGCTTCACAGTACCCTAAAACACTGAATTAGATAACACCTATTCTTCTGTGGACTATTCTTTTCTAATAAACATGCCTTTACAACAAAGTAACACATTCAGCTAAATCTAGAAAGAACTGTAATGAAAACAAAAAGACTTTAGCACAGTTAGAAAGCAGAAAAAAATGGCCCTGAGGTGGGTATGGGCATTACCAGTAGCAACCACCAGCAAAGGAATGAGTGAAAAACAATTTTATAAATACCTTGTAGAAATGTGAGGAAAGGACACTTGAAAAGTTGGCTGTGTTAACAGCTCATCTTCAAAATTTGCACAGTGTCATCTGGAAAAAATCTGAAGATGTGTAATTTTTTTTCATGGCCACAGTTCAAGACTCAAAAATATGTATTTATTCATTCTTCAAGTTCCACTTTTATGTTAATGCTGTGCACCTTGAAATCACATTAGATTCAAAAGAGCAAGGTGACTTTTCTATTTGAAAAAACACTTAATTGCAATGGCTACCCTGTTAAAGAGTTTGGAAGCATCCAAGGGGACTGCTTTGAACCCAGCTTTGCACTGCCCCACAGAACTGCAGCTGGCACCCAGGCTGGGCTTAGGCTGTAGCCCTCCACCAGTACCATCACAGAGCCCCATTTCCAAGTGGGCCAAGTTTCACCTACACATCTCTGTACAGAATGCAAGCAGGAATTTTTAACCTCACTCCAAGTGACACTTGCCTATGGATGTACTGTCAATAATAAGCAAAGGTTCAACAGTGCTAGTATACATGTGATTCATACACACAAGTACCTTTTGCTAATATTCCCTAAAGGCCTTTCAAATTGCCAAAACACTGGTGTCTATAGAGGGGCCTTTGTAAAAATAATAAAATAAAATAAAATAAAATAAAATAAAATAAAATAAAATAAAATAAAATAAAATAAAATAAAATAAAATAAAATAAAATAAAATAAAATAAAATAAAATAAAATAAAATAAAATAAAATAAAATAAAATAAAACAAAACAAAACAAAACAAAACAAAGCAAAAAAGCTAAAAAGTGTGGTCGGAACAAAAGTTTCTAATTACTTACAGGTCAAGACATGACAAGTGACTAACTTGCATTTCTGAAAGTTGGATTGTTTCATTCAAAGCAGCTAGATAATTGCATGAAGTTTTCCAAAAGACTTGCTCTGAACTAGCCAAATACCCTTTTTAAACTCATAAGTGCATTCTTCATAGAAAACAATAACGCATCTGCAAGTGTAAAGAACAGTCTGCACAAAATACTTGGCTTCCATATACACCACATATATACAGTCCATTCGGGTGCTACATGCCATTCTTTTCAAAACCTGGCCCGTAACATAATTGTGTGTTTCACTTTTATGCGGAAGCATCACTTTTATCCTTGATGAACGAAACAAGTGCACTGCATGTTGTAATTAGTCTGTACTCAGCAGGTTTCATTGTTAGAAAATAGATCACAGAAAAGATGGAGCTCTGTTTATTTTGAGCTGTGGAATTTAAGCTATAATTGCCTAATTAGATTTCAAAGCCCGCTGACAAGCATGATCAAACAGCATTTGAATATTTAATACAGGCATGGAAATGACCCCTATATCAGATGCCCACATCTTTAGTGATGAACAATTAGGAAATATAAAACTTGAAAAGTTTTAATAAACACAGCCAACGTTATGATCACTACAACAGCTGTTGTGTTTTTAGGATTTATATTTCCTACATGTGGTTATTTGTGGACAAGTAACTCCTACAATACAGACCAGATTTTCTACAGTGGGGGGAAAAAAAAGGAGGGGGGAGCAGTAATGTAGCCCTTTCCTTCCTTTTTTGAAAAAAATCTTGAAAATGAAAAGCCTTCAATCTCTGATATTTAATGTAGCATCTTCTTTGTGATTTAACTTCACACACGCATTTCAGAAGACACAGATAAATTCAAGGACTGACTCAAAAAAAGTTGTTAATGGTGTAACAGCTAACTTGTGTCTGGTAAGCAGACTCAAATGCAAAATATAATGATAAATACTGCTCTCATTACAGGGCATGGAAAAATTAGTCACCTCTGAGGGCAAACCACCAAACCACGGTGGAGTCAGAAACAGCATGAAGCTAAGAGGCACCTAAGATGAACAGACACTGCCTGGGTTACTTTGTCCAGTCCTTCTCAATTAAAAAGATCAACTGAACATTAGTTTAATTCCAGTAGGTGCTCACCAAAACTCCCTACCAGTCTGCTAGAGCATCACAAGCCAGGAAAGTATTTGCGATGAATGTCAGATTACATGCAACAGATCACAAGCCTCAAAAGCAGCAGTGTGGTAGAGTAGACAAAGAAAAAAAAAAAAAAAAAAAAAAAAGAGGGGGAGAGAGAGAGAAAGAGAGAGAGGAAGAAAAAAGAAGCAGCAGAGATGCTGCCAGTATCCTTGTAGAAAATTTATTACATGAAACATGCCTGATGATCCTTGTGAATGAACAATGCTCTATGCTGTAAAGGAAGGAAAATGAACCACATTCACTCCTGCCAATATGACTCAGAGGAAAATTCCTTCCTACCCTAAAAAATCAAACCACGAGGCTGACCTGAACACACGCACACAACGTGCCCCTCAGCCAAGCCTCTGCAGAACACAGCCTTTGCTCTACCTGCCTGCTTTGGCAAAGCACATCAGCAGAATGGCCTGTGGGCCTCACACCACCACCGTCAGGTATCAGGTGGTTTACACCATCCTGCAGCCTAGCACAAAGCCCATATGGTAACATCCACACTCCAGCTGTGAGTCCTTGCAGCAACAAAGGACGTGTGACGGCCAAGGTCAGAGCATGGAAGGGACAACAGAGCAAAAAAATTGCAAACTCTTTGCAATTACATTGGCCTGAAGACACAAACTTTATTCCCATCTTTATATTCCTACTTTAAAAACACAACACAACTCATTTTATTCATTCTGAACACAGGAAGGTGCTTTGCTGTCCGCTGTTCACCCTGAGGTGCTCGTGTGGAAATCAATGCAACAGAAGAACGCTACACAAAATCCCACACTTGGGTGCGACTCCACACAAAATCCCACACCAACCTCACTGCCCCATATGAAAGTATACCACCGCTGTCCTTTCAGCAACATGGCTTCCTAAATTTTTCAATGAAATATCCATTGAAAAGGGAGAAAACAATATTGTAAAAGCAACTGCCATTTACTACTAGCATCTCCCACCACTGCCACTTTGGTTTACTTGAAGAACCAGAAGAGTTCTGTCCTCTGCTGTGGCTTTTAGCAGTACTATATTATTCTTCAGAAACTAAGAGAAGTTGATAAAATGCAGAAAAGGAAAAGCTCAACACCCTATAAATTGGCAAACAATGCTGGGGACAAGAATTAGTTCCAACTACACACACAGGGCATGAATTATAGAATGTTACTCTTTTACTTTGTAATCTTGTTCGTCCTAAGAGCTTTTACAAGCTATTTATAGTTACAATTAAACGTGTGTGGTGTCTCAATGTCCTCTAGAATAATTCTACTAACAATTTAATTACTAAAAATTCTTTTTGTCATTATGCTGTTAACATCTGAGACAGATAACAAAAGCATGGGATAATTAGATGGGGATATTTAAACCAAATGGAATTCATGCATTTATTACACACTTGGATGCCTGTCTAAAATTAGGTAACTAATCTGAGTATGAATGATGGGAAATAACAATGATGAAAAACAATTAAAAAACAATACAGAGATAAACGCAATGAGTTTTTCCTTTTTAGTCATAAGTGCCATTTCTATTCCTGATTATAAAAGCAGCCTAATCTGATTTCCTGTTTGGTTTATGACTACAGGCTGGCAGCAAAGCACATCGTTAATTGATCAGAAGAAAATATTTCATTTCTTCTAGTTTATGTTGAGGCTTTGATCTTAATTTCTCTTGCGATTTCTGCCAGGATTGTTTGTCATACTTTAGCAAAATCCATGAGCCACATAGGAGATGCTAAGCTTATATCTAGGCATTTGCTTATGAATAATCTTCCTATAGTCTAATTTACATAATTTTATTGTTTAGTGGCTTCTTCCTGTGCAGATATATTACTGCCAATGCAACTGTACTTAAACTGGTGTCAACGGAGTCTGCTTCTGAGAGTCATGGTTTGCATGTAAAAACCTACCCTGAGCTAAAATACGGCATGTATCACAAAGCAACGCCTCAGAGGTAATTCATTTCACAGAATGTCAGGGGGAAAAATCAGTTTGGCTATATTAACCTGCAGGAATGGAAAACAAGAAATAGAAGCTGGAGATTCCTAGAGCATTTCTTATGTCTTCAGAACCTGTTGTTTTGTTTATTTTTAGGGTGGTAATGCATGCAAAATTCTGCCTTTGTGCTTACGATACTTAAGAAATAACGATTGAAATTGATAATTAATATTATGTTAGCTTTCAGCGTCAAACTGAATATAATGGGAAAAGAAATCACTATGTGTTTTTGTTTTGTTTTGTTTTTTTTTAAATAACTGAGCTTTTTTTTGTAGGATTTTGTCCATCCTAAAAACTTACTGTTTTTCAGAGCTGTCGATGCAAACATCACCTGTTAATGAGAATACAAAATATAAAATATTATCTGCATCACAGGAATGCTTTCTGACCTCATTGCCCAATAATGCCCAGAAAAGAAAGTACCTATAGATTTTGCTTATCTATTGTTATCTGCTACCATCTTTCAGAATTATCTGCATATGCCTCAGTGTTTAAAAATGTTTCTTCAACGTTAAACACCAGGGAAACTGAGACACAATACACAGAGCAAATGCCTCGCACTTGCTAAAACACCAAACCCCTTTTGTTGGCCTGGTTTAAGTGACAAGTTCTTGGTCAACCTCCAAATGCCTTGGAATCTAAGAAACTGGTCCAAGCTGATCCCAGGGCAGTGCTGCCACTGAAGGGAATAGGCTTGAATAAAGAAGAAAGGCCCACAAAGGCTCCTTGAGAACCAACCAACCTCACCTTCCTCTCACATCTTAACAACATTTCCAGACTCATTCACACTCCTCAAGACTGGACAAGAGCATTATCAAAACTGGCACTGAGATGAGGCAGCCAAGCACCAGGAGAGGGCATTGTGCTTAGGGCCCTGAAATTTTCTGTCACTTAGACTAACTGAAATACTTACTGTCCCTTAAACTTGAGGATGCAAAGTTAAATTTTGCTTGTTCTCATAGGCTTTGAACTAGTTCTTCATCTAAAGCAAAACAGAAAATAAATGTGCTTTAATTACTGATTTTGTTGCAGCAAAAAAGAAGTGGGAAAGCTGAAAGAAATAAGCTATGCATATAATTCAGATATTTCAATTCGCACATTAAGAACATATAAGCAAAATCCTATGAAGATACAACTGTCTTAGGGTACATCCACATGGCAAACTATGGACAAGCCTGTCTCTTGCCCTGCTTTTGAACTACTTAGGTGTGATGTTAACCCTGAGTTATTAACTGTGACTTTTCAACACAGCACGTTACTTCAAATTTGGCAAGCAAATTTGCCAACTTGGAGATTTGAAATGCAGTTCCCAAATCCTTTGCAAAGAGCCTTTGCACCAGCAACAACTGGTTGAAGATGTTTTTTTTTCTTTTTTACTTAACTTAATGTTAAAAGTGTGAAAAACATAGTAGAAAGTTATTTAACAGCAAAAGTTGAGTGTATTGAGCATAATAAATGAAGCACTGTAAAGAAAGAAATTCGTCATCTCACCCCATTGAGACCAGCTAATGGAAGTTATATGATTCTTTGAGGAACAGATAATTGTATGTACTTTGGCAGCACAATACAGTAGGAAAAAGCTTTAGATACTAAATACATTTTCTGGCTATTCATAGTTGAAGCTAAACTTTTAAATCAGTATTGCACCACTCTCTTCCTTTGTATTTCCTACTGCAGACATTTTTTTAATGTTTGTTTCCATGCTTTGGTGTATTTCAGGTTTATTGACAAGTTTTTTTTCTCACAAAGGACTCTTTCTTCCTTTTGTTTGTACAAGTGAACCACTTGGTAGGATTTCCACCTCGATGGAGATTCTCTGTTTTGAAGACAGAATTTTAATTCTTCATACCAAATAAAAGCTCTGTTGGAAACAAACAAACAAAAGTGACAAAACAGACCTGTATAACACCCACCTGGCTCTCAAGAGATACCTCTCTGTATAATGAGAACAACTCTGTCTAGTAGCTTCATACAGCACAACCATATGTCTTCCTTGGTTTATCTAATGTTACAACAGATATTCAGACAAGTGAAGGCTAAATTTCATGCTTTCACGTTCTCATACACCCTTTATTTAAATTATCAAATGAATCCATGCAAACAGATAAAGAAAAAAAAAAGTGAGTACTCACAGATAAATCATATAACACTCTTGATATTAGAGCTAAATATTCCTGGCTCACATGGAGCACAAAACATCCTCAGCCTAAATGTTTACATGCAAACTCATGTACAGACCCAGCAGTATACTGGCATTTTTTTTTCCCTTCATTTTTCTCCATCTTGCCTCTCTGGAAATCTAACAAGACATGGGAAAGCCTCAGGCCAGAAAGATTAAGATGAAACATCCACGGGAAAATTCTCCAGTTCCAAATGGCACAAAGGAATTGCCATTTTCTGGGTAGTCAGATATAAGTGCACACCACAGCAGGTTAAGCTAGGCTGCACATTTACAGATTTCTGAATATACTGCTTAGCCACTGTTACTGTGATAACTAGAACAGAAAGGTTCCCTAGAGCCTTTCAAAAACAGTGGGCTTAGGTCTTCTCACAGACAAGTGAATGCCTTTATCTACTCACTTGTAAAATGCATGTATAAAACAAAATCCTGATAAAAACTTTGAACTGACAAAGTCTAAAAGTTTTGAATACTATTAAAAAGTTCAGGGAGACATGATACAGGCTACTTTGCAAGAGTGAACTCAACTGAAGTCTTAGGGAAAAAAAAATTAAAATTAAAACTAAAATGCAAACAAAGCATGACCTCTCTCAGTATGGCACTACACCTGGGCACCATGTTTATAAACAAGACAGAAAGTGACAAAAAACAAGCAACTGTGACTCTCCTGGATTTGCTTTTGTGCAAGAGTTACACCAACATCCAAAGGAAGGATCCCTAAAACCCTACAATGCAAGAAATTACCTATTAAAGCAACACTAATGTTTAGGTCCTGTTTCCAGTACAGCCTCAGGAAGAGAATTACAGTTCTGGAGGATTTTTGGAAGCAATCTGGTACACTGACTCTAATTTTAAAATGCATGAAGACAGAATATATCATCTGAGCATTACTAATGCTATAGAACATACAATTTAGTTTTCTTTCCTCTTAGTATTTAAAATGCTCAGGTTAAGTTATGAAACGTTTATTCATACTGATACTCCTAATATTAGAAATATCTTTAAAACAAAGCTTGAAAATGTTTCCTTTTACTAATTAACTTGCTTTTTCTTCTGTATTTTTAAGTGTGCCAGAACTTTATAAATATGTTTTTCTTATGGACCCAAATGATGCACAATATTTTATGATCTTTTAAATAATGTTTATTATAATTTTTGCTTAGTCCTTAATCCTCATTTCAAAAAAATAAAATAAAATAAAATAAAATAAAATAAAAAAGAAAAATAAAATAAAAATTACAAGTATGTAAAATTATCCTAATATTGATGAACTAGTAAATTACAGAAACTGCCTTTTGGTTTCTGATTCCATGTGAGCACACAGAATCTTTATCCTACAAGCAATGTAATTTGACAGAATAATAATGCAAAAAAAGTTATATGGGTTTCCAGCATAAAGCTGTAACAACTTCAAGATGATTAATTTTGCTGAGTTAATTTAAACCAAATGAAAAAACCTGACCTTCAGAAAAGATAAATAATCTCTTGGTGAAAGTTGGAACTAAAGGTTGACAGCGTTCTGAGGTTAGTGAACAATTGTAAGCTGTGTGGCAATTTGTTTCTGCATAATGCAGAAATGAACACAGAAACTTGATGTAACTTCATCACATTTTACTGTAGGGCATTTATATGTTAAATTGTACCCTCTGATAAAATACAGAAAAAACTGCTGAAGGAAATTAAAGATTAAATATAATCCTGTCTGCAATTTCCTATCTTAATAATAATAATAATAATAATAATAATAATAATAGAGAAAGCACATCAAGATGATCTTTCCAGTCTTCATTTCCTAAACTAAATTTCATTTTTTATTCTAATATTCTACTTTCCCAGTTAACAGATCTCCCTATCAACTTCTTATCTCCCTCTTAAAACTCCTAATATACTATTTTCTATTACTATGAAGACTCCCATGACTACCACATTATTTCTACAGTACCCATTAGAGGCAGTGACGCATGCAGTAGCATTCTTTCTTCCGAGAACATGCCTGCCTTTTGACAGCACTGAGTGCTTATGAGTTATGACTACTAAATCAACAAAATACATTTAAGAAAATTCTAGTCTTCTTTCAGCTAAAAAAGCATTCAAAACAGATCTGGAATAAAAATGTGATTTTTTTAAACACTTCTTTAATATAGTACAACACAAATGGAGTCTGACACATTACAAGTCCCAAGGCACTTCACAATTTTCAGCAAAAGCTGACAAAACTATCTAGTGAGATGTGACATAGAAAACAGATTTTTATTTTTTTTTTAACTATTATCTCATTTCTTAGCATAGCTGCTGAAACTCAAAACAAAGAATAAAGCAAGTTATAGAATACAGCAGCTATTGGTACTGAAATTCAGAGAACTATTGAATTCAGGGTTAGAAGTTGGCAAAAATCTCCCTTCAGGGCAAAAGCAATTTACTCAAAGACAATATTCCAATCCATCTTTTGTTACATGAACTGATTTCTTACAGAACATTGTTAAAATCCACATACTACATAAATAGATAGCTTTAACAACAGAAGCTGTATACCAAATACATACAGAAACTAACCTGATTTCCATAGGGACAACTGTGTGAGTAGCAAGGGCACTTTTTTTCTATCTGGTCTATACATGTGTCCTCAACAATGTGAAATATTTCTTCTACACCTACAACCTATATTTCTTCAGAGAGAGACATCCTTTTGTTTCAACATTCCTTGTAGAATAAGAACAACAAAAAAGTTGAAATTTAATAATAGCATCTTCATTCACATACATACATACATATATATATATAATTTTTGCAAGTATTTGGGACATGAAGGTAAATAGTGAAAAAGTCACCACCACCAAAGAAGTTATAACGAGAAACAGTTTCTAGTCCCAGATATTCCCATGTCTGTCTGTCTCTTCCTCTGCTACACAGGGCAAGTCAATGTAAAGCTGGGACCTGGATGGGTAAAAATTTATTTCACCTTTATTACTCCAAATATTTTACCAGTTGATACGCAGAGGAATTTTTTCATGTAATATCAAAATACTTCTTCCTCTGAAAAAGTAGCACTGGACAAACCAGTATAGAAGTGAACGTGTCTGTGTATCTGAAAAGTCATTGTTAATTGCTGATTGTCTGACACTTAAATATGGCACCAAAAATAAGACATGTTTTGAATAACATTCAAGTTAGACATAGAGATATTTGAGTGTTACACAGTGTATCCACTGTTGACATCCCAAAACACACTTTTCTTGTGTTTGTTCTGCAAGTTAGCTCAACTGCAAATTGGTTTGTTACATCTTAGTTATCCCACCTTAGTAACTAGAGACTCAAATTCCAAATGGAAGACCAAGAGTGCAAAACTGTCTTTGAATGTCATCTAATACCTACTGAATTATTCACTTGCTGGAGGATATTCATTTGGGCTGGTGTACATCACACATGAACATCTGTTACTATTCCCAGACCTTCTAGGCCACGGAAAAATGAGTGTTGTAGCTCTAAGACTTTCATATCATATTCATTAAGATATAACAAGAGCCCTGCTCTTGCTTGAAGGTAGTGATAGAAAGGGATACAAATAAGGATTTCTCACTGCTTTTGTCATTTCAGAGGTATGCAGAAGAAGCATCCCATACAGAGTAGGACTCTTCCGTCTCTTGTTCTCTGAGGAAGGAAAAATTTAGCACTGCTGAGCCCTTCTGCTTCTAGCACAATTCCAGTACACATCCTAAAATGTTCTTGTGTAGAGGGACAACAAGAAACTTTGGTTCACTCCAGCTATTTTTTCCACACATAAATGAGAAGCGTATATACATAATGGAAAGTATGGATTGTTTTCACTTCAGTGTTTGACCATGTGTCTAGCATGAAAGATAAAGGTGCAGACATAACAACTATTTACACAGCAAATATGTGCAAGAAACACATTAAATATTTTTATTGAAGAGCAGCAGTGCATTTATACCACCTTCAGATTTCTTGCACTGGACTACAGCAAATGTTAGTAGCCAGAAAAGTTGACAACAAGGTAATACCACCCCTTACAAACTTGTGTGGCCCAGAGGTGTTTACAAAGCTTCATTTCTGTGTTCACTTAACATCATGCATAATCATACCCTGGCTTGTGATTGAAACCCTTAGGTACAACTGCAATATAGCTTACAACCACCACCTGCGTGCTTGTTTAATTATAATGAACTGCCTATAATTAGGCAGAAAAATGGCTGAAGATTTACCGCTGAGCCAGCTCTTTAAGATGCTTAGTCTGGGGTTTGGTTTTTGTTTGTCTGTTTTGTTTTTTTAATTTTCTTGCTACCATGAAAGCATCTCTTTGTTTAATGAAAGTTGATCATTTTGGTAATTAAAACCAAGTAGGTGCCTTGCAAATCTTAAACGCACTCCACAAAGCCAGAAGTTAGATGCTGTTTTCAAACAAAAACTTAAAATAAAAATTGTAGCCTCTGATGAAGTTCACAAACACACGTACATAATCTTACATGCTGGGAATGTTGAATTCCTCCTTAAAAACTAGGCTAATACCTCTTGGAAACAGAAGTTTCCATACATACCCTACTTTTTGATGATTCCTACATAAAAGGAGATTCAAAACTGAAAAAAAAAAATACATCAGTGTTTTTCTTTTTACTAATAAACTTTCAATCTAAAATGGGGTGGGAAGGGAGTTGAATCTTAGGTCAAGAGGTTTTTTAGACACGTTCCTTTACTTGTCTTTGTACTTCTAAAATCACAAAAGGTACTTTAACAAAGCTTATTTTTATTCATCCCTTAAAACCAGCCTTCTGCAATGCCTCCTTGCCCAGCCCAGGACCCCTCCCCATGAGAACACAGGTGTGGAGGGGAGGCGCAGGGGGAGGAGGCCTGTGCCTCACAGCTAGGCCCACATACGCCTGGTGACGTATGTGTGTTATGTCTTTGCCAGCACTTGCAATGTGGCCCATTTGCTGGCCAGTCACCATATGGCAGTTTCGCTAATTGACAGAGAGAGAACATTTCGCCACAAGCTCATGCATTCGCAAGGATCTTAAGTCATGTTAAGTTTCTGAAGTCTCCTAATATGACAAAATACTGATAGCTCCACATGTGATATGGGGGGAGGGAGAAATGTATACAGTGTATACAAAACCAATTAGTGCATAGGATAATCTAATGCATGTATCAGAAATAGCTGCAAAATAAACAATGGGAATAAAAGAGTCCAAAAATAAGCATTTTTAAAAATTCCATTTTCTTCAAAATTTGTCTTTTATTCAGTTGTTACTACCAGTAACTACTACTGTCATTACATGTTTAGTATGTTCTCACAACTAAATGTCATTTCCACCGCTTTACAATAAAGCGGTGGAGAAGGAACTAGAGTTTATCCATTCTGAAGTTGGATACAGAATAGGTAAAAAACAATCTAAACCAGAAGTGTCCTGGACAACCCTACCTCAGACACCCTCTTGTGACTCCAAATGAAAATGTTACAAAAATGCTTCTGAAGAAGAGCTCCTGGAGAACAGTAGGACAGGTTAGGTAACTGGTGGCAGGCTTAGTTTAGGCTTGGCTGGCTCCAGAGAAGTTTCAGAGCAGGTCTCAATCATCATTAAATTCAGAAGTACCTGATCCTGTCTAAGGACACAGAGTGTGGTCAAACAGGGAGGAAGAGGGGGGCAAAAACTGCTTAAAATGAAAAGCAATCTGTTTAATGTAGATGACTTCTTTATTGTTTTTTGGTGTAAGACAGTCTTTTCATTCAGGAAAGAGTACAGCATATGAAGCAGTTATTACAAAGATGTTCATTACTGAAGATCACTGAATAGGTTTTCATTTGAGGAAGTGGTAATCTAAGAACCTCAACATCTTAAGAGTCTTACAATATCACACTTAGATCTGCACCCTGAACTCAAGCTGAATGTCTTCTAGAAAGATGATAGTCTCACTTCATTTCTTCCATTGTTCATAACAGTAAGTGAAGAGTCTCCTCATAATTCTAATCCACATTGATTCAGAATCAGAATTGGTGCATTTCCAGATTAAATTAAGAAACATTTACTCTTTAAAAAAAATGAGAGTGCATTTTGCTGCCTTCTGCACCAACACTCCTTAGGCATCCAGGCCAGCCATCATCCCAGGTGGAACCATCCATTTTACAAGGCTTATTTTAGCACCTTGCAGCACGAAAAGCTGTGAAGCGATAACTAGGCAACAACGTGACCCTCTGATAAAGAGAAGTATTTATTCAGCAGTCTTGTACTATCTACCTTTCACAAGCAGGGAGCCCAGTCTGTCTACAACAGCATGTTCCACAAATAGACACAGGCTTTGTGCCTCTTCTGACGTTGTTTTCGCTATGTGGTTGAATACAGCTGCCACCTGAGAAAAGATATCTAACTTACAGACACTAGTGAAATGCCACACACACCGAGGGCTTTGCTTCAAGCAATGCTAAAGCAAATCAAAGTTTATGCACCCTGTAGCATTTCTTCCTAAATTTGTCACAGAGCTACAGAGCTTTCACTGCACAAATTTTTTAGTATCAGACCAAAAAAATAAAATAAAATAAAATCAGAAGCTTTATTAATCTATGGAGTCTGAACATCATCTTTTCAGATTATTTTATATGAACTGAAGATCAAGTTTTTAGATACATCTGACAACAACACCGGCTTCAAGTTTTGGATTCTAAGCCACTGCACTAAGAGTTTCCTCCTTCACATGACACAACTACCCCTTGAGTCATTTTGCTTGAGAAAAATAAACCCACTTAAGGATTCATAAAGTGGTGTTTACTGAGGTTTTTCAGCATAGCCTACCCTTTTACCTTGTGCTCTGGTACTTGCCAGATCCATCTGGTTAATACAATCTGGTGAACTTGCAAAAAATAATTCCATTCTTTGGCTCAGCTGGTTTTCTGCCAGTGTTGTAGAAGGGACTGCCTCACTGAGAAGTCAACTGAACAGAGACAGTGCAGAGCACAAGGGGGCAAAGGGTGGCAGGACTGGGACTCCCTGCCCAGTGGGACAGAGATGTTCTGCTCCTTCTGGCAATGGGTGAAGTTCTCAGTCAGAAGAGCTGGTCCGTACTGAAACTCTCTCACCTTCCATTTTATCCAGTTAAATCACTACTTAAAGGTCTCTCTCCAAACTCCTCGGGGCATGCTGCCAGACATTCCAAAGCCCAGACAGAACCAGACACCACTGCCCAAGCCTGACAAAGACCTCAGCAAAGAGAACTAAACAAAAAAAAGATAAAATGAGATCATTTGTTATTAAGGGAAGTCTCCCAGGGCTTGAAGATTCCATGACATTTGGCTCCTGTCAATGTTACACCACACCATCATGATGGATTATCCCTAGAGCAGAGCTTTTTTGTTGAGGGGAAGTTTGGCAGGTTCCAATTGGAATGAAAGAAAAGCAGCAGGATTCCTCTGACAGCAAAGGAAGCAGCAAAGTGATCTGACTGGAACATGACCTGTCTCCTCCAGAAAGTGCTAGCAGGTCAGTCCCCCTGCAACTTTGGCAAGAAGTTAAAACTGCCTCCTATAGCAGAAAGCCTATAGGTAGCATGAGTGAAAACATTTCCTGCCCAAGTTTTTATCATTCTCAGCATGAAAAAGTACTGAGGAGCAGATCTAGACTACTGTCCCCCAGTACTGAAACTCAGATATCCAGATCATACAGTGTGGGTATTCCTCACGACAAGTTTCTCCATGCATGGCCACTTTTTGTTTCCTGTTTCTAACCATTTCTTAGATGTTTGCTAAATGCATTTCATCCTTAAAGAACTCTAATTCTAGTCTCCTGTCTGCCCTTCTCCATTATTTTCTCTAAAAACACCTGTCATACATGTTTTAGGCTTTGAAGCATGTATACAGACCTCAGGTTCTAAGGCACGTATTTCTGACTGATTTCACTCACAGTAAAAGGCAGGGCCACCATTTTCCTCAGGTATGGTTTGCACCTGGGGACAGAAACCCTGCCCAGCGAAGACTCCTCAAAATACTGTGTATGAACAGAGAAAACTTCCAAGTTAAAGGCCAAAACTTGTTTTAGGTTTGCTCAGCTGAGTTGTCCTGTTTGTCCAGTAACCAGGAAAAGGCAGCCTGGTTAAAAGGCCGTCACGGAAGTGGCACAGGTACACATTGCCCAGAGCTGGACTACTTAAATTATGCTTAATACTATACTTAAATTATACTTCCTGAACTACTTAAATTATAAATCAGAAATTGTCAATATCATCCTGAACCAGATGATCAGTTGGCACAACTCTACGTCTGTTATAAGCCAACAGAAACCCTGTAACTAATAGCTATACAACTAACTTCATGTTGGCACCACTTAACACACAAACAGATTTTGTGGTTAAGATAAACTGATAAGAGAATATTCCTATAATATTGGAACCAGCACAAAGAACAAACTTGCGAAGTGAAATACAGGCCACCATAGAATGAAAGTTTCTTCAGAAAATAAATTAAAAAAAAAAAAAAAAAGAGAGAGAAAAGGGAAAAGCGTGTCAAAAGGAGCACAGAAACCGGCTACTCAAGCAGTAGGAAACACAACTGAGGTCAGGCAATCGCACCTGGGCACCTGCCTGTGCAGAGCCCAGCACTGGGATCTGTGTTACTTCTCCCTGTGGGAGGAAGGCAGGCAGATCTCCTGCACATGTTCACAGCCCAGCTGGGGTCCACTGACACTGCTGCCAAGCCTACTGCTGTTGTACAGTTCTCCTACTTACTACAAGGGGATGATACCAAAACTAAATTTAAGAGTTCCAAGTTGCACATAACTCATTTTCTACTTTAATTCATTTCTCTCTGTAACGATACCCCCAACCATTTCAAAATCGCAGATGGTGAACATCAATTCCTTTTACCCAAATGGGCACCTTAGATAAAGTGCATCATAAATTCATCCAAAAAGCACTCAAAATAATTAAATCAAGACTGGTTGCACTGACAATCAGGTTTACATAAAACAAACAGACTGTAACAGATCACAGGTATAAAACATACTGGAGCATGATATTTAGAATTATGGAAGATGTATAAAATAGTGTAAGATAGCTATTATTAGCTAATAAAAAGACAGAACAGTTATTTTGAACCCAATAAGTGGGCTTCTTAACAAAGCATCTCCATTGTGTACCTTTCATATAGTTGTTTCAATCTCTAATTACGCTCAAGATTCAGAAGACTGAACTCAGACTGAGAACAATCTTTCTGTAATACAAGGTGATGCATTTTTATCATGATCAGGAGTCCATTTCTTACATATATTGAGAATAGTGCTCACATTAGTAACTCAGAAAACACACAAATCTTACAACATTATACTCCAGGAAGAAAATAGTATTCGTTAAAAAAATATGTTCAGATTCATCCAAAAACATACTGTGAGCACTTATGCCATTTAAATTTTTAAAAGATTTATCACTGTTTACTGTTCATTTTGTTTGTTTGTTTTGTGTTTTTTGTTGTTGTTGTTTTCCACATGTAGATGCAGAGAAGCCCATATGGTATATGTCCTCTTCCCACACATTCATACTAAAAAATTGCATTCCACGTGCAACTGACTTGTGGCACAAATTATGGTACTGATGGGAAAACCTTAAGGAAGGTTAGAGGATAGCAAGCTTCTGCTAACATACACTTAGCATAAATAATTGTCTTTTGACGGATAAAACCAGACACAACTACATGAAAGATAAAAGCAGGAATATTTAGTTCACTCTTCCTCTCTTTCAGGTGAGAGTTCATCATCTTTAAGAATTTGTTTCCATATTCAATATTTACTTAAACGTAGTTTTCTCTGTACTTTTCAAGACTAGAACTAACACTGTCTTTTGAAGTCAATTCATCCTTTAAAGAAATGTAGAATCATAGAATATAAATTTCTATTAAAATCCTTTGATTTGATTCAGACAATCAAACCATAAAAACTGTCATAGCAAGAGCTTCACTACCTTGCAGAACATTGGCTAGCATAGGCACTGCTTAGTGTTTGGAAGAAAAATTGCAGAAAGACACTTGCACTTGTAGAAATATTGTTGCTACATTATGTGGGCATGCACCCATGTACATAGACACAAGGAGGAGTCAATCTTGTTTCCATGTCAGCCTTCCAGTGACAACATCCATCTTATCTATGGTATCATCTGGGCTCTGAAATACAATGTTTAAAAGACCCGTATTTCTTCATGTTCAAAAACCTATCTCATTAAGAAGGGTTAAAACTTAAAGGCTTTGATTCTGCTGCATGTTCCTTTTGCAAACTCAACCTATCCATACAAAATATATAAATCTATGCTTATTACAATTCCAATTAAGTTAATATGTTGCAGTTAAGATCAATTTGAATCTATTCTTTCTGAATATAAACTGTACATCATTTGAAGCTTTAAATATATTTTCCATCCATAAAATAACTGATCTGCACACAACAAAACACATCATGAACATGAAAAAACAGAATACATTTCTCATCTCTGTGCAGGCTACTACTTCCTTCTAATTTCTCAAAAGCATTTGTAAGGGTCCTTAGATACAATCATAATTCTGAAAACAAAACTAACAAAAATGGTCTGTGGAAGGTGCTTTAGACATCCCTAAAGAAATCTCATGCACAAATTCAGCATGGTTTTCATTGGTGGTGCATTACAACAATATACTGTTGTAAAGCAGTTACCACTACTGGAACAAATATTTGGCAGCTGTAAAAGAGTGGGCACTACAGCGTGCACAGAGTCCACAAGAACAGCATCACTAACCTGTACTATGCTATTTGTTACAACAGAAAATCCTGGAGCCCAGCTCCAAAAATCAATTTCCCAATGTATTTTGAATGTTTTTTTCAGTACTTTGGGGTGGGGAAAGTAAAGAAGGGAGAGTTTGGAGAAGAGCAAGTTTTTTTCTGTAAAGCCATGCTTCATCCACCTGCACATTACATTAGGAATGCACCTACATTTAGGACTCTTTAACAAAAAAAAAGTGTCATCTATAATTAATATGCACACGAGAATGGGACTTCTAGGTTAATACTTTGCTACCTACCTCAATTAACATAAAAGCAAATACAAAAGCATTACATAGAACAATGAGTATCCTGGATTTTATAAATCCTGAAGTTGTTCACACAGATGTATTTTTTTTCAAAATACTTTTCATTCTCCCTTTTTAAATTATCCTGAATAAATGAAGTATGCCTGTAACACAATGAGCATATCAAGTCCTAGCTCCAGTTCATTCAAGTATTAAAGAAGTCTGAATGTGATATTTTTGAAGACAATGTTATCTTTAAGTCTTTCAAATTTTTTATTACTTTGAAATACTTTTCTGAGATTGAAGCAGTTTCTCCCATCTGTCAAAATATTGCCAGCAGAATAAAGCTGGTAGTAATTTGTCAAAATATTTAATTACAGAAACTATCTTAAAATCAAAAACTATCTTTAAAAAGCCCAACTCCTTGAGCTACTTAGAATAAGCTGTCAAAGAGACAAAATGTTTTCAGAAGAGTTTGAAGGATTTTGCTATATTCGTGATAAAAGTGTTTAAGCAAAAGACTAATACAAGTAGTAAAATATATAGACAGCGAAAATTGAGTTTCCATTACTTTCCTACAGCCACAGTTTACCATATATACCTTACATAATGAAACTTGGAAGAACAGGTGCTCCAGTGAGATATATATATACCACTATGCATACTTATCTCCTCTTTTACCTCTCCCTAGCAAAAACAAAACACAAACAAACAAAACACTTCTCCATGAAGACTTTCAACATTAAACCACCAAGAAAATGCAAACATCAGAAATGCTCGTTTTCATGACTCCACTATCGAGCCTTTGACATGCATATTTTATGAACAAAAAACGCTTGAAGACAATTAAAGCCATAAGATTAAACATTCCAAAATTACTAAACTTTGTATTAGGATTGTCTTCAACATCTTAATTTGGCTGTTTTATTTATATTCCTTACTGTACAAAAAAAAATGAAAAATGAAAAATAAAAAATAATTCATTAAGTATTCACATGCTACTTCAGATCCTTGTATCAGGGATTAACGTTACTCACTTAGCAAACACCTTTTACGAATCTTGTTTCCTATTCAGTGATTAAGGTTCCAAACAGAGGGTATGGAACACTACTTAAAACCTCCTTTGAAACCAAAATTATGCATATCACTCTAAAATACATTATGCGTTTGCATCATCCCTACAACATGAGAGAAACCTCTATACCACAGGTGCTGAGTGGAGTCAACAGCTTCATTTTCGGCCCAGTTGTCTCCCAGTCTGGCCATCTGCAGCAAGTCCCCCTCACACCTACTCGGCCAGTTTCACCACTCTGCTCCCTGTCCCAGTCTCCTTGCCCAGCCAGCACCACTACCAGCCCAACTCTCAGACCTAACATCCCTAATAACGTGTCTGGTATTGTTTCAGTTCCCAGTGGGCGCTTCTCCTAGAGTCTACTCTCATGGACCCTTAACAAGTACTTGCTTCCTCTACCTTTATGTGAAGCGCAGTTGTTTTTCAAGCCACCTCTCACACTCGGTACGCCTTTTAGACTTTAACAAATGTGTTTGCTCAAAAGCATTGGCACTTGGCATGCTTTGAAAGAAAGGGAAGCTTTTCCTGAAATTTCAGCTTGATTTTTTCCAGGCTGCACAAAGGTGCCTGACTTGAAATCAGAGTCAAAGGCTTTTACAAGTTTGACAAAATATTTCAAAATAAGCAGAAGAAAATACTTCAGCTCTGCTGTAAGCAACAGCCAAAGCATTTGGCTTCAAATTGGGAGTATCTACAGCAAAAAGCTAGCATGGAAATTTCATCCCACACAGGTAAAGTGGGGCAAGCACATAAGCAACTGAAAAAAGAATTTCAAAATTTGCAGTGCTAGAAAATCCTGTAACTACCAGTATTGTCAACTGGTCCATCACGGACATGGTACGTGTGCAATTATGAGAAATAAATGAATCCATGCAATGGTCAAAATGGAAACTAAAACAGAACTATGCACCCACAGAAATTTTATCTAAGCTCTTCTCTATACAACATCTGCCCATTGCTATAATTTTTTTTTTCCTGAAGTCAGCGCAGGAAACCACTACTGTCACAGGCAACCGGCTTTCTTGAGATTTCAGAGTTTGTTTATATACCTGATTCTCTTTAAACTACTTGAAACATTTTATAAGAAATTTACAGAAACGCAAATTCATTTTTGTGAGCTTTGGCACAGACAAAACCTCTGTATCTCACTGCACCTGTGACAAACACAAATACCCTGCTCTCCTTGCAGTGGGTGAGGGGGTTCTCGCTTAATGGAAATGGCATCAGCCCTCTGTGACTTACTTTATTATTTCTTTACTCAGCCTAGACTACTGCTTCTCCAAATAGCAAGTCACTTCTGAACTGGGAAACACAACCCATTAGACCAAGAAAGAACAAAAGCCCGAAAACTGGGACGTGCCCGACTATCAGGATGCCTTATGACCTGTTCTCCTGGTTTCTCCCCTGCCTCTGTTTGCTTATCCCACGCAGGTGCTGTGGGTTTGGGCTCTGCCTGGTGACCACCGGGTACCCCCAGCTCCTGTTCATCCTTCCTCCAGGAGCACAGTTCTACACAGCACCGCAGTCTTTGAAGGTAATCCACGCAATTTATCAGTACCTCAAGAGCCTTTCCAAGCAATATTAACCTCCTCAGGTTGTTACACATTTTAGGATTACACAGAAGTCCTTTATCAGATCCTCTCTGAAACACTTTCCAGCTGTATGCCTCATTTCAGTTTACCTCAGAACTAAACCGAAGCTTGAAAAAGTCCTTGAAGAATTGCTTTTTGCTCTGTAAAAGACAAAGAAATCCTCAGCCTGGGAAAGTCTTGGCTTTCCAAAAGCGTCTACCTTGTGTCTGAGAGGCAGAGTAGACACAATTGCTATCCAGTGAACCTTCACATGGAGGGCTGCCAACTATTTCATACAATATGAGATATCTCTTACAATCTTTTTTTTTTAAAGCACAGATTTTATAAATTTGCCCATATTTTCCTGCGATGGTTACATACTCAGGACTTTCTAGCAAGCTCTTTTGAAAGCACTTAAAGGATAAAGAAATACCCACCAACAAAAGAAGTGGGCTTGGCAACACACACTAGTGAGAAGCAATTATCTATTTAATGGCACTATAAAAAAAGGTCCTGGGATTACATAACTTAAGCACTACCCTACTTCAGAAGGGCATCTAATGTGTGTGACTCCACATCTCCACATGCTATGTTAAAATCTATGCCTTTTTATTTTCTTTTCAAGAAGATTTATTGGAGGATGGGGTGTTTGAAAGCCAAAACAAGGCTTAGGTAATTCACATATAATAGTTACCCTGAGAACCCTGAAGTGACAGCAGCACATGCCCCAAAGTGCCACTTTCAAGGAATAACTGCAAAAAAGCCAGAACCTGCAGTATGCAGCGTTAGGCCCACGAAAGCAGGATTTGACTTTTGAACCCATTTTGGGGGGCGGCCTTATCCCAATACATCACTATAACAGACACTTCCAGAAATTATAGCAGTTTTGCCACTAAACTATAACATTTATATTACGGCATGTTTTGGATGAAATAATTAGCTAAAGCTAATCAATTTTTGCAGCTTACAACAAATACCATTTTTCTTTTAAACCCATTCATTCTTACACATTAATTTCTAAGAATCATACTTGAGGGGTGAAGATAAAGGGAAGGTATAACTGCTTGAAGCAGTTTCCCTGAGAGCAGTCAGATTTTTAAGCTCTTGCAAAAGCTACTTATAGCTATGTATTAAAAAAAAAAAAAAAGAAAAAAAAAAAGGTGGGGGGGACTAAAACAACACATAGGCCAGGACATTTGCATCTCAGCTATATTTTCAAAGATTCTGTTTATGTAGATATTTAAACATCTTTCAAAAATCCGTATGTTGAAATTTCTGAAGACAGAGCCATATATCTAAACAGAGAACTGCCTAATGCAACCTATGAGGCTGTTACACCTCCTTGCTGCAAGGAGCATTGCTGGCTCCTGTTCGATGTCCTGTCCACCATGAACCCCAGGTCCTTCTCTGCAAAACTGCAGCTGGCCCCCAACCTGTATTGATGCACGGAGTTATGCCTCCCCAGGTTGAAGTTCAACAAAGACAAATGCAAAGTCCCATGATACTGCTGGTGGCCCACTTCTCCAACCTGCCACGGTGCTTAGTGAATCTGTGAAGCAGTATTAGCAACAGTTATTGACCCCTGAGGCACACAACTGACTGGCCTACAGCTGGACCTTTGGGCAGCAGGCCACAACCTTTTCAGCCTGTGAACTCCGCCAGTTTTCAGCCCACTTATCTATCTGTATTTCTCCTTTTATCTGCATAAATGTCATGAGAGACAGTTCTGAAAGCCTTGCTAACGTCAAGAGAAACATCATCCACTGCTTTACCCTCAACCATTTTCCTAAGCATTGTATTGTAGAAGGCTATATGAGGTTGGTCAAGTATGACTTCTCCTTTGTAAATAAATGCATGCTGATGACTCCCAATAACCTGCTCATCCATCACATGTTCGGAAGTGTTTTCCAGGATTATTGGTTCCACCACTTTCCCAGGGATCAAGGTGACGCTGATCAGACCACAGTTCTCCATGCTCTCCTCTTTGCCTTTCATGAAGGAATGACACTTACTTTCCTACAGTACTCAGTAACTTCTCCTAAATACCACCATCTTTCAAAGATAAGCAAGAGTGGTCTAGCAATGACATCAGCCAGCTTCACCATCACTCATGAGGGCATCCCATCAGCTCCTATGGACTTGTTTGTGTTCAGCTTAAGTGTTCCCTGATCCTTTTCTAGCCAGTGGCAGCCTTCAGGGCTCCAGACTTTCTCACTGGTCCCAGATTGGGACCTGGGATTCCTGAAGGTCAGTCTTACCAGTAAATACAGAGGGGCAGAAGGCATTGAGTATCTTGGCCTTTTCCATGTTCCATATCACCAGATCCCCCGTGTCATTCAGTAGTGAGCACACATTTTCCTTGTTTTTCCTTTTGCTGCTGATGCACCTGCAGAAGCCCTTTATCCCTCTTGTTGTTCTTATTCTAATGTCTCTTGACAGATTCGATTCCATGTGAATTCTGGCTCTTCTAATCCAGTAGCTCTGTATTCCTTCAGCCATCTGTCCCTGCTTTGACTTCTTGCATGCCCGAGTGCCGAATGTCCGAATTCTGTTAGTTTGTCTGCACATCAGGATTGATTGTTCCTGAGCTTGAAGAAGAGATCGTTGAAAAAGCAACCGGTTCTTGACCCTTCTTTCTCCCCAGGACTGTATCTGTTACGTCTACTATGTCTAATTCCCAGGGTGGTCCAGGAACTCCCCAGGTACTTATCTACAGAGATGAGGTAAAGGACTTAAGTTGCAAATACTTAAGTATTTGACTAATTACTAAAGGAACTTGCCATGCGGGAATTTGGAATGGTTCTAATGATTCCCCTGGGTAGGTCCTGCTGTGCCTTGACAAACTCATCTGCTTCCAGTGTAGATTAACATCTTGAGTGGAGTCTCTGCCCATTCCAGAGAGACATTCAGGCAGCTTCTGCAGCATTATTAACTAAATTGTATGCAGCTAAGACACTTGAAAATAAACTGTTTCTGCAGATGTAGAAACAGCCACATACAACAACCTTTGTAGTTAAGATTATTTAGGAAATTATTTGTCCATAACTTGAGATACTCCACAGCAATGGATCATGTGTGTGTTACATAGGACCATGAGTCAGCTGAGCTACAAGAATTCAGTCAACCCGTGGTCTGGGGAGAGTCACCAATCCAGCTGAAGACCCCATTCAAGGAGTCACCATCCAGACCAGCAACTGGGCACTCTGTTCAAGAGATCTGTTTGTTGTGGGAGTCTGTGCAACATCTACTTTGGGACACTCCAATACCATTTTTGTTTCATTTCGCTTTGCAAGCCCATGACTTGAAAAGCCATCATCAGCCATAGACACTTCATAATTTATGCTATCTGGTTACTTACAAGTGTCAATACTTTATTGGCACCTGAAACGTCAACACAGCAAACACAATATGGCTGCTTGATATAGGAACATTTATTGTATTGCATGCTACAGGTGTAGCCAGTAAGCCAGACCAAAAAATTAATGTGATCAAAGTTTACATATACAACGAATGAATCGCATGTCCGGTTCCAGAAGTAGTATTGCCCTCTGCATTATATGTTTATACTACTATGCTATTATAGTGATCTGAAAAATAAATATGACGAGATATGCATACAAAGTACTTGAAGAACACACTTAAGAGGCATACGCTTGCAAGCAAACCTCATTTTCCAATGAAGGAACGTAAGCAGATCATTGCCCTTATAAAAAAAAAATTACAGCTAGCCACCTACTTGGCATCTGTGTTGAGATAGGAATAATAACTTGATATGTGACTAAACAAAGAGAACAGAAAACTAGAGGAACACTGCTATCGTTACACAAGTATGTAAATAAAATGTACACAGTTCTGCAAACAATGCCTTTTATTTTATCACTGTATCTATTCAACCTTTTCCTTTCTCTACTCCTGACAATACTGACAAAAGAAAAAAAAAAAAAAAGAGAGAGAGAACAAAAGCTGTATAACAAGTAATTTTCTAAACATTCCACAGGTATTTTTAAAAATAACAGAGCATACAGATAGATTTCAACATCAGTTGCCATGGGTGGTCATTTAGACTTTCCCAGTCTATTTTTCACTTCACTTTTAATTCATTTCACTTTTAATAAGTTCTAAGTTCCTGAAAAACCTGCCATACAAAGTTTAGTTCTCTATTTCCTACCAAGAAATATATGTGTAATAAATTAGTTTATGAAAGAATCAAGGATAGTGTTTTCAGAATAATATATTTTTTGGTAATTTTACTAAGTTCAATGAAGTGATTTGGCATCAATTCTGCATTCTTTTACAAACCTGAACCCAAAGAAATAATAGAAAGGAAAAACAATTTTAAAAATTTTAAAAATTTAAAAATCACAGAGAACAAAAATGGCTTCACACACAGTGAACTCAGAGATAAATTCCAACATCTTTATCTGCTTCCACCACAATCTCAATCTTGTACTACACAACTACAGAGTAAATTAAAAATAAGTGGTTTTGACAGCAAACTGTTCTTACCACATTTCAACTTTCCTTCAGTCATGTAACTCACATTATGAAATTGCAACTGAATATTGAAATAGCATTATAAGAAGTAATTACGGAATTTTTATATTTTTTGCTTTTTAAAAAATTCAATACATGGATGGATACACAATTGAAAAAATCTCTACCTACAGCTTGAAAATATTTTTTTCCTCTGCTAAGGCCTATTACTTAGACATTTATTACTGGAGATGATTTTACAAAGTAACCATCCCGGTTAAATCCAGGAAATAGTTGAATTGTTCAGAATATTTTCATAACATAAAAATGATGTAATATTATTTTCAGTGCTTAGGTTGCTAAAGTTGCGCCAGGGGAGTTTTAGGTTGGATGTTAGGAAGAACTTCTTTACTGAAAGGGTTGTGAGGCATTGGAACAGGCTGCCCAGGGAAGTGGTGGAGTCACCATCCCTGGAGGTCTTTAAAAGACGTTTAGATGTAGAGCTTAGCGATATGGTTTAGTGGAGGACTGTTAGCGTTAGGTCAGAGGTTGGACTCGATGATCTTGAGGTCTCTTCCAACCTAGAAATTCTGTGATTCTGTATTCTGTCCATTTACTTCTCCAACCATATATATATTTTTTTGCACCCTGTCAAGTTTATGAACTATGAATTCCTATTAAAGGCAATTAGACTGGGAAGGAAAACTTAGCTAGTTATGCCCAAAATGGCATTTTTAAATACAGTAAAAATTAAAACGAATTGAAATAATGCAGAAGAACTCTATTTGAAAAAGAACATCTCATTTATTGTCATTACCAAAAGCACTGAACTTGGACTGCAGTGTGAATAACTGAATTTGTAACACTGGGCTGTGATTTCAGAGTCAAAATAAAATGCAGTACAGAGAAGTATTCGTCAAACAATGTCACATATTAAATGTACAAATAACTGTAATCCAGTACTGCATTCCTTATCTATAATAATACATGAAGATGAATGAGGCAGAAAGAGAACAAACAAAAAAAGAAATCTTTCTCCAGAGGCTTACGGTCATCCTGTGTGATTAGACAGCTCTCCTAAGGACTGACAGTATGCACCCCAAATATGTTTTGACTCAGTTTACTGTAGTACAAGAACCAACTTTGAGGAAAAAATGCAAAATGTATCTAAGTATGATCACCATCAAACACCTTGAAAAAAAAAATGAAATTCAGAAAGTGGGGTGGGAGCCTCTAAAGCCAAAAGATCATGTTTAATTACAAAAGGCAAACTCAAGAATTTATTATATAGATCTTTATGAGTCTTTACCTAATCCACCCCCAAACTGGGAGTTAGCCATTCTCATCTTAGGCAAATTACGGTGATGACAGACAGGTCTTTACCACCAATGCCCACATATAAATTCTAGGTGAAGCAATGCAGAAGACCTCTATAAGATGTTCTTCCTCTTCAACTCTAAATGTGCCATCTCTTACTCCTCAATATATCTTAGGGAAGGACTGTCTTTTCCAGAACCATTTGCAGCTATTAACTATTTTGAAAGAGAAGTAATTAGGAACTCTCTCAACAATTCCCAGGTAATGCACAATATCCTGTTCTGTCCATCCCATTAACAAATGCTCATCATGGGACTCATGGGACGGCAGATAAATAAAGAAATGGGAACTGTAGAGTCCTTTCCAAACCATTCTGGTCCCTCTGCAGTCTAGCTGGAGGGCACGGTGCTCTGTGTTCACTTGTGTTCCACTTGCCTCCAGGTTTTTCCTAACTAGAAGTCACCTTTGCCTTTTGGGGACACAGCTGTTTATACCCTGCTTGCTATGTAGTTCTTTATAGAACTCTAAAAATGAGAAATAATCAAAAGCTTAATTTCATAACAAACAACTTGTTAGGCTCTATTTGTGCCATCTGACTTCAAAGGGAGGGATTCTTTTTAATCAACCAAGGAAGAAAAGAATTTGTATGCAAACAGAATTAAGCTCTTGGTAAAGCATGGCAGTTGAATGTGGATTCATTAAACAGAGAGCTGCATCTGAGGACTAAATTAGGCACAGAGAATAGAAAGGAAAAAAAAAAATCTATATCTTAAAATGTGATAGGGTCCATTTACGCTCCTAGATGAGATTACTTTTCTCCACAATACATTACCCAAAGGCACTTCTAAACTGAGGGAGTATATTACACGGTCCTAATCAGAACTTTTTTTCTAAGTAGGTCACAAATATTGAAAGAAAATCTGGAAATCGTATGCACTGTTAAAAAAAAAAAAAAAAAAATCCTGAAAGCAGTATAGCCAAGGTGCTAATCACTTTCTAAAATATAAAAAACCTTCTGCATAAACATTAAATGTAGCACTTTAAAATGCACAGTCATACACCTGAGGCTGTTCTTTCACTGTCATTTTAATTCCGTTTTTAATAACCAACTGAATTTTAATTAGAGGAATGACTTTATTTGCATATATAGTTGTTTAACTTCACAAAGACAGACTTGTTTAACATTCAATTTTTTTTCTGACATCAAAACATCCCCACTTCCAAATGGTAAGGCATATTTAGACTTTAGGAATACATTCTTTGTTTAAAAGAAAATGAGGAAACCAGGATAGTTCTTTTCCTGTTTTTATTTACAATAGGCAAATTATATCTTTCAATAGCTTTGACTGAGAATGAGACATCACAGGGAAAGACAGTGAGGGTACCAGCACAACTGAAAGAGAAATGGCTTTCCTAACAAAACTTCATAAAAGATTGTTTTGACTTCAGGTTTCTACTGGGTTTATGTGGCATGGTTTTGATAACACGCAGGCTGCAGGGATGGCCTCTGTGAGCAAAGCCCAGCAGCTGCCCCATGTCAGGTCAGAGCCAGCTCCAAAAGGGACCTGCCACTGGCCAGAGCCCAGCCAGGGAGCGACACTGGTTGGGCCTTTGGGAGAGCAGAGTTAAGGAAGGGGGAAAGAAACAAAACAAACAAACAAAAAAATATATGTCTGAGAGCAGGAGGTGCTCCAGACATGCAGCAGCACTTCCCCTGCAGCCTGTGGAGGAGCCCCTGGTGGAGCAGGTGGATATGGCCTGGAGGAGGCCACGGCCCATGGAGAGCCCCTGCAGGAACAGGCCCTGGGCCAGAGCTGCAGCCTGTGGAGAGGAGCCCATGCAGGAGCAGGGAAGCTGGGGAGAGCTGCTGCCCATGGGGAACCTGTGCTGGAGCAGTTTGCTCCTGGGGGATGGACCCTGTGGTACAGAGCCATGTGGGAGCAGCTCTTGAAGAGCTGCTGCCTGTGGGAAGCCCACTCAGGATCAGTTTGGGAAGGGTGGCATCCCGTGGGAGGGACCCCATGGGGAGCAGGGGCAGTGAGTGGCCATGAAAGAGTGGTGGAGACTGACCACAGCCCCTATGCCCTGTTCCCCTTCACTGTTCAGGGGGATGAGGGAGAAGGGGAGGAAAGTGGTTTTAGTTTGCTTTTAGTTTCTCACTGTTCTAGTCCACTAGTGATAGGCAATAAATTATATTAATCTCCCTATGCTGAGTCTGTTTTGTCAATGACCATAATTGGTGAGTGATCTCCCTGCGCTTATCTCAACCCTTGAGCCCTTTCCATTGTATTTTTTCCACCTTTCTCCTTGAGAAGGGGGAGTGAGAGAGTGGTTGTGGTAGAGTTCACCTGCCCAACAGGGTATAACCACCACAAGTCTCCAAGCATACAGCAGTTACATACTGTCCCATATGTACAGTTCTATACTGCACCTAACTGCAAATTCCCTCAAAAACAAAAAATCTCTTTACTAGAGTATGTCTTCTAGTCATTATTCTAGATCCTAATTGAAGATCATCCATTGTTATCTTCATGTCTTCTTTCAAACCAAGGAGTCAAAGTGTATACATGTTCATGGACAGGCACAGAAGGGAAGAGTTGCCATGGATTTAAATGGAAATACTATTAACATCTTTGCAGGAATATGCAGTAAAGCTGACTGCCTCCTGGGCTTACTGAAAGCTGTTTAACTTCAATCAGGACAGCACTAAACACTAGCTGCTAAGAAGTTCTAGTTTGGGCATAGAACCAGCACAGCTCACTGTAAGCTTGGGATGCAGGCAGGATGATCTTCCAGCTGTCTGCCACATGGAAACAGCAAACTCACATCTGGCTAAGAAGGATGTGCTGACCTACTGATGTTATAGCTATGAGAACACAATCAGGATTATGAATTTTGCTATGGTAAAACTGATGAGGGAATGATGACGGGAAGCAGCTGAATCAATTCTGAAACAGATTTAGTATTTGAAACATGGCTAATTTTCATAAAAATGGGTTAGAAAGATAACTTTCGGGGACAGTATACTGCTGTACTTTGGACTTGAAAATAGAGCCAAAGTAGCTCCCTGAACTAGGTGAGATTTAGAAAGGCCCAAGGGAAAGTTGCAGCTTTGCCACCCAAGAAAGTAGCATAGTCATGTAATGGATACAAACTGCTGAAAACTCTATTCCACAAAAATGAAAGATAAATATATTTCTTTAATTGTTTGTGGGTTTTGTCTCATTAAGAAATAAAGATAAATTTGGACAAGGAATAGTGTGTCGAGGTAATTTACTGTATCTCACAGAAAATGTAATAAAATACTACACTTACATGCATCCCTGTTATGGTAATTCTTCGCAAATAGGACAGTAGATAACCAAGATCCTCATCTAATTCCATAAAACCGAAGAGAGTCTAGAATGCTGTCTTGCAGAAGGAACAGATTATCACAGTGAAGAGCACAGGAAGCAAGAAATATGAGTGGATCCTACCTACATACACAACACAACATCACCATGCAAGTACATGCTTAGTTTATTTTCCTCAAATACATAACCTGCAGGCTATCCATGACTTTTGGTTTTATGTTTAAGAACCACACATAAATAACAGAAAATGTAATTTTTAAGCCTGAATCAGATTCTAGAACGATTCTGTATCTCCGCCATGTAATTAACTTACTGTGAATCAATTCAAAGCACTAGAGATGCTTTTGTGAAATAGTATATTTCCACACATTTGTTCTGGTCTACACATGTGTTCAAGTATGATAAATACCCTACATTAATTAGCAAATAATTAACTTAAGATATAATACTCCTCAGCTGACATACTCCAAGTTTTGCCATGCCTTCATGGAAAATAAAGCAGTTCTCCTAATTCCATCTCCACACTAGGTACGTAAGAAAGATGTGCATGATATTAGAGAGAAAATGGTTGGGTTATAAACAACAAATATTCACTACGGAAATATTGCACGGCACTTTCAGACAAACACATGCCTAGGAAAAATATATTCTTCAGAATTTTTGCCGAATTATTATTAAACAAGGTTCAGCTGCATGTTGAATTCAGAGTACAAAAAAGGATAAACCTGGTTCTCACAGTCAAGTCTTCTCCACGTTCTGGTAAAACACAACAGAGGGGGAAAAATACAAGAAAAAACTTCATCTGTCAGTCAAAAATTCAACTGGCATAACTTTACTCCCACTTTGCCACATATTTTCATATAAAAGTTCATCCTTCCAAGTTATCATGTTAGTAATCTTGCTAAAATATTGGCAAACAGAAATCTATAAGATAGTTAAAAAATAATAATAAAGTCACAATCTCTAAAACATGCTTATGACCTCACATCTTAAAATTCGTAACATTTCTTAAATGATGTGGTCACCTGCCTAAAATAATCTGTTTCTTTTCTTTACCTTCTCCCTATGAAGACATCCACGAAAGGAGGTGGAAGCATAATACCAAGGATTAAACTAATAATGCTGATCACTGTTACTCAACAAACTGTACTGTTTATCTCCTCAGTGAGTATTTTCTACTGTATTAAAACGATGTCCAGCAATCTTTGCCTTAGTACAAAATGCATAGAATTTGTAAATAGATCTTATAAGAAACAAAAGAACCCTCGTGAATCGTACAATCTCTTAAATAAATAGAAGCAATACAATTTCTTATATGAAAAAGACTTGACAAACTATAAAAAAATTAATGAAAATACACAATTACCAGGATTACAAACTACAGAATCAGCAGCAGGATTGTTTTCATTAATGAAGCCAAAATTAATTATAAAAGAAATAGGAGAACTCTAGTAACAGCCTTGGTTAAGAGTATCAAATTAATAAGCGTATTTTTTTGAAAAAGTAACAGCACTAAGGAGAGGTCAGAGTGATAGCAATTATCAGCATCTGTTATTTCATATTTGCTATATTAAATCCAACTGTAAATATGGAGCTTTTTACGCTTTCTCACCGAGTTGTATACTCTCCTGCTTCCTCTACTTTCAAACAGATTGCAATTACGCCTCCTACCAGAATATTTGACAAAAGTTATGATTAAGAATAAAAATGACTTATCAACATTTATGACACAAGAGACATCATTACAAACAGAAGCCCAAATAGGACAAATGTTTTCCAGCCTCCATTAAAATATTCTCAAGTGGTTACTTGAGGATTTTAACTCTGTTCCTACAGAACTTGTTGATACAATTACAACTATTGCTGTTTCACTTCATCTTCCACCAACACTTGGTAGATAACTGAATCAACAAACTCCTCTGATGCATCATAATATTCAGTGAACTGTATTATTTAAAATTATCTAGTAACTCTCAAAAGTTGTACTGCCAGACCTGCACTGACGTTATCTGAGTTCTAGAGGAAGCAGCTTGGAGAAACAGAGAAGCTTTAAAATGCTGCTACTTCCTACAAGCTACAAACCCTCCAAATCTGACTAATTTGGGCTTCATAACCACAGTCTTCCTTTTGGATTAAAAAAAAAAAAAAAAAATGTACTTAGAACTATAAAAGCCCACTTTTATTCTAAACATGATTGAAATTATCTTTTTATCAGCACAGGAGCACTGGTACTGAAGATTAGAGTGCACCTTGGAAATGATATAAAATCCTAATCATGGCTCCTGCATTACCTGCTCTCCACGGTAACTGCAGAAGACCACAAATACAGTATGGACCTTTTAAGTACCTGTGATGGGGAGTGAGACTACAGACACATGAAACAAAGGAATGTGTATTTGCCACAGAGACATTCAGATGGATCTCCTGCGTACCTTATCCTATAAACCATGAAATTCTGGACAGCTTCATTTCTTTCACATGCCTTCAGAAACAACTGCACAGATTGAGTGCATTAAAGACCCCACCACCGCCATTCCCCCCCATCTACAGAAGTACTATGCCATCAGATTTTAGAACCATTACTTAAAGTACCCCAGGTGCCATCCCACTCTGAGGAGTGGTAATATACAAGATGTCATCACAGAACCACTGAATAGCCCAAGCTGGAAGGAACCCACAAGGATCATTGAGTCCAGCTCCTGGCTCCACACAGGAGCACACACACACACACAAAAAAAAAAAAAAAAAAAAAAAAAAAATCAAACCATACACCTAAGAGCATTGTCCAAACCTATTTTGTACTACATTTATTGTTTGAAAAACAAACTGCAAAAGAATAGGAACTAGAGGAGAAAAATCCTCTACCAGCAAGCTGTACCTGGAGACAGATTTCAAAAAGTGGCTTTCCTGGCTTGAAGGAATTTTCTACCCTTCCCATCCTCAAATACTCAGAGCTCAATGAAATTCATTCATTTCAGTGACAGTTAATCGAACAGTTAATATGAACACTAAGACAAGCACACTTGTTAAGACTATTAATGCCACAAATATTGGGATGGATAACATAGGAATCACTTTCTAGGAAATTTCTGAGACAAAATGCTGGATTGGAAACAGTGGTCTTACACACAGGAGAGCTTCTGGGTCCCAAAGGTTAGGCTCTGGTAACACAAACAATAAAATATTCAGATTTCTAAGCCACGAAGTCTGTTTCTAATACCAAAAAGAGAGAGCCTCAGGATGTCTGAATGCCAGAGAGAAGAGGAAAAAATGTTGACAACTCAGTAGCTTAAAAGATAAGCAACAGGTCCTCCACACCATTTGGCTAAAATGTCCTGTTTTTAAAAACAATTGCTTTTTGCTTCCCATTTCTCAAGAAACTTGGTACTAACATTATAAAATTTTCCTCTACATACAGAAGAGCTAGGAACTTATTTTTAGCCTGGTTTCCTACGGAAATGAAACTTATCCGTTAAGCCCTCATCACAATAACTTCTGAATTCACAGAATGATTTCTGCCAAGCCTGACACGGTCCAAAACATACTACGTTCCCAAAAATGGCAGCTGGGAGAGGAAAGAGATTTTATTAGTGATCCTTCTGTGGGGTTTACATCAAGGGAGGACAGACACTTCCCTCAACACGCAGGAAACCAGCCTGCTTCAGCTCTGTCACTTGGGAGTCTAGGTGAAGGGGGAGAGGATCAGGCTGTTTGCTTCATTGGCTTTTGGCTCTAATGAACACTGGGATGACCACACATCTCCATAATTCGGGCATGGTGACAAATGGAAACAGCATTGACCAAGCCCTTTGCTTTGTGTATCTTGTCATAGGTGCACCAAAGCTCTAAAGAACAGTGCAGATTTGCTGAGGGTCTGGCATTGAACACTGCAACACAGAAAGCTCTTAGGTGCCAAAAATTTTTTTAACGATGTGAATGAAGGGAAGTTGAAGAATTGCAGGAGGACCCCACATTGCGGGCAACTGGGGATTAATAATATTAACTTCAGTGTTAAAGCAGAGGGAAATATTTAGGGTTAAGATCTCTGCAAAGCGAGCTTATTTTGTTTGTCACTTAAGTAAGAAGAAATGGCTTGCTAGCTGTACTCATTTTGTTCAGATGGCCAATACGGGTGACTTCGAAAATCAACACATGCTTCAGCCATTACTACCCCTATAACTTGTGTGCTGTTTAGATTTTTTTTCCCTCTCCTTACGAGACTTACTGGATGCTTTGCTTATGGCTCTCCAAAAACATTGATATTAACAATAGGTTAGGTGAAAGCCCTTTTATTACAGTAAAGCCACGTTCTAGGTCAAGTGTGGCTGGCTAACTCAAGGTTGTTCCGAGCTGAATCTTCAGGAAATGGTCCATCCTTTCCTCCTGTGCAAGATTCAAAGGGAATCACTTCTACTCCTCTACAGCAAGAGAATAGAAACTGAGGTGTAGTAATTTCAAAAGCTTATTTATAAACCTCATGAAATTCCCAAAATATTTGGCTTAATCTTTTTGTCTTTCAGAGCGAATATCCAAATGTGATCAGAAAACATAGAAGACATTTTGAAAGTACCTGTTGCAGAAATTGTTGAGCATTAATGGGAATAGAGAGCTTGCAATAAGGTAATTATTAGTTCAGGCTTTGAATGAAGAACCTAAAAAAATACTGGCACCTTTTAAAATGATGCATTCCATCGAAAAAACACCTGGCTTTTTTTTTTTTTGGTTGGTTGGTTTATGTTGTCTTTTTTTTTTTTTTTTTTTTTTTTTTTTGGGGTTTTGTTTGTTTGTTTGTTTTTGATTTATGAGGACAGGTATATCATTTTAAAGCTGACAATACATTTCACATAAATCTATTGAGTAAATAAATATACTGAAACACAAGCTATCGCATCCCACTAAATGAACAGTGCTAAAATAGAGTATGAACTATTATGTCCTTCCCTAGTTTTGGGGTATATTTAGCCACTTCACAGATACATTGCAGATAAGACAAAAAGAAATAACTGTTACAGCTGAAACTCCAGTTAGAGCTTTTTGCTCAGTACTGAGAATCCAACTGAATTCCCATTCGGACCAGTAAAAACAGGCTAAAGCCTTAACTGTAGCTCTCTTGAGACACTAGGCTTTTACTTCTTACAGTTTGTATCATCGACTGACAATTCCATGAGCACAGCAAGATTAAAAACAAAATTCATTTCAGCCTTAAATATCACATCAGGTTATTTAGTCTTATTTCTAAATATACAACTGAACAGCATTTGTTTATTTTAATGTATCATATATATGAAATATACATAAATATACCTAACAGGCACAGTCCAAAAAGAGCATCTACACCTGTGCTTTAGTCTAATATTTAGGATTTTTAACTATGATAATTACTACTAATAGGACCCACAACAGAAACCACAAAACAGGAATTTTCCAACTACCGAGTAGTAATAGCAACCAGCATACATGACTGCAGCTCATGAAAGAACAGCACAGAACAGCACACAGTACTTGAGAGAGACATGGAAGCTCATTTTACACTCATTCAAAAAAGTCATTTAAACCACCTTTCTGACCTTACAGGCTTGCATTGTTTTTTTTTTCAACTGTTATTATTACTTCAGTAGTAAGTTTGTAACTTACCAAGGGATACACCCTTCTGACCCTGCATGAAGAAAATCTGCTGTTAAGGCAGGAACTTAACCACCTAGATTTGTTTACTACAAACAACACCACATTGTACCATATTCTTTGTGATTATGGAAAACATAAAGCAATATATCTTAATTCAGATTTAAATCACTGAGGATCAATTCCAATTCTAGTTTCAGTTTAGATCTTAAAGGAAAGGAACTTACCAGCAAGAGCGTACATTGTCTCATTTTTGTAACTCATGGTGGTTTAGAAAGCTAGCAAGGCTGTTCTAATATTAAAAGCAACAATGAAGGGAAGTGGTTAGTCAACTAACTGGTTCTGTTATTCCCTCCCACTTCTTATAGCAGCAGTACCTAACTATGTGGGCTCATAATTCAGCTTACCATCCCAGTTCCTCCTTTTATTTATTTATTTTTTTTTTTAAAAAAAAAAGTCATACCAGTTTTGTAGGATTAGTGCTGTGTTTAAAACCAGATGTAAAGATGTTTAATACTCAGAGCCACAATAAAACACTAGATACAATATCCAAGCATACTTGGGGGGGGGGGGGGGGTTGGGGGAGGGTGTGTAGAAAAAATATCTTATGTACTTTTTCCTCATTGCTGCTTTGAAATGAAGCTAATAAAACACAGACCATTCTGCATTAGTGGGGATGGAGGAATAAATTATCTGTATGTATCATTAGTCAATTTACCTAACAGAACTGATCCAGCTGACTTTGGAGTCTATGAACAGCAATTTTTAACGTAAACTACAAGCCAGAATGTATTACACAACAGAGTACCATGGCACATTAAGGGAAAAACAAAACAAAACAAAAAACCACCAAGCTCTTGGCACCCTTCCCAAACACAAAATTAAACAAGAGGGTTCAGATTCAGTTCTGCAAACCTCTTCCTTAGCCAGACAGGTCAGTGTTCAGCAATAAGACTGACTCTCCCTCAACCTGTGAGTAGCACCGCTGCATTTACCTTGGGCTCAGTTCCCAGAAGGTATTCAGTGCTCTACACAAGTTCCTGCTGACTCCCACAGCTCTCCTCTCCTTTGGGAATCACTTGCTGATTACTCTGATAGCACATCACTGACTGAATTGTACTAGTTAAATCCCAGGTTAGAAAGCACAGACCCATCAACTTCTCAAAAGCAATGCTTCCCCAAAGGAGAAGAGGGTGAGATCCTCACAGTCTTGTGTTTCAACCACTGAACAGGTGTTTATACACCTGTACATGAAAATCAGATGCTATCTAACAAAATAGTGGTATTTTATAATCACTTCTTATAGGTAAAAGTGACCAAGGGTAACAAGAGACAGAAAACAACTAAAAAAGGACACCCTTATGTTTGAATTAATAAGATGATTTTTGTCTTAAAGCTCCACCTTATATGTATTTTCATGCCTGTACTGTATGCTTCTTAATTCCAGGTAACAATCTGGTTCTTTGGAATTCACTTCAAATTCCGATTTCACTGCTGAGCCATGATTTTTTCTAAAATACAGAGCTTAACACCACATGCAAAAGGAACTCTGAAAGAATTAACACAACCTCTGTGTCCTGATTTAGTAAGCTCCTTTAAACACTGTGAAAGAATTTCTACTTTTAGCAACTGTATTTGAAAACAAAAAACAAAAAACAACAACAAAAAAAAAGACATCTTCCTTTGTTTTTGTGCATTACAATAATGTAAAACAGCTAAACACAAGCTGGTTAAAGCTAAGCCACAGAAATAGCCCTAGTTTATTTTTACATTTTGTGGTCTAGTGTTTTACTCAATGCCTTCCTTCGGCGTTTCTAAAGCACATCAAAGATTCAGTGCTGAAACAATCCAGTTTTTCAGGGTTTTGAGTATTTGAGATAAATCACAAGCTAGATTAACACTCAACCTTTCTCCCCACTACACAACATACATGTACCAAAAAACAGCACTTGAGCAAGCCACATGGACTGCACCTTCTGTGCCTCCTTCCCCTGGCATCACAGGCACTATCCCAGCCAGCAGCCTACAGAAGCTCTCTGGCTTTTCTAGAAAGAACAACCTCACAAACACCCAGCACAGGCTCTATCATACTTCCCCTGCCTCTCGCATTTCCCTTCTCTCACCCATAGCTAGGGATTGCTCAGCTAGCATGCTGGAGAAGCTGTATTTCAAAAGAACTTTCATCGTGCCCAACTGAAGTGTGTTCTGCACACATCGTTACTCTCTTTCACAGCAGGACACTCACCATAGTGTTTTAGTTTCATCTTGCCAGCAACAGCATTTAGCTAGGTATTGCCAAGCACCATTTCCTGTAGCTTGACAATGCAAACGACCTTACAATATCTAAGAAATTAATAGAGCTATTTACTTGCTAACCAGCCTCTGTGGAACCATTTTCCCTCTCCTGAGAGGACAAAGCAGGGTCCGGACAGACTGAGACTCTCCACAACCTGGAGAAAATGCAACTTGTAGAGGTTATGGGACGGCACTTTGCTCAGGAGGAGTAAGAATGTGGACCAGGTGATGTCTACTGTTCCTGACAGTTTCCTGGTATAGTAAGCAAGTATTTCACACTCATAACTGCTAGGGGTCTCCCCTTCTCCCTATTAAGACTGTCCCAGAGTTTCACTTTGATGGTAAAAGCCACGTATGGCATGTATTTATTCCAACATGCATTCACTCACAGCTTGGCTGTTACCATTGTTAACACTAAAGATGTCCTTTGGCTTAAGCACAGCTTCTCTCTCCCTCCTAATGGCTGCACTGATGCAAAGAAATCTGAGCCTGATAGATTCGGAGCAGTTTTGAGGGCTTTCCACCACACTCATTCAGGGAAATTGAGGGTGGGTTGCTGTATCTTTAGCCACATGCCAAGAAAACGTCTTCTCTTAAGGCTTTTTAAACATTCCTTTTCACTTGTGAAATAATTACTACACTGGCTCATCCAAACTCAAGGTTATTTACATATTTTTAGCATCTACTGCAATATCCACGTGTCGTGCACATTATGCTAAATGATCATTAACATGCGATCAATTTTCTCCTTTACTCCCTCAGATATACATCTTTTTTGACAGTCCACTGAAGAGGAGAATTAACCTCCCTCTTCACTTTACAGGATTTCTGTCAAGCTACTTCTTTAAAATATATGAATATATATATTTGAATTTCTTAAGTTATGAATGCAAGTAACTCCTAATACAGGAGATTTTCACATCAACATTTAAAAGTACACTAAATACAAATGACACATTATTTATGTTATTCCAATGGATAATTATTTTTCCCTTTTATCTCCTTTACCCAGGAGGCATTGCCTTATTTTCCAAGTGTTTGTCATTCCTACTGCACAGACACTTGTCTTCAAGTCAAATACTCAACCAGTGGTGCTTCATTTACCTCAAAGGCTTAAAACAATAACAAAAATAAATAAATAAACACACACATGCTGTGGAAGGTGACAGCTGCACAACATCGTATTTAAAATATAGTTTAAAAAAAAAAAAAAGAGTATTACTGAGTAGTGGACAGCTATGCTAACAGCATAGCCCCAAGGATTCTATACTTGGATTTTCTACTACTGGTTAACTCATGGTGCAATGCTACTACTAACATTATAATATGAAAAAGGGTTATTGACTTCAAATAATGCCACATCATCTAGGCATCTTTACATTTTTCCCTGGTTTTCTAGCTGTAGGTGATCCAGAAATTTCAATTGTAATGTGCGACAAAGTAGTCTGTAGTAAAATCTAGAACAGAATTTAGATTACCCAAAGGATAAGACCCCCAGCTGGAGTATACATATATGTACTCCTTTACTGACTTCAATTGAACTGTGCTCATTCAGCCTCATCAAAGAGGGAAAGGGAAGGATGACTGCATATAGGTCTTTCGTCTACTCCACAGTCAGTGTAATATTTGGTAGCTTACAGAATACACCTCGTTTAAATCAAAATAGCATAGATGGAGTAAAATAGAATAGAACAGTCCTGTTGGAAGGGATCTTCAGAGATCCTCTAGTCCAACTGCCTGACCACTTCAGGGCTAACTGCAAGTTAAAGCATACTATTGAAGGCATTGTCCAAATGCGTCCTGAACACTGACGGGCATGGGGCATCAACCACCTCTCTAGGAAGCCTGTTCCACTGTTTGACCACCCTCACGGTAATTTTTTTTTTTCCTCTAAACTATCCATTACTTCTGAATTTACCTTTTTCCATCTAAGCTTTGCAATAAAGGTCTCCCTGAATAGGGAGCTTGGACTAGAGGTTTAAAGGTCCCTTCCAACCCAAACCATTCTGTGAATCTACCTACCATCACTACCTGCACACTTTGAAGATATGCTTTCAAACAAGTCTATTCAAACACTCAACATTCCTGTAAACACAAAAGGGAAACAGTGCTTTATGTATGCTAACTATACCTCAAAACAACAAAACTACACTTAAAATTGCCCCACAAAAGTAGCTGTCAGATTCTCTCTCTAGTTACTAAATCAGTAAATTGTCTTTCAAATCCCCATGAAAAGCTTTCAGTACTTTCCCTGAAGATACACAAATCTGGGGTCTTTGGAACTCATAAGAGAAGCAGAGCTGGCAATCCTATTAGTATGCCCTGCACACAACTCCTCTCTGTATCTGCTTCTGCCTTTCTACAGATTATAAGAATCACAGCACAAGATAAAGCAGTTGCTTAAATCACAAGAACAGGTCAAAATTACTAATGCTATGTATGGATTGCATCACATGAAGTGGATACTCTTGTCTCTGGAAAAATCAATACAAAAATCCTTTCATTATCTGCTGAAATCTCAGCATTCATTTGCAAACTAGCTTATTGAATAAGCTTTAAAACAGATATAAAATATTCTAGGTAGAACAGTAACATACAGCTTTCTTCATTAGTCACAATATATACATGTATATAGCTAATATATATGCCACATGGCAAACATGCCATACACCAAGGGCACATTACACATTTTGGTGCAGTTAACTATGGCGTCTACTACTAATCCATTCCACTTCTAAATGTGCAAACACTGCTGTGTTTGCTCACATTTCTACATTAACACCACTGCAACACAAAAAAATAGCTATGTTTTTCATTTTGAAAAAACACATTATAAAATAGGCAAAGCTTTGTTTTACATATTAAATATCTATTAGTTAACAGTTACACCGGAAGACAATGTAAATATCAAGCCATTTCCTAAAAAATCATCCTTGCTCTCTGAAGAAATCATTACAGTTCTTCTTCCCATTTTAAATAAAAACAAATAAAGATATCTAAACTGTTCCAATCCCCATTTAGACCAACTGTTATACATTGCTGAAATTCCTTGAGGAAGTGCAACTTTTACAAATTTGGACAGCTTGTTTCATTTCCCTAAGCTGTTTCTTTATAATGTTTGCCGAAAGGGTGGAGAGAAAAGAGAGGAAGAAAAAAAAAAAAAGATTCTACAAAAAGGTGTCCATGGGGACAAGACAGAAACGTTATAATTTTTAAAACTGACCTTTTACTACTAAACAAAGTTACAGTCAATTCAACAGACTGGAAAAGGGTCCTAATTCAGTTCCCCAATGTCACTGTTGCACATCATAATATGTGTGATACGTGCTATGATGTAGCCCTCAGACAGTCACAGAACTTTATATTCTATAAAAGTTCTGGGGGGTAAAAAATAAAAATTAAAAAAAAATAAATAGTTTTCCTATTCTCAAGGTCCATGCAGCACTGCGTGCAGTAGCTCTTCTTGAGGTTGAGAACTCTTTCAGAGGAAACCTCCAGAATTATTGATGTTACAGCTGAATCATCCCCAGCTGTACTTTTCAGGACTACCTTGAGGCTTCTCTAACATCCAAATAATCCTAGCCTTCTCCTACAATGAGGCTAAATAAGCACTAGATTAGATGAAGACCTTCTTTGTTCTGTTTCACGTTACTCAAGTTGAAAATTTAGTTTAGAAAAATAACAGCGTATTTTCGGAGTGTAGAAGACAAACCTAACTTGTGTCTTGATCATGTAAGGATGGGCCCCTCAAGCTGTTCCAGGATGGAGTTGCTCCAAGATGGTTGAGTGCTGCCCCCTCAATGAGTGATAGTCACAAACAAGTGTCTCTCTACCTTCTTATGTTGTTTATGTTCCACTGCCAGAAGAGAAGACATATTTTGTAGGTATTTGTTCTTATATCACAGATTCTCACTACATGATAAGACTCTAAGGATGCCAGAACTTCTAAACCTATTTTAGAACAAGTTAATTTTCCCAGATAATGTTTCCCGTTATGATCCAACTCCCTGTTACCTCCGGTAATACAATCAGGGCCATTCCCCACAAGTAGGTCTTAAAAAAATAGTAATAACAGATGACCAAAGCAACGTATGTCAAGCTATCACAAAGAATTACATGTTGAAACTTTTGAAGGGAGGTAACTACTCATTTTAAATCATACCATTTTCAGAAACTGAGGTTTACCTATCAAAACACATAGAATTAAGCACCTTACGCACAAGGCCAAATCATTAATAACAAAAGCATAATGGTTTCTGTTTAATACTCAGTGATGTTTCATTTGCCAAATGCTTATGCAGTGCAAAATCATCAGTTTTACATCTGTGCAGAGTTATTTTGAGTGTGAAATGGTAATACCACCTTTTGTAACACTACTATTAACAACTCTGATCTACTAGATGTTTGCACGCACTCAACTTCATAATATGTTCTAGATGCTTCCTTTATTCTCAGTGTGAAAGAAGACAAATCAAGCATTAAAGGCTGTTTATGATCCCATAGCTAAAAATGACCGTCACAGGATGCTAAGAGTGAAACAACATTAAACAAGATTAGATCAGACAGGATGAGATATTTTGCCCTCTTATTCTGCACATTTCAGAGTATGCAGCAACTCTGGAAATCAGCCAAAATACTAGAATGTAAAAGTTACATGGGATATAATTTCTCACTTGAGACTACACCATTTAAGCTGTGTCAAAAATATTCAAGTTGGCTTCTGGGAGCTTTAAAAAGTTTCCTTTAACTCCTAGATGACAAACTGAAAGTATGAAAAATGGCATAAAACATGTTACAGAGCTGGTATACAACATAGCTGCAGCAGTACTTCAAAAAACTCAAAGTGATGTTTTATATTCACCTTCAGTTGCTGTTAAGGTTTCAATTTTTGGATTACTTATTCCAGATACACCACTCCAGTGCTTTAAAGAACCTAAAAATAGGTCCTCAAATTGTGAGTCACAAAACCAAGAAAAATAAAATAAAATTAAAATCCCTGGTCAGTTTGGAGAGCATTGACCTGGTACATCTGGAAAATCAGCATTCACAGGAGGAAAAAGCAGTGCAGAGGATAACAGACTCCAAGTCTGTTATTTCAGTGTGGGTGGGGAGGGAGATAAAGGACAAGTGTTGCTGCACAGATTCTACAACTACTCTTCCCCATGTTTTTAACATATGGCATGGATGCACAAAGCTCCAAATGAGGAGCGTTTTGGATAGAGCTTTTCTTAAATCACAAGAATAAACAAGTGAAATAGAGTACTAGCAATATCCCTACAGAGGAAACACACCATGGAAAACATTTTGCTTCCCCCCCCCCCGCCTTATCATAGAAAAGGCTCTTCCACCTTCTCTCCAAACGGTCAGAGAGCATGCTCCTATGGCTCATTTTAGCCAAAAGTGTTCAATAGGACAACTCCATAACTGTCCAGATTTCTCAGCTGGCTGGGGCAGATAGTGATATTTTTGTGTTCTCCTGCCTTTTTGCCAATAATTTGCTTATTTTTAAGTTCCCAGACTGCATCTGAACTCTGTATTAGGCTGAGGTCCAGACATCCATCAGCTATTCCTCTGCACGCTTATTTTCACAGGAAATAAAACTGAGTATGTAGCCCAGCCAGGAACTGTAGCACGTACCAAAAGCACCTACAGAACAGATCCTGGATATAAAGAAAAATCACTAAATCTTTATTCATTTACCTACTTATTTTACTTTATCTTTTACAATTTGAAGACAACTCCAGGAACCAAACAGACACTTCTGCATTAGAGCACTAACATTAGAGCACCTTACCTCCAATGCTTCCCTTTTTTGGCACTACTTTAACTGCAGCGATCACTACGAGCTCCTAGGAAACTGGCCTCTCTTTTTCAGGGAATTGTAAATGCAAGAGCTAAAGTTACTAAATTTACTAGTCTCTCATACTTTCAGCATTACAGAGAAAACATCTGAAAAAAACAGAAGAGGAAAATCCCTTACAGATTTTTTTTTTCCCTTCTTTTCTCCCAGTTTCTCTGTAATTTTCTGTGTCACTGTTGGAATTTTCCTTTACTCCTTGTTTCTCCTCAGCAACACAGGTAGTTTATACAGACACTAATCAGATCAGGCTGATTACTAAGAGAAAGAGGATAGATGTGAAAACAAATTTTAAACTATTCAGAGATGATATACCTAATGACAGCTGAATTCTTTAACCTTGCCTTGGCTTTTTCTCCTAAATCCTGTGCTGCTCTCCTTTGCATTTCTTCCTCTTCTGAAAGAGAAGTACTGCACAAATCCATCTTGCTTAGGGATGGCAAACAACAGCAAGTTGGCATTTAGAATTTTTGAAGTGTAAGTGGTTCAGAAAAGAAGAAAAAAATTTAGTGACAAATCAAATGAGAACTAATTTTTGATGTGCAGAGACTTTCATAAGGTCTAATATTTTTAAACTTACCTCCTGCAAAGTTAAAATTTAACAATAAAGATTATATTGTACATAATCACTCTCCAGCTTTCAAAAAAAGAGTTTTACACTGACCACATAGAACTTAAGTGGCTCTATGCAGATTTTATTGGCAGTGCTTTAGGTTCTAGCTTTCCAAATCTAATTGCAACTTAATCTAATCTCTTCTTCTGCTCATCAGTAGGATTTTTATGTATGCCGATCTCTAATCATTTAAGGAGAAACTAGGAAAAATAAAAAACATTCAGAAGTAGCAATTTTGACTGTCAACTTGCACTGTGTTCATTTTTTATTTTTTTTGTAAAGAAACTAATCTCTTCCATGAAATAAAGTGACTTCTGTGGAGGAAAATTTTAAGCCTCAGAGAAGTACCTCAGAGCTTTTTTTTTTCTCCGTCTTAAAAAAAAAAAATGCACAAAAAAAATCTGCAATTATCTGCTGAAGCATGGTATACACTATATTTTACAAGCTGAAGTTGTTTTCCTGTGTCTAAGCACATATAGCTAAATGCCTTCTCAAGTAACCTGTGAGTCTGTTCCAATGTTTTCTTCATTTTGAATTCTAACAGGAGATAGCTGCATTTGGCTGTCAGTGTCTTTAAATAGTAAGCAAATAGTATGGTTCTGCAATGTACCTTTCCTGTAAGTAAAAAAAAAAAAAAAAAGCGTGCAATTATTGCTGTACGGTACCCTGTATATCAGTGTGCAGTCTAATATAGAAGTGCCTATTATCTGTACCGTTACAGACTACAAAATGTGCGCCTTTAAGGCAGTGCAGCAATTTATCAATGATGATGCATCTTTAAATAACTATGATAGAAGAATGAGCATTAAACAACTTTTAATGGCTGTATATACAGAAGACTGTGTGGCACTAAGCCACAGATCTTTCTCATCTGAAATTTATATTTAGATCCATAATTTCTTTTATCTGTATACCAATTTCTCATTGTTATAGAACATATGCTCTTCCTCAAAATAACTTGCTATTTTTGTACTATTACTCAGCCGCATACTTCCACAAAGCTGCAAGTGTTACTTCAGATAAACTTAGAGACTTTTTGGCCAGTTTCCACATTACTTTAATGACAGAAAAAGAGTACCTAATGAAGCATGCTCCTATACCTCTCCACCAAACTTAAGTTTATTTTAAGTGAGGGCACCAAAACCCGTTTTTTAATCAGTTCCCAATCAACTGGTGGGGACAGCTGAGAGGAAAAAGGACGAAGTTTTACACGTTTTCCCTCTGGTCGACGTCTGTCAAACAGGAACGGTCTCATATCCTATCTCCTAGTAACTCTAATTACTTTTTCTGCTATTGTAAATGTTTCTGAATGGAAAACAGTAGTGTCCCAAGTTGTAAGATTACCTCACTAAAGGGTGGGTGAAAAAGAATGCTAAACATCCACAAGATCTAAAAACCATTCACAAACCTGGTAAGCATTTTTCTAAATCTTTGATCCCATCATACTCAGTGACAGCAAGTTAAACTTCTCATGTCTGAGGCAAATTCAAACACTAATATCTGCATAGCATCTGAATAGCAATTAGTTAAGCAATGGTAATTTGAAAGCCCTAGTATTTACTTACTCTTTTTTCCTACAGGATTTGAAAAATAATTTGACCGTCTCCCTCCCCATTTTTAATCATCACAATAATTTTGAATTTGTACAGATATTAATAAATAGGAATTTCGCGTGACATAACTAGCTAAAGTATAATACTATTTTCCATTCTAGATATGCATACATAGCTTACCCCCACTGTGTTTTCTTGTCTATTTAGAGAACATTGTGTGGAACTTAATCATATGAAGTAAGAAGTATCACTTGTTCAACCATATCGATTGTACATGTTCTACCCAATACAACTAATGACTACAGAACAAGAAATTTATTATACAGATATGTAAATATCTTCTAAAGTGCATAAATATATACATGAAAAACTAATTTTGACAAAGTAATTTATTTGCTCCTGATTTTATAAGGTTCAGTCTAAAAAGGGCTCACTAAACCAAATAACTGGACTATTGACTTTCTGAAGCTCCTCTATGAGCAAGCTACTAATCACTGTCTTGATAGAGCTCCTACATGTTTTACCAGCCTTCAAATACCAAGAAAGTTTTCATTTGTTTAGGGATGTTGAGAGGACACATGCTACTTTTAAGAATTCCTTAAAACTTCAGCAAAAGAGATTTTGGACACAAGAATTCTGAAAATCGGTTGCAAATGGTGTCACTTTACCACATGGTGACTGCCTCAAATGCTAGTTGCACAACTCCAGTCCAGCAGAGCCCTTGTTCTTAGAGCAGTTTCTGGACATTACACATGAACAAATAATTTATGAAACTTTGTGCACTTACCTTCCCTTGTGCGTGTCTTCACACCTTTTAACTTCAATGTTTTTAATCTATTTTCCCACAGTCCTCAAAGCCAATAATCATTATCCAAGGAAAAGTTATTTACATGTACTTAACAACAATGGAACTATTCTTTCACAAATATATTTCTACTAGCACTGCCCTCTCAATACCACCTATCCCATACACTACTCTTGTAGGATTTTCTGTATTCAGAAAATGATGCCTGCTACAAACTGGCCCACTCTATGCAACCCACCAGGGTGTGAAAAACTCTGACGGGGGAAGTTGGCTCTGTTTGCCCAGTGGCATGGAGGGAGCCCCCAGCCACACACTGACCTGTGGTGGTTTCCACTCTTCCATGTTCTTCTCCACTACACACACCACTGTCAAGTAAATTCCCTTACTTACATAAACTAGCAGAACAAAAGCAAAACATGTAATTGTCATGCTGTTTTAGCCATCAGAAATACTCCCTCTTACAATGATAAGCTCTACATTTATCTCCATAGTTTATCTACCTGCAAGTCAGATTACTGCCTCACCTCACAACCTAGCTGGGTCATTAGCATTTAATAATTGTCATTAATCCACCTGCAGCTGCACAGACCCAACCAATCTACAGCATTCTTTGCTGCCTGTACCCCACTACTTCACCTTGGAAGCTAGTGTGTTCTGTTTCTACAGAAGAATAATAGTTATAAACTGAAAACTAAAGTCAACACTACATGAGGTATTTTTTCTGCTTTAGTACTGTTGGCTACCAGAATAGATTTTCAATATTAGATGCTAATGGATAGTTACGAAAAACAATTTATTTAACAGCATAGAGTCTTTGCAGGGCATATTCCTGTGAACAATTCTTTTACTAAGCAAAAGGGAACTCCAACAAAAACACAACTACCACTAAGACAGAAGACCATTGTCTACATACACCTGAAGCATCTCACAGTCCTAAATGGGTCCAACTGTGAATTAGTAATATTATATATATATATAAAATAATAATATAATATATTATATATATTATATTATTATAAACATACATGTATACATATAAACAATTCTAATATGTAAGTATATATATGAACAGCGTAAAGAGCTAATATTCAGTTATTGTAACTATTCATTACTCAAAAGTAATAATGCTAGACATCTAAAAGAGCCTTCAAACTACTTGGTACTGTTTCCACAGTTTCTTCCATTAAGTGATGAAGACATGGACTTGTGTTCTCATTTTTTTTCTTTTTAAACAGGAATGATCTATAAAAAGCTTAGTTTAAAACTGGGAAAACAACAAAGATAATATGCAACAACAATTGTTTGTTAGATCATGTATAAGATAAGGTCAATATCTTATCTTTATCAATATTCATAAGCAGACGTCTAGGGAAAAGTAAAAATGGGATGTGTATGATACTCTTCTGGATACTCTTCCAGACTCCAAATACCTTCTACTTAAGGATCTTTCTGAGGCTAATATGATCTCTGAATATTGTGTAACCATGCATTTCTCACCATGTAGTTGTCCAGACTTCGCTTCAACACAGATAAATAATTTTAGCTCCAGCAATATCCTCAGCAAGGCTTTCCACCTCTGTTGACTAGGAAGAATAAATCTGTTTATTTCAAACCTGCCTCCTATTCATTTGATGAAGAAACAGAGAAAACTAAACCATATCAACCTTCTCCCATGCTATCTATGACTTTGCAGGCTTATACCAAGGACTACTAAATTTCTTATTTCCTTATACAGAAAGCTCTTCCATAACAGATCATTGTCTTTTTGTACTAAAATTCTTTCTACCAAATTCTTTCCGAGATGAAAGAAACAAAGCTGCACACTGTACCATTGTCTAGGAAAACCTTAAATTTATATACTGGTATAACAATGTATTCAGGCTTGTATTTTTTATTTCTTTCCTAATAATTCTAAGTACTTAACTCACTTTACTGAGTACTACTCATTAGATATTTTCATGGGAATATTAAAATCTCATGACTTAAAATCACTCCTTAGCGATTGCACTATTTTTGGAGCCCAACACATCATACACAATATTACAATAACTGTTCCTCATGTACATTGCTTCCCATTCATCCACACTGAATTTTATTTGCTACTTCACTGCTCAAATCCAAACTGTTTTTCTCCAATTCTTTACAACTGCCTCTCATCTTTAATTACTAAATGGCTTCACATTACCAGCATAATTTCCTGCTTTAGAGCTCAGCCCCTTCTGGGGTTAATTAGAAACTGCTGAACAACATAGGTCCCAGCTGATACCCCTCCAGAACATACTTTGTAACCTTTATTTCTGCCCATGTCCTACCTTTATCCACTTTCTCAGCCTATCTGCCTCAGTAGCAAAGAATTTTCCCTCATATACCAGTTCAGATCACGTTTCCTTAAAAACCTTCACTACCGTCTCTCACAAAAAACTCTTGAAAATCCAAATAGACCACACCGCCCAAATCCCCTTCACCTACATGATTGTTGAACCCTTCAAAAGGATTTAAGCTTTTATTACAGTGAAGCTCTTTTTCTACTGTTGTTCCTAAGTGCATCTTTTTTAATTCCACTCTTCCTTACAGTCCCTGCAGTCTTGTCCAGGACAGGGAAGACTTTTCTACCAAGTTTTGTAGGATCTATTTCTTCACTGAGGTGAAGATGGACTGGTCTTAGCAAACCATGCTGCTGTGCTTATTTGTGCTAACTGAAAACCTGAAATCTTCCATCTGAAATGTTAGTTTGGTCAGTACCAAGCTGCAAAGTACCTCAGGAGCTAACTCATACCATGCATTTAAATTATCAGAAAGGACTACTACATGTATATTTGAATCATTCCAAGTTAAACACCTGAAAATGTCAATGCATCTCTTATGTCTTAAAAAATAATAATAAATAAATACCACCAAAAACATATTCCATTGCTTCTGTATATTTTAAAAGAACATATAATTTAAAAGTACTTCAGGAAATTAATATTGCTTATTGCTTTCTCACAGTTGTATATTTGCAATGAAATAACACAGAACTTCTCAACTACAAACAGTTCAGTAGATACTGGAAAGATACTGATTTGAAATGCAAATAAGTATTAGGAGTTTAAATAACACACATTGGTAAAATGTGAATATTTTAAGTGAATATTTTTACATTACATACAGATACTGTTTTCCACTTACAAGAAAGCTATTTTTTTTCTAAATTCATACTCAGCCTGCTGCTGAATAATCCTGATCACTGTTGTTAGATTGTGCAAGTCCTGCATTTTTTGTAATTATACTTTCTATCAACAAAGTATGATAGAGAGACAAAATCCACAATTTTGAGTTGTCATTAGGAATATTATCAAAGAATTTAAAAAGTAGTTTTATCTCTTCAAGCACACAGAGGATATGCTGGAGGCATGTATAGGAAGTATTTGCATTTCTTTTACCTTTCACTTGTTAACTTTTTCAGTAGATCAGAATACAAGTATACAGGAACTGAAAAATAGGAAAGTCAAGTTCTATTAAGCCATTTTCAACAAAGTTATTTTAATTTACTCACAATAGAATTGCAAATAAATATTTCGAACGCATACTGGGCACAGAAGATTGGCATGAGACAACTAAAATTATGACTTGGAGGTGGGGTTGAGAGAACTATCAGTGTGGCAACTTAGGAAAAAGTCATCCTAAGGATACACGGATCAGATAAGCACTGACAAGGGTCAAACTGCTGTTAAGTCAAGCGGTAGCATCAATAGTTTTCAAACTAGTATTAGAATCTTCTGTAAAATGATACGACTCTTTCATCCAAAAGGCCAATATGCAAAAATATAGCATCGTTTTAAAAAATGTAAGGAAGATGAGAACTGTTAGGATATGTTACTGTTACAAGGCTGAGATGGCCTTGGATCATCACAGTTAATGAAATTACCTAGATACCCACCAAAATAAAAAATACTGAAAAATTAACTCTTTAGCATATATAAGAAAAGACCCAGAAAGAGATAATCTTTTCCTTTTCCATTTCTGTCACCATCATAAACCCTAAATCCTCAGAGATAAAGAAATAACATGCACTCATTTCTTTTGAAATTTTATTATTTAAAAAATTTGACACTACTAAAAGATATGAAGAAAATGTTTTTCATATAACTTAACAAGTATATTTGAAGAACAGTCACAAAAAAAATCTCTCAAAATTGGTTTAAAATACAGGTAACCAAAAAAAAAAAACAAAAAAAAAACAAAAACAAAATACATTTAAACAGATGGGACAAGTTCCAATCGATGAAAACTTCTGGAGCCTCTTCTACTACATCTGCTAACAAAAGGAACAGTAACATGGAACACCTACAATAGCTACAGCTTTCTAGGCATACATAGCATAAACAACTCAAGTAACTGTAAAGCTGACAGTTAAGAAGAGGGTTGTATTCTTATCTTATATAAATTCTTAAATCTTATATTGGTTTTCCAATTGAGCAATCAACTTTAATACAGATTATGAAATTGATAGATACCAGGGTGAGGGAAAAACAAGAGGGTCTAACCCTGAAGTGGTTCCAGCCTAGCTTTCAAGGACACTCTTCCAATGAATGTGGAAAAAAAAAAAAAAAAGTTCAGTGAAATCAAAAGAGGATGACCATGCAATTCAAACAAGGCCTCTTTTAGGTAATGGAAAAGACATAGCCAGATCTCACATAGTCCTAATGAAACAAGCACCTCAAGAAAGCCCAAATATTCCCAGGGCTGTGCTGGGTCTATTAAGACAGTGAAGAATGCTTTTTTCTGAGCACTTTGGTTTGACTTCCTCTCAACAAAACATGGAAAAACTCAGCAGCTCTTAATTGTACTTACAGACTGTTCTGTAATTTATTCAAATTATGAACTACAAATAACCAATTCAAGTGACTTGAGCCAATTCTGTAGTCATAGCATGACACAGAGTAATTTTTCTGGTTTCAGTGTGATGTTAATGTGGATCTCCTGAGGCAGTAAGAACCAAACATGGGTGAGTAAAGGGTTATGCTTATTGTAACACTGTAAATTTAAAACAGGAAAAAAAAAAAAAAAAAACATACACAATAGCAATTCTTTGAAATTTCATCTTAAATGAAGAAGACTTTCTGATGAACATGAAATGCATTAAAACAATCCAGATTTCCTTTTAAAGAAGAGTGGTTAGACCAACTAAACTCTATTATGGATACTCTTTCAGGATTAAATTAATTCAGTGTAGCTTAGTTCACATCCAAAATAAATTAAGATAAATTAAATTATGGAACTCTAATTTTGAATGCATGCTGAACAAGGTTTTAATACAATTTAACTACCCACTTCGATTTATAATTCTAGTTACTGTAGATTAATTTTTTGGAGTGTTCTTGTGTAAACAAGCCCAAAGATCTCAGAAATGGTATGCAGAAAAGATTGGATAGTTTTAAAAGCATACACTACAGTTATGTAAGACCCCTTATAAAAAGCATTAGCCTTTACAGTTTTCTCATTTTTTTTCTGTTTTAAAAAGAGGCATTTGCATTTAAATTATTAGGTTTGGAATAAAGAATTTCTCCTTTCTGGTGGTAGTGTTAAAAGAAGGACAAAGCTGTATTTTTAGACTCACACTAAAAGTAATCTCAGAGGGAGATTTCCAGCTAAATCTGGAAACAATCATAATAGCCATATAAAATTATTTTTATATAGGAAATTAATTTAGCATTTTCCAAAACAACATTTTTTTCCCTTAGAATCTGAAATGAAGTAACGCAGAAGTACATACAGTGAAATCTGTGGTCACTTTGCTATTTTCACTGCTTAGCCATCTTCTTCTTATCTATATACAGGCATAAACCCATCCTAAACATAAGAAAGCAATATGTGAGATTTGTTTTCATGTACAAACTCAGGTAAGTAAAATAGTCTAAAATTACCCATTGCTCACAGGAAATGCCAAGCCTATGTTGCTTATAATAATTCTCAGGCTGTGCACTGCAACTAGGAAGGAAGGAATTCTGACCTAAAGATGGAGGTCAATGGACATGACCTGGCTGCCGAGGATGCGGCCCAGTCCTCGCAACCTTCCCTTACTCTGCTGAGGCCACATCTGAAAAATACAAAAGTGTCATGATTAAAAAAAGGAAGAAGCCTGAAGGGGTAACTCAACACCTGAAGATAGTCAGTATGGGTTTCCTTACTGAGAAATAATTTCTTAAATTTGGAAATGAGCTCGTTTAATTCAATTAACAAGAAATCTTGCAAAACCACTAATAAACCAATATTTAAACTATTGGTGTAAGCTGATTGCTGTAACAACCTAGGGTGCATGCCACTATGCTCAGGGATTTCTAGCACAGAAAAACAAGCCCTGAACTGAAGACTAGTAAGAGAAAGCAACCTCTCCTACTACAAGGCTTCCTGCTGAAGGCCCCTCAGTCTACATCTTAGCATGGTCAGTGGTAGACCTGGATTTAAACAGAAAAACTTAACATGTTTCAAACAACTGAGAATCAGTTCAACCAAAAGTTATTTCCAAACTTTAATGAAATTCAGTTGAAATTCAGAAAAGAAAAAAAAAAAAAAAAAAAAGCATGCTAAAAACATGAGAATGAGTAAATTTTGCATTGCAATGCCTTTTATATGTGGCATTTGAGAAGAAGGTTAATTGAGTTAACCAAGTTAACTGAGTTTTAAAAAGTTAGAGTAAAATCACCAGATCAGAAGTAAATGATTTGCTCTAAATTGGTCCAAAGGTTTCCTCTTTTGCTCTTCCCAACCCTAAAAGCAACCTACTCCTACAGAACAGTTTACTGCAAAGTAAGTCTACTGAGACAGCAGGCTTCTTTGCTTGTACCCAGTCAGATCTGCTGAGCAGCACAGTCAGTGGAAAGCTAATTCTATGTCTAACCTTAACCTTTCCATCAGATAAGTGGGAAAGGGAGTACTAGATATGCAATGTGTTATTTCTCTCCTCTAACAGGTTCTTAATAAAGGAAATGCTGAAATCTCAACCTAAGAGCTCAAGGGAACTCATTTCCCCTTCCTCTCTAGCTCTCCTGTTTAGGAGTGGGTCATATTTATCCTATGGTAAATAAGACTGGGAACCATTTCTAGGTCACTGACAAAACACTGAAGTGCGAAAGCCTGGAGCGATCAAATCATCACAGAGCTTTTCCTACAGCTGGGATGATCTAAATCCAGACATTCATCAGTTTAAGATTGCATGTCATGTATACAGCTACTTAAAAATTCATCTGCACAGCTTTATCACTTCTCCTGTCAAAAACTAGTAAATTCCTATAATTTGATTTCAACCTAAAACATCTTAGAACCTGACTGTAAGTGTTACTATTTTAAGATCCACTTGTAAAATGAATTTGCAATCATGTTCAACCAAGGACAGATTTGCAAGTTCTTAAATCACTATTTGTTTCAGCCAATGATCAAACAGACCAAACAAGTGCAATTAAAAAAATATATGTAAATTAACCTATTTTCAAAGCACTTTTTAAAGTTATTTTCATATTGAAATGTTTCCAGAAAGCTTGTAACCTAAAATTCTGCCTGACATCAATTAGAATAATAAAGTACAGGCCACACAAAAAAGGATTAATCTATTTACCACAGTTCATAAAAAAAAGATAAATCTCATGATTCATGAGCATGACAGGTGCAAAAGAATTAAATGGCAAGAATGCCACACTACCAATTTCAGATAGCTTTGCATTGTAGATACATTTAATTATAAATATTTGGGGGTGGGGGGGAACTTATGTTGCCCAACCATCACTGAGCTAGTCCAGGTTGCTAGTGCTGTCTTCACAGACAAGCTGGAATTTTTGTGTGGTTTCTCATAGGAGCCTTAAGTTTATGAAATTATGACAATTTGTGTGGTAGACACTGAAGTTGAGGAATTCCAGGAGATCAGATGAAGCAGGGAAAGAGAAGTTCTTACTGAATGTAAAGGAAAATTTATGGAGGAAAAAGCATTTCACTCAGAAAATGTAAGTATGTTAAAAAAGCATTAAAAAACAATCAATCAATCAAACACACAAACAAAAAAAAAACTAAAACATCAATAGAACATCCAGGTCTTAAGTAAATCCAGTTATTATGGAAAACATAAAAAACTGATGTGAGAAGAATAGGGGGATATTTAATCATTAAATATGACTGCTTCAAGCTAGCTGTAGGTAATTTGTGTCAACTGCCTGAGAAATAGGCACCTTAACCAATTCTGGTTTTCAGAGGCCTTACTTATACCACAACTCATTTCTGGATCTCTGCACTTTGGGATCTTCTGTCCTCATCTGCTAAAAAAAAAAAAAAATGATCACTACTTTCCAGCTTTGTACAGCCTGGCTTTTGTTACAACAACTCCCAGTAGAGGCTGCTTCTTGAAATGCATTCTATTTCCTTTGCCCAGGTTTTCATATAAACATAATGTAAGCCTAGTCTGATAAATCCTATGCTGAATAGCAATATAGCAAAGTAGGCTATGCTTCTTCCACATTGCGCTCCCCCAGCTGCAGATTAGTAGACCTTGTACACAGAGTTAGGATGCTACAGCAGGGCATGATATTCACATTCAAGCCCCTCATGCAAAGCAGAATTTCTTCCCCTAGATTGTTGCATGTCAAATAAAGCAGACTTGAGCTTTGGTTTCTCATTTCCTAGACAAGTAACTTGTCCCCCAGAGCAGGCAAGCAAACTGTGGAAACTGGCAAGCCTTGGAATAGGTTTTGATTGATTTATTTTTTTTCCATCAGTTAAGCAAAAATACTGCAATGAACCCTGCCTGAAATAACAGAGGCTGTTTTTTTGACGTACACTTGCCAGGTATCACTATGACATGCTTACATTTTGTGTAATGCTTTACTCCTACAAAGTTACACCACACAAATCCCACTAATCATTAGGCCATTGATTCGATTTTAGCCATTCTCCCATTGGTTTCAGTGGGATTGTTCCCAGAGTAAAGTGCTGTTGTACAAAGATGCACAGTCATAATCTGGTCCCTACCAAATACAGCTGTGAGCAGCTATTGTGCATGCCTTTGAGTTTAGTATTATGTAACCTTCCTTTGGCTTATCCATGTGGAGAAATATTAAAATAAATTAACATTTTACTGGTTCTCTAATTGGAAGTGTCTGTTCGAAACAAATATGTTTATCAAACAGTTTGACTGGGAAAATACATTACTGTAGCTGTAGTTACCCAAATTACATGCTGTCTAAAGCAAAAAGGGCAAAAGCCATCTGGCTCATATAACTTACATTTTCTAGACAGCTTGCAGCTGGTTCTGATTAAGCAGCATCTCAGTACTCCCAGCAATCTATTTTTAACTCTGCTAGTTTATTTTTAGGGCTCACACATCCAAGGCACATGGTGTTTACATTAATAAATGAACAACCACCTACAGTTAAGAAAAGCTTTGTGCAATTCTTGTGGCACAGTCACTGTGCGACATGGGTGGATGATTGAATAAAACATCATGTGCACTAATTAAAGAGACCTTGCTCACCTCTGGGCTCTTTGCAGGACTGCAGAAAGCATCTCTAGAGAGCCTGAACGGCAGGAAGGAGAAGAAAGTGCTAGACAACAGGCTGATTTAATACAGAAATAACAAGCTCCTAGCATGTCCTAGTGGTAGAGTACCTGCACCCTGGTCCAAATGCTCAAAAAAATATATTTTTTTTTTTCTAATTCGATTCTATAGATTACCTGGACAGCTCAACTCTGTGTGTTATGCAGTCATTTGTGTTAGGTAGCATACTGTCCCTGCCATCTAAGAAAATTAATACTGGACAGGAAAACAATGCATAATTGTTCCTACTAAAGCCCTGAAACTGTCAGAACAGAGGATGTTGCAAGTCCAAGAAGTACTGGCAGACCAATTTGCAGATTTACATATAAACACACATACATACACACACACATATACATACATATATACAACATCATCGTTTGACGGGGGAAAAAATGATCACTATCTATCTATAAAGAAATTAAACATAACTAAAACTAAAACTAATCCACATTGTATTTTTTTAACACTGATTCTGTTTTGCATGCACTTGCAACCTATTTTATTGCCCAGAATATCATGCATAGTACCTGCAGCCTCCTCCACCTCTGATCCCTAACCACGGGAACATAAGCGGACAGCTTGAGGTGACAAAGGAAGCTCAGAGGGAGTGCTCCCAGAGGCAGGCTCTAGACAGAGTTATTCAGAAAGCACTCTCGGCCTGGAAAGTTTAAGGTTTCTGTTGTTTCCAGAAATACTTCCCAGAGGTATGAAAATAAAAAAATAAAGTAATCCATGTATCCCTTTAGCAAGCAATTAAAGGAATTTGCTCTTCCAGTCTACATCCATTGAGCTACCTCGGCAATATAATGGACTTAGGAACTAATGCTAACAAATACATTCCAATCCCATCAGTGGGAATGGTTTCAGCACCATAAAGTACTGACTAGCTGTAAAGTGCTAGCCAACTTTTAAATGAACCTCAATTTCAGCAGCACAGGCATGCTCAACACCAGAGAATTGTCCAAGTTCCCTCACGACACCCAGGACCGATGGCAAAAGGAAGTGAGGCTATTTCCCAAGGAAGCTCTTTAAAAAAAAAAACAACACTACTCCTTACTTACACTTTAGACACACCTATTCTCATGCATTCTCACGTTTCTGTGTGTTTTTTCTCTGTACCCTTTTTCTTATGACCTTGTCCCTACTCTTTTAGCCAAATCCAGTGTTCACCTCTCCTCTATGACATCTTTTAGGGTTTCCACTCTTAACTTTTTTTCCCTTCCCCGTGCTGCTTTCTTTTTTAACCCCTTTGTCAACATCTTTCTTCCTAATCCTACTCTACATGCAAATTCTGATTTTAGTTCATTATTCAGTTGACTGGCTGGGGCTTTCTTACTATTGCTGAAAGAAGTGTACTGCTAACTTCCCTTGGAGACGGATCTGCACCCCAAAGACAGCTACTGCAGCCATCTATTAGTGTCTCCCTGACAGAGAATGCATGGTGCCTCTATAAGGCTATAGGTACTCCCAGTTAGCCCATTGAAATCAAAATGTTACTGGTCATTTGTCACAGCTTCCTTGGATGCTAATGAATTAAAGTGATTCTCAGAGGAATAAGCTTTCTTGCATTTTTGGTGTGGGGGAACAAGTAGACCCCTCAAGTGCATCCAAGAACACAGTGCAAAAGGCATATTCTAATGTACCGGTTTGAAAAGGTAAACAGAAATAACACAGGGAAAAGGCGATGTAGTAATTTCATATAGGTACACTAAATTTTGAGTTCCTCTCTCTGCTTCTAGGCTTTGTGAGAAAGATGAACAGAAGAGACAAAGCACTCAGTGGCTATTTCAGGATTACCCTGTCTTTGTTTACTCTTACTTTTGTGGAATATGTCCACAAAACCTTGTCTAGGGCAACAGCTGAATGTTTTGACACAAGAAAATGAGATTCACCAGGACCTGAGACAGCTTTTGAGCAATACCAGAGTGCTGTCTGCACCCACAGCAACTACTGAAATCTGAGTTGGGGATATCTAAATGAGCTGTATTCACTTGACCTCACTAAAGATATACTTCAAGGCTTAAGGAACAACACAAGCACCCTAGGAGAAGCTGTGAAAAATATCTCATGTCTGTTTTCTTCATGTAGCTTGAAGTGTGTATGTTGTGCACTGGCCTTTATTGCAGGGTATTGCCTCAAAATACTACTATCTCAAAACACAGACTAGCTGCAATTTTTATTTATTTATTTATTTATTTTAAAGCAGGGGTTCTGCTCAGCTTTTATTAAATAGCTTCTGTAGAAATACACTCCTGGCATCATTATTCAGATTCAGCTCCCTCTATTCTTAACAAGGAGACCCTGGTTAAATGAAAACAGCATGTGGGCCGTATGTTCTAGCAAGACAAAGGATTGCCAGTGCTGTTCCAGAGTCAGCAAGCTGTTTGTTGACATGGTTAACAGCTTTTTTTGCCCCTCTGATTAGGGAGTGATGTGATTCACAGGACACTGAGAATAACTAACAGCTCTGCACGCATACAGAAAACACCTTTTTCATCTACCATGCCCCAGCTCAGTAAACTTTCATGAATTTGCCACTCAGATCACTCTCCATTACCAAGCAGAGCAATAAATACAGACAACATGAAACGTCTATACGCAGATGATACGGACATTCAGTTTTGAAAAGCCTTTAAATTCATCTCTGCAGAGAACAGATGTAGCCTTAAATAGCCATATGTGGGGGAAGCCAGATGTGAGCAGCTGCCACCTGCACCACTCATGCCACAGCAATGTCCTAATTATCTAATTCTAATTCTAATTATCTTAATAAACTGGGGGGACTCACAGAATAAATAAGATAAAATGCAAATGCAAGAATAAAAGAATACATTTTGTGTAGAAGCAAAAATAAAAACTCATGAACAAAAATAAGATCCATCAAATAAATCCCAGAAAAATAAACCAATAAATACAACAGTGGGTAATAGTAACCCTGATCCTCCTTCTGTAGTAAAGTGCTCTAAAAGTTAACTGACTCAGCAGGAGAAACTATTCAAAGAGCAGGCAACTCTCCAAAACACCGGTAAAAATGGAAGAAGATACAGGAGATGCAAGGTAAATATTTCTGATACTTCAGTATCACCACCTGGAAAAAGGTGCCACACTGTCAGGTGGCAAATGAAGAATCTAAGAGAGAAAACTGAAAAAGAGTACAAGACTTAGCAGTATGGTTTATGAGAAATGGTTAAAGACATTGATTTGGACAATCTAGTAAAGAAGAAAATAAAAGAAAACCTCAACCTAGGAAAAGAACGCTGAATAAATGCAGGAGGACAAGGAAGGCAGTGATCAATAGTTCTCAGGTCTGCTGATCAACCAGCACTTAATGAAAATTTGTAACAAAGGGCACTTTGGGTGGGAGCTGGGAAACACTAAAATGACTCAGTGCTTTGTTTTGCCAGAAACTGCCAATGTGTCGAGCCAAAAACTCGTAACATCCTATATTCACTGACGGGAGTTTTGCCAAATCATGTCAGGTTGCCTTCCTTTCTGCCCGAACTCCCAGCCAGAGGCCGTCACCTCCATGACCAGCATGCACCACAGCCCCAATGACTACAGGCCTCACCGAAATCAGGCGTTCCCCTAAGAATATAGATGGCTGCTTAGCAAAACCATTCCTATCAGGCTCTGGCAGCCCTCCCCAACACTCTCGCACACTCACACACACCCTCTGGCACTCTCTCCCTCCCCCTCAATCTCTCACTCTCTCTCACACCCATACGCACACACTCACACTCCAACTCACACTCTCACTCATTCTCACACACACTCATTCATATTCCACTTACACTCCAGTCCATACACACGCACAACCACAGTCCTCTCAGTCACCCACTCCACTCACATTCCAGTCACACTCATACTCTACTCACACTCACACTCCACTCAGACTCCTCTCATACTCCCACCCCTCTCATACTCACACACACATACTCCACTCATATTCCATTCACACTCTCACTCCACACACCTTCATACTCCATTCCCAAACTCACTCCACTCACATTCACACTCATATTCCACTCACACTCCACATAAGTTCCACTCACTCACTCCACTCTTACTCCCACCAGGCACTATTGAGGGATTACATGATTGCAAAATCCTCTCCTCCAAATTTAAGCAGCAGTCCAAAATAAGATTTTTGTGTGTGCTGATCTATTTCAGACCACAACAAACTTTCAAAAAACTTCTCAGGGCTTACAAAGCATGCATGTCTAAACTGCAATGTTAAACAGACGTAACTAGTAAAAATATAAAGAATCTTATGTTTGTAAGTATAATTGCACATAGAAACCAGTCATCAAGGGGAACTCTGGAATCCATGCTACTGATAATTTTTAAGACAGGTGTTTGCCCAGCTTGCCCAGAGAGGATCAATGTTTTTTAAAATATGCCTTGAGACAGGTTCAAACCACAAAGTCTATTATTTCAGCAGAGCTTGGATCCAACCCACAAAATGCACAGCACAAAACAGTCTTAAGTAAAGCTTGGTTCCCCAAAACTAAATCATATTTCATTGTTCCGTTAGACCTTCAGTTTCTATATGGTACAAAGCAGTATTTAATTTCTCAATTAAGATATTCCCTACACTATAACATTTCAGAGTTTCTAATGAAGTTTTGAAATTATCACCAGCTTCAAAATTAAGATGCTACAAAATAGTCCTGCTTGTTATGAGTTACCGGATCTGCAAACTACCTGTTATAAGCGTTACAATTATCACTGCAGAAACACTTATTCTGCAGAAACACATCTGGGCTGCTAGAGACAAAATTAGGAGGTGGTGTGTGGGTGGGAAAAAAATAAAGTTGGCAAACACCTTTTTAGGGTGCTCAGTATAATCAACATCTATACAGCTTATCTAATGAATGAAGAAACTAAAAGAAAGTTTGAAGGCTTAACATCTTGAGGCTTTATGTTATCTGTTGTGTCTTATCTAACTTTCTGTATAATACAAAATTTTATATTTTAGAAACAGATCATTACAAAAATGTTATAAATTCATGCAGGAGAATATTACCTGCATAATCTTTCATAGAATCACAGAATGGTTTGGGTTGGAAGCAACCCTAAAGATCACCCAGATTCAATCCCCCTGCCATGGGCAGGGACAACTCCCACTATACCAGGCTGCCCAAAGCTCCATCCAGCCTGGCCCTGAACACTTCCAGGGCTGAGGCATTTCAATATAACAAGTTTCACATACTTCTAACTGCTTGTATTGCTTAAGTCCTAATGAATATTAAATGCCTGATGGTCAGATACTGAAATATCACTTCAAAAGTGATACACTGACAATGTAAACTTGTTGGTCATTTGAGCTGAAGGATAGAAAGGGTCCAATGAGCCTCCAAATTGTGCATGGACAGAACTGGCATCTTTAACATCTGGAAACCAGAATGACCAGTAAAGTGAGGATGTATTAAGAAGTTATTTGTACTGCTCTCCAGCTTTACCTAGGCCTAAGTCATTTTACGGTTCTGGAGGCTGGTCATGCTTCTTTTTCCTGCTCAAAAATCACAAAAATCATTTCTTTCAAAGGTAGTGCACGAGCTGCCTTCCCTCTTCCTTCCTTACCTTGCCAACAGTATTGTTTCTGTGGCTATGTAGTAAACCACAATGAAGAACCAATCCAGGCTGAAAAATACCTTTTTTGTCTGTCCTCGGGAGCTGAGCTGAGCCTGGATCAGTTCCCAAATCCGGTTCACTGTGGCTGCATGAATAAATACACCTGGCATGACTGAACAGTCAATGAGAAGAGTGAGGACAACTGGCTGGCAGTCACTAGAGCTGCCTGTTCTAGCACTACCATTAAGAAAGTCCTTTCTTAAAACATAACCTCCCCTTGGTGGCTTCCAGAATCACAGTTTCCTTGCTCAAAGCCTCCTTGCTGCAGGTCTCTCCTACACTAGAGGGGAATGAGTGCTGTCTTCTCCCTCCATCTCCTTCTCCCCACACTAAGACGCACAATGGCTCATGACACCAAATCATTTAGTACTCACTGAAGTGAATCAGCGACCTAATGAGTGAAATCACCCAGGAGTAAAATAAGTTCGGAGCTGTGCACGGAACCATGAGCATCTCCCACGCTACTTGTGTTCTCAAATGTAAGAGCTTTAAGAGCATTCCAAGCTAAGAATGACATAAAAAAATATATATATATTTTGTTGTTTACCTAGATGCTCTAAAAGCAGTTCCCCAAATCTACACCTTACAGTTCTGAGGGCATTTTCTGAGCCTCCTTCAGGTCTCAGACTTAAGTTCACGGACAGCAGAGCAGGCTCCTGTGATGGACCTGCATGGCTCTCAGCCCAGAAGTGACCGTGAGTCTGACCCCAGCGGGCTGGCTGCCAGAGGTGCAGCCCCACCAGTCCCTGGGCCACTAGAGGCAGGCAGTGCCCAGTAGGGCACTTCCCTGAGGAGAAGGCCAGAGTACAAGGCTTACACAGGAGCTTCTATGCTCCAGGCTCCTCCATTTAAACCCAGTTACCACAAGCACCTTGACACCTGAAGCACCCTGGTCAAGCCCAGGCATTTGGCAAGCCTGTAAGAAGACCGCTGTTCCTTCAAAGGCTGTGAACAGGAAAAAGCTGTTGACTGCACTGAGTTCCCTTCCAAGAACACAAGAGGTAGGACTGGTCCCACAAACCTGGGCATTAGGATTTCCCATGCTTAACACAGTGTGAAGAACACTTTTTCTGTATGACAGTCCACCTCAGTAAGTTAGGAAGTCCAAAGATGGTAGTGACAAAAAAGAAAATCTAGGCCTTCAGCCTTCTGGAATTGGATTACAGCATTATATGTGACACTTGACAAAATTAAGTGTGGCACAGTCATTTTCTGAGGTGAATGTTGTCACATCCTGACACAACTTCCACCCCACCCCCAGAACAAAATCATATGCTTAGGGAAGGTCTTACAGTTTAAGTTAAAGACGTTGCATCAAGTGAAGCCAAACTTCACTTGTATAAGTTTCCTGCTACCACAGAACAGTTGAAGGGAGGTTACAGGCAGTAAAGAAGCAGAGGTAGTTAAATATCTCCTAGCTTTCCAAATTCGTTTTGCATGATGACAGAGTTCTCTTCAGCAAAAACACATGGATATTTTGTCATTTATTCAGTACAATTGAAGCAACTTTTAGGTGGCTGTTGGGATTTCAAGACTGTAAAGACGGGCCACATAAAGAATTAGGCCCCCATCGTTATCCAGCATATTCCAATGGTTAATTACCAAGACTGCTGAAAAAAAGTGGAACAATTTCTAAACTGAATTTGTCTAGCTTCATCTTCCAGCCCCAAGATCTCATTAAACCTTCCTCTGTAAGATTAAACATCTTATGTACCAGAAATCTTTTGCACATAAGTACTTCTATATATATTTTTTTTTATATCGCAGTCTCTCAACATTCAGAAAAGAAGACAGACTGAATTCCTGTGGCTTCTTTCAATAACGTATGTTTTCCAGACCCAGTATTATTTTGAAAAATCTTTTTGAAAGCCCTTTTTAAGTGTTCCTATCAGAATTAGAACCAGTACTCTAAGAATAGCTTTGTGCACTTAGTCTAAAGGGAGGCTGAAGGAAAAGTTTAGCTTGACCTTAACCACATCTCTTCTTTGTGTTGAAAAGAAAACTAAGACATATTCACTGCTGTTTAATCCAAAGCTTATTTCCACTCCCTCCCCAACACCAGACGCAAAAGCATTAGTCTTCACATTGGGCTCTCATGTCATAACAAAGTCCACATGCGTCATTGGCTACCACTGTAGGAGCTTCATGTTTTGTGATTTGGGGTGTTTATCATGACTAACAAGTCATAATAAAGCATCCATCTGTACAGATAGACAGTGAAACATTGATAGTGGAGGACTATCACGTCAGAGACCTATGAGAAGAAGCTGAGGAAGCAAACCTTGTTTAGTTTGGTGAGAAGATGAAGAAGAGCAGCCTGGAACTACGTGAGGGGAGACGAACATCACAGAGTCACGTTTTTCTCACTAGTGTTAGATGACAGTAAAAGGCTCAATGGCCACAAATTCTAACTTGGAGGCTCAGGCTTCTTCCCAGGAAGACAGCATGGTACTGGATCAAAATGCCTAGGGAAGCTCTGCACATCTCCAGCCCTCGAGGTTTTCATCACTCATCTAGCCAACACTGTAACTAACCTGATCGAGAGTTGGCAACAGTCTCACAAGGCTACTAATGACTATTTGATGATTCTGCTCTTAAGTGCTATATTCTTTGCTTCTTTCATTTGATGATAATCCGTATTTTTTGAAAAGAATCTACTTTATCAAATAGGGTTATAAAACCTTATATAAGCAAGTTTATTGCAGTATAATTTTAGCTTTACCAGAATTATTTTTTTTTCTCTAGATAATTGATAAAATATTGAATAATGTTAAAATAATAATAAATTCCTACAGAAATCTCCTCAGAAAACCTCCAGGGGATGACAATTTTCCCCATGCACAATGCTTTCTGAAATCTGTTAGCCAGTCTTTATTTCATTTAATGCTGTAATGATTTTGGATAGTGTTATTTTAAACAGATTGTCACTTACCACAGAAGTCTAATTATATTCCTCAACAATTATCTTATATCAAGCAAGCTTTCTACCACCAAAAAAATTAACCATTTGTTTGATTTTTTTTCCCCAGAGCCATGTTAGCTGACATTAGTTACAGTACCGTATTTTCCTTCTCTATACAATGGAATCTTCTGAATTGCCTTTCCTAAGGTCACTCAAAAATATATATAATTACCTTTAAGTATATGTACGTGTATTTAAAGCAAAATATATTCCTAGATTTATTTTATAGCGTTCTGAGATCTGTTTTAGAACATTTAAAAACCTGTTTAGACAATCGTAATAATATTATTTTAAGTTACCTATTTGTCTGGTTAGAATTAGCATCTGATTTTCAATATTTGAGTATTGAAGTACAATTTTTTTCATTACTCTGAGAGAAAAAAAAAAAAAAAGTAACCTCCCCAGCTGACATAGAAGTATTTATTGCCTCTTCCACACTTCAAACACCTTTACGCAGTGAACATCACTACAGCAGGCCAAATCTATTGAAAAGACACCACTAGGAATAAATGATTTCACTTAGAGTAATTCTTTTACTCTGGAACTGTCCCATTGTACAGTTTGCCCCCTGCCCATGTGGGACCAGATCCTTTTCCATAACAGCTGTACCCTGATACTTAGCAAAACCCTGCAAAATCCCAGATTCCATACACTGAAGATACATCCATCAGAAAGAAGTAAAAACTGAGACATGGAGAATGTTTTACAGAATATTTCAGTGGATTTGAACGCTATTTCTAGAGGTGTGTATGTTGTGTCTAAGTGAGCACTAAGAATAAATTATATACTTAAAAGTGAGAAGTTCAAATGTGTAATAAAAAAAAATCTGAAATCTTTACAAGCTTTAGAAACCATATTGAAATTAAAAGTTAAAAACTTATTAAAAAACTTTCAAGTTTTATTCCCAAAGAGATTATTTAGCTGTTAAAGTGCTACTGCTCAAAAAGTAAGGCCTGTGCTTTGGCTGCACAGACTGAAAAAAACATTTATTTTGAAAGACAAAATCCCAGAGAAAAACACTTGTTGGCCAATATTAACAACCAATTCCTGAAAAGAAAAGGCAATACAATTTTAATTTTCAAGCATATTGTCCATTTGAAGAGACTGGAATTTATCATGTATGCATATACTAACATTTGTGCACATATATCATGCTAATGGCATATTATATCGTAAAGAATGATACATACACAACAAGGTTATATAAAAAATTCTCCAGATGTGTAGCTAAACTTAATTTGCAGACAGCAGCAACTACAATATAGTGTCTACAAAACTTCTGTTGTCATTTACTTAAAAATGAATAGTTAGCACACAAAACCCAGACCTCTTAAGACCCAGACATGCACAGGTGTAAATGTAAAAATGAAAGCAGAACCATGTGACTTTAATTATTACTTTTAATAGTACATGTCATAAATTACTTCTAAGAGAGAAACAAGGAAGTAGCACAATGTATTTACGAACTTTAGAAACTAGATAGTAAACAAGACTTTTTTTTTTTTTTTAAATCTAATGCATATACAGAACATTTATTCATTTGGTTGTCTTCTGCATAGATTCCAACTACAGAACAGATTTTGGATTCAAAAAATTTTGCACCCAAGTTTATAAGTTATTCAGATTTTTATCTGGAAGCATCTGGATAAGGACATCAGGCTGAAACTAATATGGAAATTAAAGTATAGAAAGACATAGCAATTCTACAAACAGCAACTTCTTTTGGATTTCATAAGAGGACAAGTAAGATTTTATATAAGGCTGAAGCTGTTTTGAAACTGTAAGGAGACTGAAGATTTCAAAGCATCTGAGCTGCACATCTGCGTTGTGATTTCCATTGAAAGGTTAAAAAAATAGGGAATGCAGTAGTGTAAGAATCCTTCTTTTACGCTTTTCAGTAAGGCTGGGTTTTTATTCTTTTCTGATATATTAAAAAGCTGCAGTACTCTGTCACTCATTTTTTTTGTGGCATAACTTCACAACAGTGTAGGTAACATATCAATTAAAAGATAACGTATCTATTAATCCTGAAAGTTATCGGACTATATTCAGTGAATTCTGGTGAATTCACCTAAAATACATTTAACTCAGCCTTTACATACATGGTTTGTTGTTGTTGTTGTTGTTTTGTAAAAAAAAGAAAAAGAAACAAGGATGCATTCGATTGCATATGCATTTGATTCCTTATGCCTGTAGTCAGAGCCCAGAAAAACATTTATGTACTCAGCTTCAGTGGAATGTAAACACTTACACCCTTTTCTGTATGAAGAAGAGGTTTGTCTTGTTATTTCATTAACTTTTTTTTTCTTTTTTTTTTTTTTTGAATCAAAGGTCTCTTAAATCTTTTTGTAAAAAGACTGACAAAATATATTTTACAGTAACTACATACACAACCACTCATCAAAATATTCTTTATCTGTTCAATGGCATCCACTGCTGGTTCAGAAATGCTTAGTGGACATGAGTGTAAATTTTCACTGTGTTTCATGTAGTAGTGGAAATACCAATTTGGAGCGTTTTTTGTATGTAGTCTTCAGGAATATAAAATCACAGAATCACAAAATATTCTTTGTTGGAAGGGATCCACGAGGATCACTGAGTCCAACACAAGAGCATGAAAAAATCAAACCATATGTCTGAGAGCATTGTCCAAACTCTTCTTGAACTCCAGCAGCTCGGTGCTGTAACCGCTTCCCTGGGGAGCCTGTCCCAGTGCCTCTCCCACCCTCTGGGTGCAGAACCTTTCCCTAACACCCAGCCTGACTCTCCCGTGTCCCAGCTCCATGCCGTTCCCTCGACATGCCTCCCCAGACAGCAGAGCTCAGCACCTGCCCCTACACTGCCCTCATGAGGGAGCTGCAGGCTGCCATGAGGCCTCCCCTCAGCCTGCTCTGCTCTGGGCTGGACAAACCAAAGGACCTCTGACACTCCTCATATGTCTTGCATTCCAGACCCTTCACCATCTTTGTCATCCTCCTTTGGGCACTCTGTAATGGTTTTATGTCCTTCCTATATTGTGGCACCCAAAACGCACACAGCACTTGAGGTGAGATTGCACCAGCGCAGAGCAGGGCAGGACAATCCCTTTCTTCGATGGGACGGTAGTGCTGTGCCTGATGCACCCCAGGATATGCTTGGCCCTCCTGGCTGCCAGGGCACACTGCTGGCTCATGTTCAGCTTGCTGTTGACCATAACTCCTAGACCCCTTTCTGTGGGGCTGCTCTCTAGCCTCTCAGCCTCTAGTCTGTGCTACTATCCAAGATTGCCCTGTCCCAGATGCAGAATCCAGCATTGTTCTTGTTGAACTTCATATTGTTGGGTGACTGTCCAGCTCTCCAATTTGTCAAGATCTCTCTGCAAGGCCTCTGTACCCTTGAGGGATTAAACAACTCCCAGTTTAATGTTGACTAAGTACACCTTCAAGTTCTGTGTCCCAGTCATTTATGAAAGTATTGAAGAGAACTGGGCCTACAATGGAGCGCTGCAGAACCCCATTGGTGACTGGCTGCCAGCCCAACATAACCCCAATTGCTATAATCCTTTGAGCCCAACTCAACAGCCAAGTGTTCACCCACCATATAACATTTATATATCTGTATGCTGGACATTTTGTCCAGAAGGATACTGTGAAAAACAATATTGAAAGCCTTGCTGAAACTCAAAAAGATTACATCAACTGTCTTTCCTTGGTCAAATAGGGGGATGATCTTGTAATAAAAGGAAACTATGTTAATTAAACAGGACTTTCCCCTCATGAACCCATGCTGGCCATGGCCAATGACAGTATTGTTTTTCAACCACTCCCAGAATAGTATTCTACATAATTTTACATGGTACTGAAGTGAGACTGATAGGCCTATAATCACCAGGGTCTTCTGTCTTGCCCTTCTTGAAAACCAGAACAATGTTTGCCAGCTTCCAGTCAACTGGGACCTCCTCAGATTCCCAATACCATACTTGAGAGAGGTCTCACAATGTCATCAGCCAGCTCTTTGAATACCCCATAGATGTATATGCAGCCAGGTGGAGTAGCAAATTCTGCACAAGTTCACAATTATATGCAGTCAGATGGAGCAGTAAATCCCACAGAATATGAGGAAAAAGACTTATGAAAAAGCAGAGAAAAGCAGAAGAAAATAGGGGGAGTCAATTCTGCAGAGGAAGAAACAAACACTTATTAAAGAAACTTCAAATTAAAATGTCAGAAAAGTTATGCAAAAGCAGGAACTGGCAGAATTCAGTACGCAGCTCCTCTCTGTTCTTCCCCTCCTTCCCCCACTCAGTTCGTGAAGAAAAGTAAAATAATTTCAGATTGACTACAGCAACAAGCAGGTCTTACAAAATACTAAAGACATGGAAAAATAAGTAACGTTGTTGAAGAGCAGAAAGAAGTGTGAACAGTCATTTCCAATATATTAAACATCAATAATATGTCAGACTTTGATTTTAACTCCATTATTACAGATATAGTAAAGAGGTAATTTCATCTTAGTTGCAAATAAGTTTTACACATTTTGAACATGCTATCTTTAGCAGCAAGCCTACATTGATATGCTTTTGAAAACCAGCAAGATCCCAGGGACACTGAAAAACTCTCTTGTTCCAACTAATGGTTAGCTTTCCACAACATCACACATCCTATTTAACAATAGTTTGCAGTAACTAGAAAACTGCTGGACAGTGCAGAGTTCTAGGTCTTTTCTTCATCATCTATTAATATTACTCTTCATCACCTCTATTAATATTACTTACCTCTCGTTCCCAACAGAAATGATTTTATGCCAAGTAATTCCATGAACAACTGTAGGGTTTCTGGTTTTGTTGTTAATGGAATAGATTTCATTTAAATATTCCAATATTGCTTTTAATTTCACAGTGAAAAGCAAAGCACAAAATCAGAAATCCCTGGACTTATTCCCTTTCTCAGGAAAAAAAAAAAAAAAAAAAAAAAGATTCTCATACCCCATGATCTTTATCTTTACATAAATATTTATAGTCCACCTTTTCTAATAGGTGCAGTTATTATTTTTTAAAAATCTGGGTAAGAAGTGCTATATTAAGTCAACTTTAAATGATCTATTCAGAAATTAAGCAACCTTTGCAAGGGTTAGACTCCTTAGAAACTACGCTGGTATTTACATAACAGAAACAAGCCCCAGCCACACAATGATGTTAATGGAAGATATTTCAAAGCATTAGACAGAAGTAAATAACTGCAAAATACATCCATGAGTATTAATTCACCACTCAGATAGTATTTAGTATTAAAGAAAAATAAGTCTCAAAACAACAGGTTAGCTATTCCCTTTAAAAACAAATAAATATTTTCTTTGTCTGTCTAATGATTTTTATACACACAGATCAGTTCAGAAAATGCAATGGCAACAGGATGTAAACATTTCCTTAATGATCTTACAATTTATAACAAGCAAAGCAAACAACCAAACATCAGTACCTTCCCCTGTTGGGATTCAGCATTTACTTTATAGCTCTACAGATTAGCAAGAGCCTGGTCCCTTAAGGTTCAAAGAGTTTAGATCAATTTAACAGGTTACAGTGCTGTTGCAAGTCAATGTTGCTACACAGGAGACCTATTCATTGCATCATCATACAACCTAAGGAAATACTTATGTGCACTGGTACTGCAAACAAATCCTATCTAAAGGGGTTTGTCAGATAGTATTTGAATAAAATGTGTAATGCTTACATATGCCACATCAGGTCTTTCAATGGTCTTTCTGACAATTTAAGTATCAAGGGAAAGCAATTCTCAATAAATATTTCCTGTACTTACTGCACCATAGCACAGAGCTTCTAGTAATAGAAATGCCTCAAGGACTTACAGCTCATGTTGTAAAAATGCAGAGAAATTTAGTATAATACACAGTACTTGAAGCTTCCTATAGCATTTCAGAATTTTTCACTCCCAGAACAGGCCATCTGTGAAGTTGACTGACCTATAACATTCAGTCACAGTAGCACTGCTTTACTGTTTCGCCTCTCCCTTTTTTTTTTTTTTTTTTTAAATAGTAGTGCACAAATAAGAGAATGGGCAATACGCTGAACGTAAGAATATTAAGTACGTTTCATTAAGGGTGACCCCTTTAAAAAAAAAAAAAAAAAAAGGTATACTTATCTTCCACGTAAACAATATTTATATGAACATATATAAACTACCTATATGCACGCTAGATAAACTGTAGATTAAAAAGTAGAACTACCATGCTGTTGTAATCTGCCATGACTTAAAGTATTGATGTTTACAATATGTTAGAAACAATTTAACTGGCCTTATACTGAAGGCACACAGATTGGTATTTAGATGTAGCACAACAGAAAAAGTGTTTTTAAATACCACCTATTTAACAGTTGACACACTGTTTTTCAGAAGGACCTGTAATGTTCAATACACATTCAATACTTGGTACACCCTTAATGAAACGTACTTAATATTCTTACGTTCAGCGTATTGCCCATTCTCTTATTTGTGCACTACTATTTAGAGCAGACTTTGGGGATGGAAGTTTTAATTTTTCTGTGAGCTACTGTATCCTGCTCACAGCTCTGCTGTCACTTCCTGGACTGCAGTGAGAAGTCAGAAGATTGTTATTTTGCAGTGGGAAGATGAGCTAAGGAGTAATTAGGATTTTTAAAATAAAATAATAATTGGATGCCCAGTGTGAGATTCTAGTGGCTTTGCATTATAAGGGAACTTCTGTACCATGTCATGCTTGAGGTTTAGCCATCTAATGTGAAAAATCATTACTTAATAGCTTGTGTATAGCCCCTTAATAATTCAAAGTGCAGATTTGTTCCTGTAGGAGCAGTGCATAGTCTGCCATGTTCATATGCCATTCTACCTCTTAAGAACTGTAGAAAAACTAAGATGTATAAGAGAGATTTGCTACTAACTTTTTTTGCAGCTAATAACTGTCAGAAAAAGACAGAATATCAACTTATAAAAATGATTTAGAATGGACGTATACAATTCATGTATGTTTCACATACGTGGACAAATAAAATAAGAAAGCATAAAAACACTACTTGTAGTAAAAGGTAAAAGCAATACAAATTCACTCCAATTACATTCTGTGCAAGCTTACCAACAAGTTCTTTTTAAAATCTGATGTACCTGAAAGGGCTAACCTAGCATGCAATAATTTTTTATTCAAAATTGGCAACTCACTACGTTGCTTATGCTGTTGATCAGTGTTTCAGCTATTTCTTAATCTACCACATTCCATCAGCAGGAAAGATAAAACCATGATCACTAATTCTGAAATTATTCCAAAATATTTCTATTCTGCAGGAGAATGCTCTAAGTATGGCCAATGAAACATAAGTGGTAGACTCATTAAGCAATCTGTAAAGCTATAAAATTTAGGAAAATCTTATCATCTGGTGTGTGTCACAAGATTAGCATGCTTTGTTTTGTTTTGTGTTTTTTCTTTTCCACTTTCAGGTCAATCACTGGCTTAATTTTCCACAGATCCTTTTGTGTGTCAAAAATAGTGAACCTGTTTTCACACTTAATTAATTAAAACAAATAAGACTTAATATGATGCACACTAAAGCAATGTCAAAATTGCTGATGTAACTCAGTTAGGGATGTTGGATACTGAAAGTCTAGGAAGAGAGACCCCTAAAGGCTAGATTTAAAGATATTTAGGCATCTAATCTCTACTAAAAACAATGTTTCTGAGCTGTCTAAACACAAGTAACTTGGTTATAGTGAATTTTTCTCCTTTATTCAATTTAAAATGACAACAGACAGGAATACTTATTTGCAATACGTTTCTTCAAGGGATGAGAATATTGGAAAATTTACTTCCTTCTTCTGAAAGCTAATTTCACTTCTGGCTATTGTTTCCACAGACCATCTACTGCAAGAAAAGAATCATTAAAAAGATGCTAAATCAACTGGAGTATCTTGGAATTTGGGAAATTTAGGAAAGTTCAAAATTATTTCATATCAGCCACCAGTGGGATACATCAAAAATAAAGATATGCCTTTCTACTGAATGCCCCATGCTGCTTTCTATGGATAATTCACTGCCTGAACCACACTGCACTATAAGAAAAAGAGGCCTAGTATGAAACCCAGCTGTTTACTCAACGTAAGAGCAATTACTGCCAATTTGCCAATTTTCAACTCTACAATCAACAATTCTCCAAGAAACCCCAACAAATTACATTTCTATGAGATAGGACATGTAGCAGATAAATACAGCTTACTATTACAGTGTTTTCCCCAATGCTTTTATAAGCTGTTTGAACAAAACCAAAGCAGTCATAAAATAAGCCACCTGTAAAGGGTTATTTTACCAACTGTACTAGAAATAGATACTTGAAGTGTGGGTGAATGAAGTGCGAACCATATGCGACGTTGCACAGATTTGAGATGGGGACTCTCACTCCTCAAAAGGACTTAAGTCAAAGCATGTTCCATATGCAACATTCTTCTTTGGAAGTTTGAGCATTGGCTACAGATAATAATGGTTCACTTTCTACTGCAGGTTCACCTGCAGTAACTCACTTTTCAAGCATGAGATAAAGATCATTCAGAAACCATTGTTAATTATGCATCTATAAATGAGGAGGCTCTGCAGAAAATGCCCAATGTGTGCAAATACAGCTTTAGAGCTAGAAATGAAAACAGAATACCATCTGCACTCTTTCTTTAAAGAAGGCAATTGTGCAAATAATCCTTTAATGATTAAACACAAGTATTAAGAATTAAAAATGTTAAGATGCTTATTCACGTCCAGAGGCAATTTTTCAGTTTATTAATAACATTTACAAAAATATTTAGACAGCACCATAGAATTATGCCAGCTTTAAAATTTATCTGAGATAAGGTACCCCCCAAAATAGCCTTTTCTTCATGAACAGCCTTCATCTTGTTTTATAGGACAGTGATGTCCTATAAAGTGCAGCTGGCATATCAGTCACTTGCCAAATCCATTCCATCAACACAAAAGTTCTGCACATCCTAATGCAGGACAGTGTTCCGCAGGAGTGAGATATAAAAATAAAGAAGCAAACTGACCTGGTTGTGTTGTGGAGCTCATTGCTCTTGATGGAATGATAACTTGTTAACGCTGTAAAGTCAAACTGTGGCAGAAGTTGTTCAGATTTTGAGGTTTTGCCTGAAGTGGAGTGAATCTGTATAAAATAAAGAAAAAAAATTTTTGACCTATATGTTAACAATATGCTATTTTAAGGGATAATAATTATGTCAGCCACACTTAAACAGAACATCTGAAATATTTTTCAAATCTACATGTTCTTTCATATACATTTTTGCTCTAAATTCAAAAGCAAGGGACCACTGAAAATAAGACTAAAGCTAGTATTTTTCAAGCTTCAGGTTAGTCTAGATACGAATTTCTACTATAGTTCATCTGCAGTCACACAAAAATGTAAGAAAGTAAAGGTTGAATTGGTTGTTTATTTTTTCAGTAAGATCAGGGAATTTTAAAACCTGTAAAGTTTGAAAGATTGAGGAAGAAGAGGGAATACATCTTTGCAGCTAAGCAGCAGCCAATTCATAGTTTTACTGCAGACATTTGCAGTCAGCCTTGAAATGTGAATGTGCAGAAGCAGATCAGTATTCAAAAGTCTTTCTGGAAAATGTACTACTTCCTTTATCTCCAATGTTTATATAGTTTAGAATTTGTTGAAGTAATTAGCATAGTTGAATGGATCTCCCACTTACTAGCTAATGACATCTCTTGACACCACCAAGATAGTTGCTAATAGTGTGGGCTGCTCAAGAGTAGGGCAAGGAATTTTTTGCAATTTCTCTGAATCTTCTCACAGTCCTACTGCATTCTCAGTTCAATGCAGAAGCAGAGGCAATAATGTTCCTCTAATATTTCCTTCTGCTGAAAGTTTAAAGCTGCAAAGAGGAGGCTTTCAGGAAACTAAAATATATTTTCATTCAAGCATGATATACGCAGCATAATGGCAGAGAGGAGAAGGGTGTAGTGCATTACGATGACTGTGACTACCCTATTCAGCCACTGCTCCTGAAGCATCGAAGCAGTCAAAGATATTCTTAGTACTGAATATCTTAGCAGCTTTTGTCACTTTTTTAAACCACCAACTGCACATTTAGTTTCAAGCTGAGCTCAGCCAAATTTTTAGATTGTATATTGTATTTTACAATATAATTATAATATAACCAATTTTAATCATTTAAGTATAGCATCACTATCATTTGAGAAAGGGAAAAAATCACACATTTAGATACATAACTTCTGCTTTTGTGTCCACTAAAGTAGCGTGTTCAAACAGTCATGTTATTTGGACACATCCAATGTTCCAGGAGACAGCATCTGGAAAACTTAAGATTCAAGATACTTCATGGAAATGCTGAGTCTTTTTCTTTGCTTACCTTGTGCATCAAGTTTCATGAAACATCAGATGCAACCACTATTAAACTGAACAGACTCCACTGTTAATCTAATCCAAAACCTCTATTTGTGCATATCTTTACGCTGACTGAGGCAGGCAAGTTACTTCCCCATCTAGCTCCAGGAAATGTCAGTGAGTACAAGTGCATAATTTAGGCCAGCAGAGTTCCAGGATCATTATTTAATTTCATAGAGCTCATTATTAACTTAGCAGCTACACAGATAATGAAGAACATTGTCCATAAACCCAACAGCCATTTATTCAGTATCCAGACTCAGTTGTTGACTATGTGGTACCTCACAGAAAGTAGACCTCACAGGAAGTGTATATTGATGTTTAACTGTGGCCTTTAGAATGAGTTTTCAGTAGAGATTTAAACTAAACATAATAGAGTCTGAACATCACATTTTGACAACATTCTAATGAAAATGCTTCTATGATCACCCTAACTAAAGCTACTCTAACTTTAATTCACTTAGACCCTCACAGATATTCAGATAATATCAGATATTTTGAGCTAGTATGAACAGAGATTAAGCAGTCAGTTCAAACAGGATTCTCAAGCAGCTAAACTTTCACTTCACATTAACAAATCTTCACTTTTTCCCCCAGTAAAAATAACTGCATGTACTTTGCAATACCTGTACAAGACAGCAAGATATCAGTAGACATGCCTAGCATGTTCCTGTCAGTACGGATGCTCCACACTCCCTCAACACAACAATGCCACCCATCCTGAACTCTGCATTAGGGATACCAGTTTTGCTAAAACTACAGAAAAAAAAGCTGCTTTATAGGTCTCCCATACCTTTCTAGGGCAAGAGCATTTATTCCTGGTGGAGAAAGATGAGGTTAGGGAAGACTTAAACAAGGCAGACATAGATAAATCTACGCAAGCTGATGAGACGGATGCTCCCATGAGTGCTGAGGGAGGTGGCTAATGCCACTGCAAGCCCACTCTCTTATTACCTTGAAGTCACTGCCATCAAGAAAGGTTCATGAAGACTGTTAAAAAGCAAGTATTACTCCTGTCTTCAGGAAGGGCAATGAGGAGAATATGGAGAACTACAGACCAGTCAGCCTCACCTCAATTCCTGGGAGCAAATAATCAAAGAAACTATTTCCAAATACCTGAAGGAAAAGACAGCGATGGGAAGTAGTCAACATGTATTTACGAAAGAGAATCATGCTTGGCCAGCCTTATAACAATCCAGATTAGGTGAGAGCAGTGTCTGTGGTTTATTTTGACTTCAGCAAGGCTTTCAACTCTGTCTCCCATACCATTCTCACAGAAAAGTCAGTGAAATACAGATAGGTAAGTGGACAGCAAGGTGGGGTGAAAACCAGCTGAGCTGCCAGACTGTGAGCTGCAGCCCAAAGTCCAGCTAGATAGCACTCTAATGAGTACCCCAGGGACAGATACTGGTGCCAGCAGTTTTTCACCAAGGACCTGGCTGATGGTTCAGATCATATACTCAGCAAGCCTACCGGTTATTCAAAACTGGAAGTTTGACAGAGCAGATGCTTGTGCAGCCATTCAGAGGGACTTCAATGAGCTTCAAAGGGATGAGGGGGCAGGCTACTTGGGCGGTGTCTGTGGGAGAAGGTAAAGGGCTGCCACATACTGCTCACAGCTACTCCAGCCAGACCTGCAGCGGCCCCACTGCAGGCCAAAGCCAAGCCTCTCACTGAAGTTTGTGGAGCCTCTGTTTAATCATACTTAAGGGCAGAAACTGTCATCCAAAGAGAGAAGGGGTGGGAGGCAGCAAAACAGTGAGACACAGGGGGAACACCAAGGCCAGCAGAGTAGGAGGTGCTCCATAGCAGAGCAGATAATCCCTGCAGCCCATGGAGGACTCACAGAGAAACAGACACTGCTGAAGGAACTGCAGCTTGTGGAGAACCCACACCAGAATAGAATGAGAGAAAAGGAGCAGAGAGAAGCTGCTGCACCCTAAGCACAGCCACCCCCTCCTCACCGCCTCCCTGAAGGGACAGAGAGCAATTTGTGGTGATAACAAGGGTGGGCAAAGAGGCACAGGGAGTGAAGTTAAGCCTGGGAAAGGGGAAGGAAAGGTGTTTTCCCTAAGCATGCAAATGTTTGGGGGTTGTAGTGCTTGTTTCTCAATACTTAGTCAGCACTCACACATTTGTATTAACTGGAAATAAATTTGTCCAAACTGAGTCTGTTTTGCCCACAATGATAGTTGAAGAGTGACCTCCCTATCTTTATCTTGACCTACAAGCTCTCTTGTCCCTGTTCTTCCTATCCTCTCTCCCATCCTGCTTTGGGGACTAAGCGAGCAGCTGGGTGGGAGTGTGACTGCCAGCTGGGGGCAACCCACCACAGTGGGCCAAGAGAAATTTCAATGGAAAGTGCCAAGTCCTACAACCCAGGGAGGAATAACCACACACACTGCTACACACTGGGGGCCAACCAGCTGATGGGCCCTGGGGAGAAGTTCAACAGGGCCCAGTAACATGCTCTTGCAGCAAAGCCCAGCCACATCCTGAGCTGCACTATGTGGTGTCACCAGCAGGCCAAGGGCAGTGATCCTTCCCTTCTAGTCAGCTCTGCCAAGATGGTTTCTGGAGCTGTCCAGATGCATGTCCAGCTCTGGGCTCCCCAAGACCAGAGTCACACAGAAATACTGGAGTGAGGAAACACTGATGATACTGAAGGCACTGGAACATCTCTCTCATGAGAAGAGGCTGAGAGCTGGGACTGTTTAGAGTGGAGAAGAGAAGCTCTCAGGGAGAGCTTATTAATGGGTATAAATGCCTGATGAGGTGAGCATAAAGACAGAGACAGGTTCTTCTCATAGACACACAGTGACAGAACAAGAGGCAACATGCACAACCTGAAGTATGGGGAATTCCATCTAAACATCAGGAAACATGTTTTCTGCTCTCAGTGAGGCCAAACACCTCTGTGACAGGCTGCCCAAATTGTTTGTGGAGTGTTCATCCTTGGAGATCTTCAAACCTGACTGTACACCATCTGGAGCAGCTTGCTGTAGTTGACCTAGCTTTGAGGATGTTGTTGGACAACATATCTCCAGAGGTCCCTTCCAACCTCAGCTACTCTGCCATTCCATGATGTGGAAGTTCAGAAATTTTCCCTTCCAAGACCACCATGGACAGCACCACCAAATATTCATTGAGGTTAAACCTGCTGAGAATAACTCCCACATAATAAAGCATTCTGCTGGGATCTCCATAAAAAGATTTCTGCTAATGAATTTTGTGAATTCAACTACATCAGTAGTCTTATATTTTATGAAGTGATGTTGGCATCCTGCCCAATACTCTTCATATAGTTCCTGTAAATCCAAAGCTTTCATTAAGCCAAGTGCTGTTGTTCAGGTTCAGCTTTAACAACTCCTTGCAACTATGATACAAGGTTCATGTGACAAAGCTCACATTTAGAACCCTGAAAAATTCAACATCATCATGTGCAGAATTATACCACAACAGACACTCTTATGCAAATGCACTTCTGCTGATAAGCTGACATGCTTCATTTCTTTCCTTTTACGGAGGGAATGTCACACTGTAAATGAGACAGCATGAACCACAGTGCCACATACTTTTTAATGTTAGCACTGAACCAAAGGAAAAAAAAAATAGTGCTGGCCACAGTAGATTTAAATTCTATGTGGGATACTACAGCCCATGGGAGATGCATTTATACTTTACTTCTACCCACAAAAAAAGAAACAGCATACAGCTCCCGATCTGTCAAATCATGTAGATAAGCAAGTGGTTCCAGGATTCAGTATAGATTATCCGCATTCCCTAAAGCAATCCACTTTAACTAGATGATAATTCATCTCTTACTTTTTTAGCCAAAATAGAATCACCTAGGTTGGAAAACACCTTCAAAATCAATCCAACCACTGACTTAACCTACTGAGTCCCATCACTAAATTATGTCCCTTATGCCACAACTTGGCCATAGCCAATACACAACAAATTAACTTCTACCTTCATATGTGTCACTGGAGGTAATGTGCATGTGACTTGGATGCACTCACCTAGGAACAATGATCCTGCTCCTATTCCTTCAAAAGGAATTAACTTAGTAGTTTGTGTACTCCAAGGACTGATGCAGCTTTGAAATTGCTACAGAAGAATGCTATGAAACAGAATTTTGATCTTCATGCCCAGTGGCCACCATAAAGCTTACGTTTCCTATGGCTATAAATAGATGCAACGTTTTCAAACAGAAATAAGCATATCAAGTTAATATCATTCATTTAAACTGTCATCTTTCACTGTGCTATCCCAAGACTATATTCACTGACTACCTTTCTTCTACCTCATGCCTATACTTCAAAATTCTTTTGGGAACTGGGTTTCTGAAACAGAATACACTGAAAACAAAGCAACAGAATTCAGATAAAATAGATATTTCCACTTTCCTCTTCCCCAAGATTAATTTTTCACATACACTTTTGAAATAGTTTCATAGGCACATAGTTTTCAAGACTACCTCCCAATGACATCTTCCAGATCTTTCTCTTCCAGCAGGGTTCTCTATCCCACTCATGTCTATTTGTAAAGAGATTTAGAAAATCAGTGTACAAAACCTTGCAGATAAAAATACAGAATGTTACATTTCATTAGGTTTTGAACATGACAGGTTCCCTAGTAATCTAATTGATTCTCTGCTGGATATACTGTTTTAAAATAGCTTTCAATTAATTATTCCCAAAATTGTTGTCTCATATTTGTGATAAAAATGCTGTAGGTCATTCACCTCAAGGATCACAAGAAAAGCACAGTAGTCACTTCTTCTCACAACAGCTTGTGTGTTAAAAAACTAAGCATCTACAACAGCTGTGAGAATTAATACAAACCCTGTTGTCCATTGAGCAGTTTAGCAAAACACATGATTTTAAAAAATCTGAAAGAAAAAAAAACAAAAAAAAACAAAAAAAAAAAACAGCTGATCTCTACAGGGCATGAGTAACGTAATGGTTAAAAAAGAACACTGCTTCCAAGTGACAGTTTTGTTTTATTTTGCACAAAAAGAATTTTGAATAATATTCCTACTATACATAGTGAAAATAAGAAATTAAAAATAATCAACCTATAGATCTCATAAAAGGTACTGCATAACAATATAAAGACTGAAAGACAAATTACAGTAAACTAGCACTAAATTCACCCACATAAACCAAATGCAGAGTACAAAAATTCAACCCTTCTAACTTCATATGAACCTTCAAAGTTTGATGGGAAAGTGAGCTGGTGTATGGAAAAGGAGAAAATTAGGGTCAACCTTGTCTGTAATTCACACCACCATTTCTTAACACAAAGCCCTTAAAAGCATCACATCAAACAGGGAATTTGTTACTGATGGCTGTATCTTCTGTTATTTCATTTTTACATTTGGTTTATAAATATAATGTAAGAATAAGATAGAGTAAAGCTATGACTATATGCAGCATAAGATGATTGGGTAGTGACCTTTACGCCAACTATAGTACCGATTTCTTAGCAGCATTATCAAAGTCTAGTCCAAGAGATACTGGGGTATATAAGCCCTTTCAGTGGGAATTTAAGGCTGCTGTAGAACAAAGTTTTCAGTATACAGAGCTCAGTACAGGATTAAATATTTTACAATAAGGTATTCAGGTACCTTGCTCTTAATTAAGTATCTGCTTCAAAACTTTTTGAAGTCAATAGAAACTACATATGTCGACAGGTTCAGTATTAAAGAACTACTCCAGCAGCAAGTTCTGGACTGTCAGACTTTTACTTCCCTATTAAAATCATGTTTGGCATGTAATGAATGCCTAGCAAAGTAGGTTTTGTTTGTTTTGTTTTAAACAGAGCCTGTACAGAATTCACAACTAGACTACCATATAGCCAGTTGTAAATCACAAACATGTAAGTATACTGGGTGGCAGGTGATGCACCATGTTGCGCAGAAGGGCAATTAGGACCATACAGTCCCTTCCTCTCCTACCAAGAACATGCAGCACATGCAAGAACATGTAGATGCCGATGAACAAGAACATGATGGTGATGTGTCTCAGTGCACATCAGCTGCATGCCCACAAAGCCACCAACCTCTCCTCCTACCCATTGGAACTGAGCTGTCTTTGCTGGATGTGGAAGTCAAAGTGCCAGGAAATTCACATTATTTCTTCTGAAATATGATATAACTGTACTTTTCCAGTATGCATGTACAATATCACACCTCACATGCTGTGAGCATACTGCTCGTGTGGTTTTCAGTGGGAAGCCTCAAACTTCCAAGAAGACAAATTCTGCTTTCTGAAGTCCTCTCAAGCTAGCAAGAGAACCACACAAGCCATTTGGTCAAGATTTTTTTTGTGTTCACCATTCACAGATGAAGCAAGAAAGATTTCCGAACAGCAAGATGTGATGCTGCCTTCCACCAGAAATGAGCCTTAGGCCTCCATCATCAGGATCAAATAGCATGCTGCTAAGCAGCTGGCTTGACACCACAACATATTGGTACCAGCATCTGCTCGGTTTCCCAGTGAAGACAGTTGGCAATAGGATCTGTCTGTGAAAGCAACCTTTTTTTTTTTTTTCAGAGACTTGCACAAGCAGTGTGAGCTCTGCACCAACACCGACACTTTAGTCAGGAGATATTTGAGGGAGGCAGGACTTCAATAATCAATGATTTATTATCAATTATGATCAATAATTTATTCATCCACTGATAACTCCCCCCACAAAAAAAAAAAAAAGTCTCTAAAAATGCATGAGAATAAATGTAATCATAAACTATGAGAATTTTTAATATCTGGTTATACTAGAATACAGAAAGGAAAGAAGGAAAGGTCATGGCCTGTTTATTCTAGGTACTCATACACACAGAATAAACCATAGACTTTCCCTTCTAGATAACTCAGATAAACCTAAAACATAATAAAGTAGATGCTACTTTGCCCTTTACTTGCAAAGACAGAGTAAATAAAGAATAGGGGAAAATGTCTTTACCTGAAGGTCCTCATCTACAGTTATCTGAGAGGCACAGTACCTGAATATGAGACATATCAGAGCACCAATACTTCATACAGAAATGCACATTTGCATTTCTGCAACATATTTATTTAGAATAACAGGCTAAAACTCATGAAACAACAATTATTCACATACGTATGTGAGTCTGTGTCTCAGACAAACTCTATAGGAAGAAACCATTATCTAGAAGAGGAAGCCTCCAAAGGGAGTCTCAGACAATTGCCCTCTATATGAATCACTCTCACTCAGATCTTTTAAAAAAATATTCTCTTAAAGTGATAAATTCAGATTAACAAGAGAAAACACAGGAGAGGGGCTATAGGCACATAAGAGATGTTAGTGAGCTTAGTAGGAAATAGAGGCAACTTGTACGTGTTTGGTTTTTTTTTCATAACTGTGATGCATTACAAGAGACATCCAATGTTATTTAATATGTTAAAGCAGCCAAGTCAAAATTTTCCATTTAAAATATATAGAGAAGTAAATTTATCTGCTTAGAAGCATCAAGCTGATTGTTGGTTTTAAGTTATAAAGAATCCTCTGTTTTTTGTTGCTTAATAGCCAAGGATTTTTCAGTTCATTGAAAAATTTTCAGTCAAATTTTCCACGGGTAAAGCATACAGATAACCGGACATTCTCTAAGTTTTTAATATATAAACTTCTGATGAAATTTTATATTTGCTGTCAATGAATTTTATCAAAGTGTGGAACTATTTTTATACTAGTTTCTACATATATTAGGCTTCAATTTTGACTTCCTGATGTCTAAACATTTCACTAATGCTATGCTTTTAAGAACTTGTCCTTTAGTGGTGGATTTCTTTACAGTAGAGCTTTGCTTTTCTTCATAAGATAAATTTACAACTAAAACTGATGTAACAGTATGGTTCAGCAGGGACTAAGCAACACATGGAAGTTTGATCAATACTTTGGCATTTCCCGCAGTGAAATGCAAGCCAAGAAAACAGACTTTCTCCATCGGGTAGTTAAACCAGATCTCAAGCAGAAGAAGTTATTTTTATGCAGAATTGGTTTTCTATGATTTCACCAATGTCACTGAAAAAATAATAATAATCAAACATTATATTTGCTTGTTTATAATTTGATAACATGACATAACTTTCATATAGGAACTTACCAGCCACAGTACAAAAGAATTATTAGTGCACCCAACTGATGAACTGAACTCATAAAGCAAAGCTTAGGAGAAAATCCTGACCTCTGCTGCAAGCCCACACTGCAAAAAAACATTTTTAAGTTTCATGGAAACTAAGTCTTCTTCAGAATGGTTATAAAAAAAAACATTCTAACCAAGTTCTTGTCAACTCTCTCTCACTGTCTGAAGTTTGAAAAAAAAAAAAAAAAGACACCAAACTTGTCAAATCAACTGCCCCCAGCCTTTCCCTCATCAGATACTGTGGGCGTACACAGTGTCACAGATGTTTTAATGCAAATATTTACGTACATCCGGTTAATCACACACAAGCTTACAAATTCATGTATCTCAGACATGTTTGTCAGTTCCAAGAAAAATGTTTTAAAAACATATCTAATGATAAGCTACAGGCAAATCTCACTTATGAAAACAGTTCTCTATCCATTTTCTTTTGCACATAGTTACATACATAAAAAAGAATTAATTTTCTTCTTATCAAGTGACTCAGTTTCCCTTCTTTTTGCAGTTATAACTATAGCAAGTATTTTAGTTTGAAAGATTTCACACACGCGGTCATTTCAGTTTCAACCACGTGGACTTGTTCTTTCAGTGCTAGAACTTGATTTTGAATTGCATATTTAATATACTCAAAACCTCAAGAAATATCACAGCTGAAACCACTAGGTCTCGCAAAGACTTCAGAAAAAAAAATTTGAAAAGAAAAACATCATGCTGCACAGCAACTACAACAAAAGAGCATGTAAATGCAATAAAACCTCATTCAATTCAGGTGAAAAGAAAAACACAAGCATATCTGAGGCTCAAAAAGCTCAGCACTTATTCTCACTCAAACATAAGCAATCCTGACTGCATGAAAACAGTTTGAATTAAAATGAAGTTTTGGCAAATACATCAGGAGGTGCACTGCAAAATACTGCATCTGTCATTAAAAGAGAGAGAGAGAGAGAGAAAAAATGCATAAAGATGTTTAAACACATCAAAATTTTATTTTTTTTCTTTCTATTCTGCTATGAAAAACAACAACCCAAATACCCATGGAACAGAAAACATCTTCAAACAGATACACTAAATTCAGTTGTTGGCCCCCAGGTTTTGTTAAGTTTGTTATTTCAGAGCTCTTAAATGTGAAAGGAGTTTGGTGTTTCTTTTTTATTTGTTAGGAATGAACAGGTAGGAGATATCAACCAGTTAACCAAGCACCAAATTCATTTTATGCTTCAATGAGACTGTATCCCCCTTGCTTTTGTCTCTAATAGATAAAACAAACAGCAAAAGGACTATCTCCTTGTTAAAAATAATAATGAGTGTTCAGCCCTGTCTTAACTGATAGGTTATATAGCACTGTCTGTGACTTATCCAAATCTATCATAGGCAGGTTTTTGGTTGTTCCTCCCACCATTAATCACAGGCATTAGATAATATAATGATTCTAATTACTGCTACAAAGCCTTGAGAGGCCAGTAGAATCTGAAACTGATGGGGAAATATGTCAGTTTAAAACAAAACAAAACAAAACAAACAAACAAACAAAAGATTTTCAGGTTGCAGAAGCAACTTTAAATCAAACCATCACCTGTCAAAGTAATGTAAACAAAGATAATGTCAAACAAAATAGGACATTTCTTAAGCCTTTGGGATTTGAACAAAAGTGCACGTACAGATTAGCGGAGGTACAGAGGCAGGAAGGGGACACAATAGATGGTGGAGGTGGAAACACAGTGTGGTTTCCAGCATATGTTTTTTTTTGGGGGGAGAAAACACAGCAAACAACTTTTCTCCTGTAGCTCACAGAGAGATGGATGTTCCATCCATCCAAAGAAATCCAAAACTGCAGTCACAGTCTGTAACTCCTAGCACACATATTGCTCCATTCTGAAAGAACTGGAATTAAGAGAAAAACACAGATGTAAGGTTTGTGAATATGCCAGGGAGGAAGATGGTTTTAGCATTTTACAAGATATTCAATACAGAATTTAACAGTCCAGTTTTCAGAAAGATCAGGTTTCTAACTGATAGAAATACAGTTTCTACCTACCCTCCGTCCCCTTCCTTTAAAAAATAAAAAAAATTACCTGGGTATCCAAATGAACCATCGCCTGCCCTTCAAGCATAAATCACTTTGGTAACTGCATTTCTATAGAAAAGGAGAACTTAATGAAAGTGGCCAGGGATTTTTTTCCACAACAGGCAGGAAGCATAAGAAAAAATAATTAAAATTATAGCATTATATTTGGATTTACTGCCAAACCCATGTAGCAAGTAAATCCAGATGCACAAACAGGAATAGATTTTATGTCCTTCTGCTGGCAGAGCTCCAACAACCTGTCCTCAGCCCCTGACAGCTCGTACAGCTGCAGATTTCCTGCCTCAGCCTCTTGACGGCAGGCACTTTGCTGCAGTTTTTGTTAGCACACCTACCAGACAGCAAATTCAACTAGAAATGAGCCTCGCCAGAAGCTTCATCATAATGTTCAAAGACATTATGCATGCCATACGGCGGACTTAAAAAGCAAATAAATATCCCATTAAGTATTTTCCAGTATATCCAGATTTTTTCAACTTTTTTTTTTTTAATTTTTATTTTTAAATAGCACAGTAATTAAATTTGTCCTGAGCTATGGGCAACTTCACGTTCAGATTTGCCTAAACAAAGTTACTTTAAACTAAAACCTAACAAAAATATGAAAGCAAGAACAGAAAAGAGATACCTAAAGGAAAATGCCTAACCTATTTCATCACAAAATAATGAAAATTATTTAATAAAGACATTTGCTTAAATAAAGGCATAGACATTCACACTGAAAAAGTCCTTTATTTGACTTCAGCTATGGCTGTACTTATTGGCAGTATAGAGTTTGAGCTTAAAACTAGTAATTATAGAACAACCACACAGTCCCACAACTAGAAGAAGCTGCTTTCCTCATGAATGTAAACATCCCTAACCATAGACCTGTGGCTAAAAGATCCTGCGTAAAACCGGATGAGGTCTCCTGAGAAATGACTTCAGTGACGCCATCTCCTTTCAAAACCCACTCAAATTTCCAAGTGAGCCAAATCTCAGGTCATTTCAGGCTCACAAAACAAGAACCGGGCTCATGTGGCATGAGCCTTCTTTTAACTCAGGATTGAGTGTAACCACGATGCGCTATGAAGGATTTGTGACTAAAGATGTTTCTGATTAATAAATTAACTGTAAAAATTAAGAAAATATATGACCTAGTTAAGTGACCAAAATAAAATAAAATAAAATAGTAACCTTCTATTTGCCCACAGGAAGACATTTGAGTATTCTGCTAGTTCAGTGCAAAACACCAACCTGGCTTCCTGGTAAAATTAAGAACTGTTTTCATGGAATTGATACTATCTTGGACAAGTACGTTCAGTTCACATTTAGTATGCTTCTAATTTGAGTAATCTAAAAGAAAGATTAGTTGATGCATCTGCTAAAAATTTAAAGTTTATAGATGCTGTGAGGTTTAACACTGACGAAGCAGCTACTAGTGTGAAATCAAGAGAAGCCTCGGTGATTTACAGTACTCCTAGCACTATCACACACAAAAAAAAAATCCATAAGAAATAAAAGAGTAAGCACAGAATTGACCCTATGCTGACAGAAGTCAACAGCACACAGGCTTTTCAGGACTAAGAAGTAGGCCTGCAGATGCTGCAGCTGCACGTGCATTTTATTAGCACATTAACTGTTCTAACCATTTGATCACCTAACAAAGTTGCATTTATTGTTTTTTTTTTTTTCCCTCCTCTTTCCTGCTTCTCCTCAAATCCCCAGAAGATAGAAGAGATCACTGACAAAACTGTCTAAGGCTGGCTAACTCCATCATCAACATCACTTCTTTCTCCCTTCTCCCCGTCTGTCTCTCTTCTCTGCCTCTCTCCCCATTCTTCTCTATGTGTCTTCGTCTCCCTCTGCCTCTCTCCCCCTCCCTCTTCTCCCTCTTCTTCTTCTTTTTGATATAAGTAGGAAGAAACTTTGTTTCTCAAAGGCAGGTAGAAAGACCTGCGGATACCCAAGAATAAAAAACAACCCCAAAGCTGAGAATCAGCAGGAAACAGAAGAGGACATGGAAGAGGTTATAAGAATTTGCTGGGCTGCCAGAAGATGATGTTTGATCTTGAATGACATTTCTGAGTTTCATCCCAAAACTCGCCTTCAGCTAAAGCAGTCGATTATGATAAAAGGACAAGGAAAAGAAGCAGTAAGTGAAAGTATAATGGTGTTCAAAAAATGCAGAATCTTCATCCAGCAATAAATGGAAGTATGACAGCATCTGCTGAGGAGAAAACAAGGGAAATAAAGGAGGTGCAAGGCAACTTGTGTGGTAGGCAAGTCAAAGAAGCCCCATTTCCATGTACTTTTTCGGTGGTTAAGTAGAGAAAGACAGCAAACATCTCCGTTTCAGTAGGGGGAAAGCATTTTCAGGGGACGTGAAAATTTATATTAATCCAATAAGAAGAATCTGATCCTTCTGAAGTCTATAGCAATGATCCAATGTGCTACTCATTTAATGTTGTAACAAATATTTATTGACATAGTTCCAGTTTGGGACAATAAATAAGACACTTTTCTGGTGTCTACTGCTTCTCTCAATGTTTCATGCTTCTTTTCTTCTTACTTTGACAAAAATAAAAGATCTTCACATGAAAGCAAAAAAGCAAACATGAAGAACTCATGAAGAAGTACATTGGCTTTGCTCTTTTTCTAGTCTCATGACTAGAAAAAAACTGTGGCAGGGAAAAGTAACAAGCTGATAACTCACCAAAAAAGCTTGTTCATGATGCACTCCATATAGCAAGAGAAATAAGTAATAGGGTCAGAAACAAAATTATAGGCTTTTCTCCCATGGTACAGAAACTTTCCCACGTCAGGGATATCTGCTACTACTATAAGTGAAAAAGACACCTCTTCCTCAGGAAGGAGGGACTTCAGTGACCTATGTTTAGGCAAGGAAGTCATAACTAACTGTGAGAATTTGCCAAAGAAAATGCATTACAAACTACAGCGGCTGTTCTGATGAAAAATATGCACTATTACTGTTTCCCTGCCACAGCCCAACCTTGGTTAGAGAGAGAGGGATTGAAAGCTGAAAATCTGTTCTTTCAAAATGAGATGTCAGTCCCATAATAAACACAACATAGAACTGTAGATCTTATTTCGCTGATGGAAATGTTATTTCCACTATTAATGTTTAGGATATTAAGAGTAAGAAATAAACCCTTTCATTTTGATTCTATTACAACATACGCTTTTGAAATAATTTGGCTGTTGTCATTATCTCTGGACAGCTCCCTCTGTCAAAGAACAGCACTGTTCAGAATGCATTTTGCATCTTATCTTACATCAAGCTATAGGCCTTGAATACATCCCCTATGTATTCTGAAGAGATAAAAGTAACACATTTTTTCAGGTAGATCTTTACAAAGATTCTCATCATGTTCTCCCTCCTCAATCATTTTGTAAGCAAGGTGCTTCTCACCCTCACCCCAACAATTGTGTTTAAGGGGAATTAACAGATGCACAGCTGCCTGCATCCTACTGCAGATTTCCAGAGTGCAAGGCTTGAACCCCAGCAATATACACTGACACAAACTAAGCACCACAAAAAGCTTGTTACTTTTAATCACTTTGATGGAAAAAGCATTATAAATGTCCATTCACCTCCTGGTAAAAGAAAAATCAGAAAAAGCTATCTTTCAACAGCACAGACCGTCTCCTTCCTTTCATCTTCTCCTCCATACCACTTACCAGGACAAGAGCCTACTTTTGACGCCTATACAAAAGCAGAAGGAGCTACGATAGCAATTCTACACAGCAGTTATGCACTGTCCAATGAGCGTTTGCACTGGTCTGCATCTTTCACATTTTAATTTTTCTTCACTATTTTCACGCAGTCAGAGAGCACAGGTATCAGCAATGAAATCAAAAAGCTGTGTTTATACACACTTTTAGGTGCATTTCACAAAATAGCAAGAATAAGAATTGTTGTAAGGGCCTGGCTTGCAAAATAAGAATATGCAATTCCAGTGACCACGTTGCTGGGGGTGGACAGTTTCCCCTGCCTTGGAAATCCAGTCCACACACTACATCAGAACTGATCTGCCATCTCTATTATTATTATTATCTATTATTGATTGTACTAGAAAAGCATTACTATGTAGTATTTAAGAGAGAAAGAATTAAGATATAAAAAAATAACCAGCAAATACATCTTAGTATTTCACAGATTAAAGTATACCACCCTTATTTTTTGTCTTATTTGAAATTAATGAGCACCATACCTTATTCACGTCTAGCCAAGGTTTCACAGAGACTATTTGAGACCACTGTTAAAAATGCTGGGAGCAGAAGAAAAGAACAGAAAAAAAAACTCTTCTAGTATTTTTTTAAGAAGTCTGATCACGCCCATAAGCAGAATCCTCCAGCTATGGAAGAAAACAGAACGGTAGAGTTCGCTGGCAGGCAACAGAGAGCGTGCAAGCTAGCTGCACGCTCCCTCCAAATCACTTGTATCTCCACTCGATCTCCAATCCTCTTCATTTATCCCTTGTCTCCTAGTCTCATTTAACAGCCATTAGTCACATGTTAACACCCTACAGTCACAGCCCTCTTCCAACTTCCAATTCTTCTTAAAAAGTCACCTAGAAATCCTGATTTTTATTTAAGCAACTGAATGTCAGCCCTAGTCTTCTCCTTAGACTATTTATAAATAGTTAACCTCAATTTTCAGCAGCAAGAGCAGAACCAGGCTGACATGACTTACATTCCTCTCAACTCAGTATGAAAGTTAAACGCAAACCCCAAGTATTTTTTGAAAATACTACCAAAAACATTTTATAGATAAGGAAAGGTCAGATAGGACAGGTCTTAAAGGTCAGAACTTTTAAGGACTGTAAGCTCTGATGACCAAGGCTCCCTCCTTTTCACTACCTGAAGGAGTCTTCCCCTCAAGCTTGGGAACAACTCACAAGAAGCTGATTTAAATCTCATATTGACTTAGTTTTTGGTATCTTACAGATTGACTTCATGGTACTGATCATTATACATTAGAGACAGGACTGAGATATTTTGATGTTAATAATTATTACTATAATTATTAATATTTATATTTTATTATAAATTGATTAATAATATTTCAATGTTAATTATTACTTTTTATTTACAGTACTTTTGCCTCATTAATTTATAGAAGAGTTTGCTAATAATTTTATTACTGTCTTGCCCTTAAGAATTCATGTCTAGCCCTTTATATGAAAATTATATGCATGTTTTAATTGAGTTAAAGTAGTTTTAATTGGAAACAATAATAAGGGTTCTTCTCTTTCCTACTTGCCTACATTTGTGCATTATTTTCTACCTCAGAGGTAAAGCTCAAAGTTAATAAATTGACATGGCTCACTTACAGGAATTATTGATCCTGAACAATAGAAGTAGTTTTTATAATCATACATCTGAAGACTGCAATATGCCATCAGGAATATTTGGTGAAGTATCTGCACAACTATGACTAAAGAGTAGCTTATAGACATCTTTCGGGTCCTTTTGCTGGCCACAACATGTGCTCCAGAAGTCAGAGCTATTAGCAATGCTCCAAGGGGTAGCTGGCACCTTGGTGACTGTTACCAACAGTTCCAAGGCCTTTTTCAACACCACTTCTTCCAGCGATCAAACTCAACTCTGCCCATGGCTGACATATCATTCACTTGAACACTGGATTTCCCATACGGATTGCTTTGATTGTGGCAGAACAGTAGACAGTCTAACATCGTATCAGAAGCACAAACAGTGCAGCACCTCCAAACAAAATAAAATGTACTCTGGTTCTCTTGTTCAGACATGCTGAATCCATTTTTCAAACATTTCTGGTTAATTGCATTATTCTTACAAGCTCCCATCATTTGGAGCAAAGTGAGTTAAGCTCTCCCTATTTTTATATTCCATGTTCCTGTCTCTCAAATTTTCCCTACTATGCACGCTGCCTGATGTGTTGACTTACTATAGTCCTTTAAAGGAGTTTGCCTAATAATAATTGACTGATTTTTGGAAAGGGTCAATGTAATCATTACAGGTTGTTCTATTCATAGTGCTGTGGTCTTTATCTGCCCCTTGGGACTCACTACCTGCATTTATGCAACTGTGAACACATTTACAATGTGCATTCTTTATGAGACTTAAAGCCTTGATCAAACAAGGACAAACTTTGTTCCAAGTCATCCAAATAACAATCACTGAAACTAAATATGAACATGACGTTAGGCGTATACCTAATTCTCCTCCTCTTCCCCCCAAAGAATACAGCATAATCCCAGAACCAAAGAAAAAAAAACAACAACAACAACAACAACAAAATTTATTCAATTACAGAACAATATTTGAGCCCCATTTTGCCCTTAACTGCCTCTAAGAAAGAAAAGAAATGCAATTGCTGGCATAACTGTGTTATACAATAAAAGGAACAGCAAGTTTATTACCTGAAAGGGACTAGCTAACTATACCAACAAAGGAATTGATTTATTCTCTTAAGGGGTAACATACTTAAATGCAATTACATCTTGCTGGAACTTAGAACAATAGTAAAAAAAGAGAAAATTACATCTTAAAAAAAAGGAGGGGCAACTGTTCACAGAATAGTACCATAATCAAGTTGAGTTGAAAATATCAAAAATAAAAAAGCATCTTTACAGTACTACTTATACAGCACACTGAAGCCTAGTATCTGTCATAGACACTTTGAAAAGTGTCAGTTCTTGGTTTCGCTTGAAGTACTTGAGTGTATAATGTTCTGCAGGACCAACTTCTAAATTATGAAATCTGAATTTGAAAGGAACAAACTTCAAAGTAAAAGACCAGATTTAACAAACACATGTATTTCTGAAAACATCAAATCACAGTGTGGATTTACACATGAAGTTTGGTTGCTGACTACATTTGTTCACTGCATTTTATATTCCATTTGCGGTGTGTGACACCTTCCCTTTATGTTAGTTAGCATTTACATTAAGTGTGAAAATAAATGAAAAATGAATTTGACAGACAAGAACTCAAGTTCTACAACAACACAATGAGGTCTCACCATCAGTGGTATACAATCCTAACGAGTTGTTTTTTAAAATTGATACAAATACTGGATGATACTAGACCATCCTTAGCAAGAGTTATTTTCTCTACAGAGAATATCCACAAACTAAAGATCATGGAAAAAAAAATAAAAAGAACTTAATTCAGAGCAATCTACCTTATAAAAAGAAAATCATATTGTACGTATGTACAATATATCATATTCAATAATATTTCATGTATGTATAGTAACAATGCATTGAGATCTTTTCACAAAATTGTTGCACCAGATGCTTTAATAAATAGCTGCTTCAAATTTTCATTTAGCAAATGTGCATTTGCTGAAACCTGTTGTAGCTATATTTTACTACTTTAATATACTTTCGACTACAGTAATTTTGTTTTAGAAATATATGAAATTTTAAAAAGAAAGAAATTCAGCTTAAAGACCTGCAAAATAAAGCAAATGAAAAATGCTGAAATATTCAAAATTGCAGATATTTTAATATTTTTTACAAAAAATGGTGCATTAATGAGTTCTAAGACAAAAATTTTTCAAAACTCATAGAAGCACTTGGGAGAGAAAAGTAAAATCTCTTTAAGAATTTCAGCCCTAAACACTGATTCACCAGAGGCTATGACTGGGACAAAACACAGTATGAACTGCTCCAGGGAGAAGTGACCCCGGGATGAATGCTTTTACAATCCTTTCGTGAAATGGAGAAGGAGAAACTATGTGGGAGAAAGAGAAGAATTTACAAAACAGGTAGCTTGAAAGATTAATTTGAAAGACAAAGTTGTATTTTTTGAAAAAGCATTAATCCAGGAAAATTAAAAGCTTGCTTGGAAGAAAGGCGTAAAGAGCCATTTATTTTTTCATTTGGTTGCTTGCTTACTAGTATTTTTCATAGCAACTGGAGGTGAATATGTGAAACCAGTTAATACAAACCATTGATTACAGGTGCTTTTTTAAAGAGTAATAAATAATTTAGAAGCCTAAACCTGACTCAAGCTTGGGTTCTCACATACCGATCAATTTAAAAACTGAATCAAGGTGTTTTTTTCACATTATAGCCTGTCTTCATGTCTACATTTCCGGGTATATCTAATCTAAATGGGATCTGACAGAAGATGCCACAAATCAGAAGATGCACATCAATGCCACAAAAGAAATGATAAATTGTTACAGTCCCTCTAAACAGAGAAAATAAGTGATATGTTCAAGGGATAGCACTATACAATAAAAGGTTTGCTGCCGCATTGCCAAGCCATCTTATCTTACCTTCCCCTTAGCAAGCCTCTACTCAATGTTATGTATGAAAATCTGAAGCAGCCACTTCATTTCTAAAAGAAATACCTTGGCTCAAGTCAGGAAGATACAGAATTTATAGCAATAACCAAAAACGTGGGAACCACATTTGGAAGCTACTGGTAAAATTTCATGTTCATACACCAGGACCATGAACAATGTCAGGCAATCCAGAACAAGGGACCATTCTAAATTGCAATTTTAAAAAGTTCAACATCTTTAATAGCCAGAATTTTGACCACCTCATCTGTTTCACACCACATCTGTTCCTTCCGCGAAGCCCTATATGAAATGTTCAGAGGCTGCCAGCGGTGTGTCCTACAGCATCATCAGGTATCTTCATAATCTTCAGACACAATCTCCTCCTGCCCCAGGGCATTCTCTAGGACCCACACTAGAGGCCCAGCCTACAAACAAGTTCTAGGTCCTCAGGCCTCTCAGACAAGTGCCCTGAATCTCACTGACTTCCACTGAGGATGAACTATATTAAGTTTGTGTCTCTAGCTTCTAATTTTGTCAGCTGGGTGGAAAGGAAGTTCAAGGATAAAGCTTAGTCAGCTCTGCCTAGAGGTCGGGGCTGTTTTAGGTATTTGCCAGACAAGCCGCCCAAACAGCTATGCCATGGGAGCTGAGACCCCAAGAAGTCAGAGCTGGTCCTTTCCCTGCCACCACCTTCCCGAGTCCCACTGTGAGGCCTGGAGGCTCTAGAAACACCAGTTCTCCCGGCACTCTGCTGGAACTGCCTGTCTGCGGCTCAGCAGGCATCAAACTGCTTCAGAAATGCAAAACAGTAAAACTTCTTATATAGCAAGGCCTCCAGGCTTGATTTCAGACCAAACACAGCTGTCACACTTGAGGCACTGCTATGTCAGCTCCCTCCTGCCTGGGTCTGGCTGGGACAGATCATCAAACGAAGCAGCTTTGCCATAAATAGAGAGAGTAACTACGGGGAGTTTCAAGTGTCCACTCCAGTCTGAAGGAGGGAGGCTTGAATCAAGAGTGTCTGGGCCCACTTAGCATTCAGCTCAGTCTAGAAGGGCGTGAAACAAAGACGTGGCCTTATGGCACTGCTTCAAATCTGCTGTTGCCCTCCTGTCGCTAGGTTCCTATCCAGGATGTGTTTCACAGCCTTCAAAGTCGAAGATCACAACTGACCCGAGACACCTGTGTCCCCTGTGTCTGAAATATACCAGCCATCATTTAAACCTACTCTCATGGCCACGAGAAAGGAAAGGATCAGAATCATGTGGGAAGTTACAGACCTGCAGAACAGAGGCACAGGGAGCAGACTGTAATGCAAAACTGCTTTTGAATGTGTTATATGAGTGGGACCTGGTCAAATCTGGGTAACATGCTTCCCTGCCTCATGGATCATTGGGCAATACTGCCAGCACCTTGCATGCTTGGGTATCTCAAGGAGTCTACAGAGCTGCAATAGCTTAGAAGGCAGGCCTGAGCAACCAGAGGACAAAGCTGTATATACAGGGAAATTAGTCCTATAATCAAGAGCAATTTCATCACAACTAAATTCAGACTCAAAGTTTTTGGAGTGGTGTCAAACTTTTCTCTGGGCAGGAAGATGAATCCCAGCCTTCGTGAGCAGTCACAGATGAAACTCTACGTGCTTAGACACAGTCACAACATCCCGCTTGATCTCAATAGTATTTGGGCCTACTGCACAAAGTAATTAGAGGGTTATTTAAATTTGAATAAAATTATAAAGAAACAAACATTATTTTTGCATGAGTAACACAGAAAATGTCCTCCTCCACTACTGCAAGAGCAGATTCAGATTAACTGCATTTAACCATATTGTAAAGAGGAAAGTAGAGTTTATCACTTTTTCTTAGAGGTCAGGCCACAGTTTCTTCAAAGCTAAAAAAGTACTGAAAGTGTCCTTCAGCTTCGATTATGTAGCTGACTTCAAATTGTATGCATTCAAAATTATAATTGCCTTCTGGGTTAATATGAGAAAAGGGAAAATACATCCCATCCTATAACAAAATAGAAGATTTTACAGCCTTATACAGAATGGAGGGCTCTTTTGTTGATTCCTTTTTTGTCTCAGGAATTATGCATTGAATATTAAATAAATTCTATTATATTATTAACTTGAGTTTATTTCCATTGGGGCTTGAAAGATGACTCTTTCCAATCAAGATAATACTGATTAGTATTACTTTCCAATCAAGATAATACTGCTCAAGATCAAAATGGAGTGGGCCTTCAGAAATTCCAGGATCAGGCTTTGCTATTATGTGATGCCATTGCCTATCTAGGTATAAGGTACTCAACTCTGTACATCTTACACATTTGCAGCATATGATGGGAATATGGTTATTTTCCCAGTGACCTGATTTAGCTGGTTAGCAATGATCCCAATTTATCTGACTTGCTACGTATCTGTGAAAGGTTCTTTTTCCACCTGCAGTACGTAAGGTATTGCTATGACTCTTGACCAAGCAAAAAATCTAAAAAAAAAAAAGAAACTCTGGAACAGACCCAAAATGTTGTGCAGTGAAGAACAGTTCCATAGAGACCTCTTCTTGCAGTTTCTAGAGTGAGGTTAGAGGCAGGATGAAGAGTTCTTTGATTGCATATTCACTTCCTGTTCTTCCTAGGTGATACCTCCCTGGCAGTAACGTTGGTTGGCTCCGAGTATTTTCTAGTTGTCACCAACCACTCTGATCTAGATTAATCTAGTCGGTTGTTGCAGCCTTTATATCCAATTCCAAAGCCTCCATTTTCTTCCAGGAAACATTCACTCCCATTCAAATAGTTAAGATTTTACTGTTTTTATTCTTACATACGATTCTTAGAACAAAACTTGTTTTCTCCCTTTACTACAGAATTGCAATAAAATCAGTAAAACTTCTATTAATTTTGGGATGCATTGCAAAAGAAAAAAAATATATCAATCAATGTTAAGTGAAATGACAGCTTTCCAATTTATTACCATCAGGAAATGGGAACCACAGCACTAAACAAACTTGCAGTTACTAAAACAAAGAGCTTCCTCATCTATTCCAGAGGATAAAAATAAAATATTTTTCATTCTCTAAAACTTCCCTTTATTTCTTCTGGCATCATTACTCTTAGTTTGTAAGCAATAAATTTTGTAAAGATGGATACAGAACGAAACATATCTGGTTTCAAGTACCATTTGTTATGTAGCATTAATGCTTACTGCCTTAAATTTTATCTATGTTTATAATTCTAGTGATGGCATAGCCAACACTACGCTATCCAACAGTAAATCTACAGAATTCAGATGTAGATCATACTTCACAACAGAAACACTATGATTAGTATTTTTCATAACAAAAGGTGAAGCTTCTGTACTCAAATATTATGTTTTGTAATACATAATAAAACGGGTGGAAAACCTAAAGTTACACACTGATTATTCACACTAATCAATTAACCAAGTCTTTATTAATAGTTTCTGACAAAAGCTCTCTGATGAAAAAGGGAAATTTTATTTAAACAGTGCTTATTTTCCAGAAACTTAAAACTTTACAGGAAAATTTCCACCAAATTTACATTATGCTTCAGATTTTTACAATTACACAAAGTATGAGAATCCAATTACTATTAGAATTCTGAGGTCTGGATGACTACAAGGAATTAGATTGAATTTAGTATAATTAGACTGAATCTCTAGCTAACACATTTTCAACCTGATACAAGTCAAATTCTGACTTTTATTTACCTTGATGTGTGTCAGTAATATTAACTCCATTAATATCAGTATAGTTAATTATTCCTTTGCTCAACTGAAACAACAATATTAGTGGAAAAAGTCTGCAGACATGAGAATAATTGCTTGCATAAGAAAATCTGTTTTCAAGATGAAAAGTGCCTTTGCTTTGATTTGTATGGGCACAGTGCATCATTCACATCGCTTCCTGATGTAAAACTTTAACAAAAGGGGGAAAAAAAAGGCAACTATGAACAAAATAAATTAAATAGATTAGACTTCAGTTCTGGCCTTGGCAATCTGTATATGCAGTTCCCCTTCACTTTAGAATATGACTATACTCCATAAATGACAAATTTTGGTTCTTTTATTATCATGATTTTAACACATCTAGAGCAGGAAGCTATGTAGTGTTCTCTTTCACAAAGAAGAACAATATAAAATCACAGTATACATATAACAGCAACAGGGACCCAAAGTGAAATACTTTAGCTTACAAATCACATAGCTAACCAATTTCATGCAAGAAAATCATCCTCCATCAGAGTAAGCAAGGAGAATTTAAAGTATTTTTTCATCTTGCTTCCTTCTCCTTTGATTATATTTCTGTAGCCTTAAAATATGAAAAATAAGCCTTAACATTTTATCTCCTGAAATATTTACACTGAAAACTCTACAAAGGATACTTTTTTTTTTTTTTTTTCTAAATAAATTGATTACTTTGCTTCATTATCTATACAGAAATGTATTTTGATCTTTCTGACATTTCTATGCACAAATCTTAAGTTATGGTCCAAACGTCACCTGAAAAAGGAAGAGGCTCAGTTTTGCCTCCTGTCCCTTCTCCAAGCACAGACAGTGATACAAACATTCCACAACAATGAAAGGAGCGATGAGAAATGATGCGTGCAGATTTCACAGAGAAAAGAACATCCCAGCAATGCTCGCCAGAAGTATAGATGGACATTCTGAGGATATGTAAGTGGAGAGGGTCCATTGCAAATGACAAGGGTCAGAAATGAAACCCGATTTTTCACTACAAAGTCAATCAGTGCTTTCACGTTTCTCATATGCAATTTAAACAGACTGCATAAAAACTGCAGTGAATTCTGGAAGCAGTTGTTTTGCTACTTTACAGCCTGGGGAAAAAAAAAAAAAGGGGTTAATTTGTCAAGTCTCCCATGTATACCAGCACACCCAACTTGCATGTAATCCGAACACACTGGAGAAGCCACAAGCTTGTGTTCAGGCAACAATAAGGAAAAGTAGTGACGGAACCAGCAGAAGCATGTATACATATTGATGTAGGGAAAACGGTCTTAAGAGTGCATGCCAAAATCCTTCACCACTATTTGAAGGTAGTAACTGACAAAAGATAGGAAAGACCAATCATTAATTATTTTTATATGTTTTTGTAGCTCACAGAATCACAGAATGGACAAGGTTGGAAGGGACCTCTGAAGATCATCTAATGCAGCCCCCAACCCCACTGCTTTGGTGGTCTGTCTAAATTAAATCATTTAGACATTAAATCACTTAGCTAATGACTATATCAGCACTTAACTGCTACTAGCTTCAATCCCAGCTTTCGTGCTCCCTGCCATTTCTGCTGCCAGTTGGGAAAGAGATAACCACACTCCAGCCTTAAGTCAGTCTCAACCACGAACAGGGCTTTCAACAAGCTCTCTGTATTATCTTACCTGTTTCTCCCCATACAAATACCCTAAGAAAGATGAAAATTTTATGTGCAAAGGTGACATCCTGACCTCATTATAGTCAGTGGCAAAACTCCTCACCAGTAAGTAAAATCCTTGCCCTTTATAATCAAAGTCCTAAGTCTGCCATGTCCTGCTTAGCAAATCGTTTAGAAGATACCCCTTCCTATCAACCTCTTTTGTAATGTGCATTTACCTTGTGACCTGAATCAGTATCAATGACATACATTAGCATATAGGAAAAAGAAAAAGATTGGCTTATCAGCTCTAAGAAGTGCTAAAAGAAGTCTCATCACAGTAAAAGGCTGGTACTGCTCCAGCCATGAGCACCTCACTGAAGTGCAGTAAAAACCTAGGCTTACACACCAATTCATCACATTAACCCTGCAGCTTTTTCAGTAGTTTCTGATGAAAGCTTCTTGACCAAAAAAAGCAAATATTGACCTCATTTTCTAATCAAAGGGAAGCTCTGCACTCTCATTCCAAACAATTAAAAGGTAACAAACAGCATTTTCTTACCAGGACTCTTAACTTATTTCTTTCATGAAAAAAAAAAAAAAAAAAAAAAAAAAAAAAAAAAAGGTATAGCCATTCAGAGTGGGAGACAAGGCATGTATAATGGCACACAATAAACACAGACCCTTTATGTTCTTTCAAGCAACTTTGTGTAAGAAACCTGGATTTACTGAGAGCAGCTGAATATTCCCTTTGATGTTTACGTCACTCACAGATCTTATTAAGAAACTAATGTCTGAAATAGGAGAACTAACACCTCTAAAGGGTTTTACTCAGCTTTTCTTCATCGCATTACGTTCAGCAGTGCTCTGTATTATGTGCAAATCATCCACCTTCCAGCGACGAATGAGCACATGCAAGAGGAACAGACAGTTATGCTGCTACCGCAGGCTGTATCCATTTACAAACGGAAATACCTTCCTCTGGCTTGGACCTTCGTTTGGACTCCTATCCAAGTACTGACTGTCAGCTCTTCAGCCCAAAGGTTCAGGGTCCCAAATCGACGTCTTCACTCTGTTCCTGTTGATGAGATTGAACTCCAGGTGCCCTCTGTTCCCTACCTACTCAGATTTTTAAGCTAAGGAAAACCAGGTATGCAAAGGCAACATCTAGCTGGAAACCTCCAGCTAAATCCCTGGTGAGGATGATGCAGGTCAGCCGAACAGACCTAAACCACATTAGAGGACTTTATAAAATGGAACTACCATTCCTCACAAAGGTCCTGTAACGATTATGTTGTGATATGCAGATACTTGCAGTACAGAGTAAGGAATTGTTTCATTATCTCAAATAGGTTGCTGAATTATTTAATGCTTGTGTTTTTGCTGTTTAGAGTTTGCAGTGATACACTTATCACTCCCAGATGGTATGTTCTGTCTTAAAACATTTTAGGGGGGACTTGGAAAGATTACACCAGCTGCACTTTGAAAATTAACAAATTCTTTCCTGCCTCTTCTATTATTTTCTACTGAATATGATAAAACTCACTATTCTAATACCAGCTCCTACTCCTTAAGAGGGCAGAACCCTAGACTCCATGTGTCAAAACACTGGGAAGCAAGCTGCAGCTCCTGGCATGGACACTTTTCTTTCCCTGATCACGACTGCAGCAGCTTTCCTACCTTGTCTTCAGTTATGTTTGCAACAATAAATACATGTAAAAACGACACAAACATCCATGCAGTTTTAGCTGTTGAATATTATTTCATCTTGCTGATCTTCCCATTTATAATACGCTTTCATGAAATTATATACCATATGTATTTATATCCTAAATAAAACAACTTAGGTTATTAAAGCTTATTAATCAATAGGTTATCAATCAATATTGATTATACTGTCTATCAAAAGAGGAAACATGAAAGGTTAAAGTTGTACCTGTACCTATTGTATGTTGTCAGCAGTACGTACCGTCCATTTTTAAGCTATGAACAACTAAGCAGCTATAAATCAGGCAAAATGCCAATAAGTTGTACACTTTAAACACAAAATATAGTTACTATGTGCATGCTGCTTAATTTCCATTTGGAATTTAGTGTTTCAAAGTTTTGCCTTGGAAATCTTACTTTCATGCCAACAGTTCACCCACCTCTTGTTAAAGCAAGGTTTCAGCTCAATATTTAGGCACACTAGAGACTTAATAATAAAGGTCAAAAACTCAAGTAATTAGAGTTTTGTATAATTGAAACCCTAGACATAGGCTGTTAATGTCATTTTCTTCATATGTGGCTATAAAAGAAAAATTTTAATACATGAAAAGTATGTTAGAGTAAAATCCCAATGTCACATTACTAAAATAACATGATTCAGGAACTTTTCTGATAAGAACTGTCAAATAAACTGTTTCTACTATGTAAGGTGCAATAACAATTTCTTCAAAGCACATAATCGCTTTTATTAATTTTATGGTCTCAAGACAGTAGAATTCTGCTCAGTGCCTTATTTGTACATTTTCAAAATCTTGTGCTATTTAGCAATTGGTACATTTACCACCTTGGAGTTTTAGGAGTCCCTTTTACTCAAGCACTACACCTTATCTGGAATACTGCCCCCAGTTTTAGTGCTCCTAGTAAAAGACAGATGCTGGAGTCCAGCATAAGCCACCACAATAGTCAGGGGCTGGAGCAGCTGCCCTGTGAGGAGATGCTGAGGGAACTGTGTTTGTTCAGCATGGGGAAGAGATTGCTTTGGGAGGACCTATGAGCAGCTTGACAGTGCCTATTAGGTTACTGAGAACATGGAGCCACGCTCTTCATAGATGTGCACAACAGAAGAACATGAGACAACAATCGTAAGTCTTCAGAATATTTGCAGGTTAGGGACAATGTGATCCAGAACTGTTATTGCTGTTCTTTCTAACCCCCGCTGTTTTTCTTCTATGATTTTTTCTAAATAGCTTTTGAACTCATGTTAACTGCATAGATTTCCTCACAATCTTTTCAATTTCCCATGAAACTATACAAATTTCCTCCTGATCTGTTCAAATTCCCTACTGCCTGTACCCACACATAATGCTATTAGCACTGATTGGAGCAGTCTTTGATCATGGCCTGGTGTAGCAACTTACCTAGCTGTTAAGTTTTGCATATATTATTGTGTAACACTTACCAGACACTCAAGCAACTTTCTCCTAATGTAAACTAAAACCTGGAAAACAAGGTGCAAGAAAGCGATGGTGAAAAGGGGTGGCTCTCTCACCAGCAGGAGTCACTTCCAGGGGAAACTGGACAACAGCAGTGTCAGGGTTTGCAGGTGCAATGCCATGAGAACAGCAGTATAAGAACAGCACAAGAAGAATGTGGAAGACCACTGCCGCAGCAGCTTCTGTGAAATCTTACAGAGCTCCAAGTGACGGGCAGAGTGCAGAGCTGCAAATGGAAGACCCTTATCAAATGGTTAAGGCACCTCAGACACTGTGCAGCACACCACCTACTTCATGAATAAGTTACAACTTGAGTTTTCTCATACCTTGGATGCTCGCAAGACTTTGACTTATTCTTCAGGATTCATCAGTTTCTCTGATGGATCTGCACCGCCTTTTCAAGACACTCTAGATAAAGCTTTCCAGGTTAAAACAGCATGGAAACAAAAGCTGGACTCATTCAGTGTGACTAGACTGGCTCATGATTGCTCAGCCTGAGCTGGACAGGGGACAAGTCTGAGCAAAGCCCCTGAGCCATCCATTCTAGAGAAAGAGCACTCTGTATCTTGAATAGAAATGAACTTAAAACAAAGACTGAGTGCTTCAGAGAGTAAATCAAGTGGTGATATACAGAATCCAGCATCTTCTACTTCAAGACTGAAGAACTGGGGACACACAGAAGAACTATTATAAGCAGTTATCTTCTTATAGGCACTTATGAGTTACCTTTGCTGAAGACTCTTTCATTTCCTTGAACAAAAAAATAGTTTACAGCTATTCAATAACTGTGAAACCAAACTATTTTTATAGTTATTACACATTATAAAGAAACTTCAACAATGTCTCATGATTTGCGGGAGATAAACATTAATATTCATATTGCAAAACACCACCACTAAGAAATAAGAATAAATATTTGCTTCCTACTACCTGCTTGGTTCATAAACTACATAACACATTGAATTAATGCCACAGACAAGTAAACATCTGAGCTTGAAGGCTGTATACCAAACTTTCCAGTCTCTTTTCCTCATAAAGAAATTTCTGAGTCGCATCATTTCATCTTGCCAATCTTGACTGTGTAAGAATGCGTGAGCAGTAAAACCGAGCTCATCAAGCCAGAGATCTGTTGAGCCTGGTGCCTTGTCCCCAGATGCCCAGCAGCAGATGAGTAAGGAAGCAGTGGTACCTCCCTGGAATACACCAAGTCTTCACAATATTTGCAGGTTAGGGACATGCTGATCCAGAACCGTTACTGCTATGCTTTCTAACCCCTGCTATGTTTTTCTTCAATGATTTTTTCTAAATAGTTTCTGAACTCACATTGACATTTTGCATTGACAAACTTCTGCAAAAAGTTACATAACTATGTTATATAAAAATGGAAAAGTTTGGATATGTGCACACAGGGAAGTTAGATCATACCTTAGAGTGGAAAGAAGTTTAAGACAGACTCAAGGTATTAAAACAGTATTTTTGTACAGAAGTTAAGCGCTACCTCATTTCAATTTTTAAGTTGCTTGAAGATGAAGATACAGAGTAACATGTATTTACTTCATAATATTACCAATGTTGCTATAATAAAGTCAACACTAGAACAGTCCTAGCCAGCATGGGCCAAAGTTCACAATATAATGCATTCATTCCAGGTAAGTTACCCCAATCAGGAGACAAATTTTTCCATCTCATATGATTATACTAATCCACAAACTCAAAACCAAATGGAATAAATGAAAGGTGATTTCATCAATAGATGTTAGCTCTAAAAATGCCTTACTTACATATCAATTCCAGTAAACAGTCTAACCTTAAGTGATTCAGTAATGCAACCTTCCCCGAGAAAATGCTTACTCCTTCGGAAATCATTACTGAAACTTCAAAGCATGACAATATATTTTATCATGGAACAGTCCAATGTTCTGTCTCTAAGTGTGAGTTATCTTTTTTATTTTTAATATAATTCATTGAATGTAATATGTGCCTTCCTACTTAAATGCAGCAACAGACAGAACATTTTCTTGTACAGACTTGGAGATATTGGAAAACTCTGATACATACTGATTCTTTTAACTTGAATTTCTATTGAAATTCACGTACACCGTATGCATATAGGGAATAGCATAAAATTCTCAGCAAATCCAGCCCAAACCTCTTCTCTAAAAGGGAGAAAACCCTCACTCCTGAGAAACAATAAGCTCACTCAGCTTCATGATTCAGCCATGACTGTAAACCAGACGTACTTTGTATTGCAGCTTGTATACGCAGACCCAAGATAGCTTTAAATTAGCTAGTTTGAATGCTGAGGAATATAAAACAATGGTAGTCTGCTAGGATGTCTGGTCAATACGTGCTTAACTTACCATTTTGGAGATCACTCGGCCACATTCCAACTTTTTTGTCATTTCTCGTCAGTTGTAATAGTTCACATACAACAAGATTTGCTTATTTTCAAAACTACGTCTCTCCTACTAAGCATTAGGCAAATATGAAGAACCTACATTTAGTCACTCTCTGTATTCATGGTAATTCATAACAGGATTCATATCGTTTTCATGATGGAAAAATCTGAATTTGATCAATATTTTCAGTGTCCAAACTATATTTTAACAGCAACTTCCATGGGAATATCTAGGGTAGTGAGACAAACAACTGAAAATTATTTTCTGCTTTAAATGTCTTCTAGAAAGTAGACAGGTTTTATAACATAATCTCTTTTTAATGTTTTTCATAATAGAAGATATACCATTCTATTATAGCATTATTATTTTCTTGGGCGTTTTGTTTGTTTGTTTGTTTGTTTTTTCAAAGAGAAATGGCTGCACAAAATTAAGCATGTGTTGGGACTTTAGTAGTCGGGACAGTATTTCACTTTTGTATTTGAACTGCTCTCAACACAGGAAGAGAATGCCAAGCAGAAGACACACAACAGCTTACAAACTACTTGTCCAGTTTCAGCACGCATACTGTTCTTCATTTGTGGGGAAAAAAAAAAAAAAGGTTAATGGAAAACCAAACACCACTGGTTTGAAAACTGGCATTTTAATGTCAGGTTGAAAATAGTTGTGTGTATTAAACACAGACTTTGATACCAAAATGAAAAGCAATCTGACACTGAGAGTGGTGTTTTGGGTAGGCTTAACTAACTATGGTGTTGCATTTGCATGAACTTGGTCACCATCAAGCATAATGGCATGGTTTCCTCTCTTAGGAATTCCCAGCTGACAATGCCAATTTCATACAAAGCAGAGCTATTGCAATATTTATATGAAGAAGCTGGCACCAGCGCTAGGTAAATATGACTGACTAGCTTTCCTCTGGGGCCATGACATGTTTTTTTCCTAACATTTTGGGTCAGCTCTCTGCCAAAATAATGAAAAAGAGGTGTCAAAATAGTGCATAATTGTATCGTTGACTGTGGAAAGCTATATATAGTTGAGATTTATATACGTTATACATATAATGATGCAACTGGAGTAGTATGAGGGGATGGAACTGCCTTCCAAGAGCGCTCTGGTCCTATGACAGAGAACAAGCCCTCATTTCTCTCTGAACAAAGTGGGCGTTCTGGGTACAAAACAAACGTGGGCTGAGGCCACTGATCCAGGAATGCACTGGACACTAGGGAAGAATTTAGAAACAATAAATAAAAAAATAATTTAGAGTATCGAAAGATCTAGGGAAGCTGTTGGGGATCGGTGAGGGGGGAAGAGGGAGATGAGGGAGGGGAGATGGCAGAGGGAGTCAGGAGAGGGCGTCTGAAAAACCTTAATGTTGAAATACCTTCCTTTTTTGTTCATGGAGTTCTCGGCAAAGCACACAGGCCTTTGTATGCCTGCAAATTATACCCCGAGTAACTGTCACAAAACTATTCTTCTGTCACAGCGACGAAATGTCACGGAACTAGAGCTGACAATGTGGAAAGACAAATATGCTTTAAATTCCTTGCTATCCGTGCCCGTGCTTATTCCGTGCTGTTTATGACAAAGATTCTCAACAGCTTTGGGGTTAGAAAAGCACATTCACGCATTTTCACATGTCAAAAGGTCGCCACGATTCGCCTCAGCACTTCATGCTCCGCATCAGGCTTGTTTTAAACACTTCTTCCCTGTTTCACCCCCGTGCAGTTTAAGGATGTTCTCAGACCTCCTCAGAGCACTCCGAACTGCAAACTGCAGCGGGCTCGGGGGGAGTCTCTCAAAGACGAGCACACATTCTGTGTGGTGCAAGGAGATATTTCTATTTCCCTACAGTGCCGATAAGCACAACCGATTAACTAACGCTGTGTTCCACCGCTGACTAACCCCAGCCACCTCAGCACCAGAGACCCCCCGACCGCCCCCCGACCACCCACCCCCGGCGGCTCCGGGGGGCACCGAGGGGCTGAGGGGAGCCGGGGCAGCCCCGCTCCCCGCCCGGCTCCGGCCCCTCACGGCCAGGGCTGCCCGAGGAGACCGGCCCCGGCCGCGGCCCCGCCGGGGAAAGGAAGGAGGCAGCCCGGGCACGGGGAGCCTCGCAACTTCCCCAAAGCTGCCCGAAGCGCCGCGGGCAAAGCCGGGGGGCGCCGGCCGGGGGATCCCGGTGCCACTCACCTTCCCGCGCCGCCTCCTTCCTTATCTCTTCGCTCGCGGGCTGCAACTTCCAGCGCTTCCCCCTGCTGCCATCTTCTAGGGGGGAAAGGGCGGCGAGGAAAAGTTGGCGGCGGCGGTGGGGTCAGGGGGACATCGCTGTGCCGTGCTGTGCCGTGCTGTGCCGGGGCAGGCGGGCAGGCAGGCAGGCAGGCAGGCGGGGCGGCGGCGGCAGCTGGCGAGGGGCTGCGCGCTGCGATGGCAGCCCCGTGGCGACACGGGGAGGATCGGCTAAAAATAGCCGCCCGGCAGCCGGAGGGGGGAGCCCGCCGGGATGCGCCGCGATCCCCAGCGCCGCCGCTGGGGGGGCCGGCGGGCTGGGCTGGGATAACACCGCGGGGAGCCGGCGGTGGGGGCAGCGACCCGGCTCCGGGGGTACCGGGAGGCGCCCGGGCACCAAGCCGGGGAAGGCGCGCTGTGGGGCGGCTGCACGGGGCGGGCGGGGTCCGGCCCCGCTAGGGCGGCGGAGGAGGAGGATGCGGCCGGGCTCCGCCTGGGCCCTGCTCCCCCCTGAGCCCCGGGGCTTCTGTGTCCTCCCGCTGAGGCTGTGACTGGCTCTGGGAGGTCTCTCGGTATCTCATGCCTCTCGCCAGCCTGCCCTTCCTGTCCGTACCTGCACCTGTGCCTCGCCCAGTGGCCTCGGCCCTCCTGTCAGGCGTGGCAGAGGTGTGCAGGGAAGGGTGACGAGGCGTGGTGGCATGGCTCTGGGCTGCCATTGTCTGCTGTCTCCACTGCAACATTTGCCATGTGGAGAAAGTTGGCATGTGTAGGCCTGGCATGGTGGGTTTCAGCCCCTTGGGCAGTCATAAACTGAGAACATTGCATGCTTCTGCAGCGCCATTCAACTGTGTTCTGATTGACCTCTTGCTTTTAGGTCTTTTTACCGGTCTTGATGTTTCTTGATGTCTTCTACTCATGATGAGGATCCTCATCTTTCTGAGCCCATATTAGATCTCTTCTCTGGTAATGGCTGACAGTCTTCAGAATTCCCTTTTCCTAATAACATTTCATATGGCATTTGAAGCGTTTTAGTCTATTGTGTATTACCTGCATTTATTTTTAATCTATATTTATGGATGGATGTATCTTGGTGAGAGATAGGAGCGTCTCCATTTATTTGTCCCCTTCTAGGAAAAAGTTAGCTTCAACACAGTTTAGTTTTTGGAAACCTAAGCAAACCAAAAATTTGTTAGCTATCTTCTGCCTAGAGGCTTTGGAATTTGTATTTGTATTTATATACTTCCACTTGCTACTATAGAAATTTCACAGTGTTTTACATAATATTTTCAATTTTTTAAGACTGACTACATATTCTTTCCAATACAGTGCAATGTTAGGTACAATGTCAGATGTTAGGTTTTCTGAAACAAATGCTTTAAACTGTTGTTTCCAAGAGTAGTGAAGAACTAGCTAAGACTAAAAGGTAAAGCTGGTAACTAAAGGGGATTTGGAATTTGGGCCTGCATGTTATCAGTTGCTCAAGGAACACAACAGGTGAAAACTCCAATGTGGACAGCAGTGCCTTTTGTGACCCTCAAAATAAGTCTCAGTTCTCAAAATTAGAAATAAGTCTGCGACTATACGTGTTTCATCTTGGAGATGAATCTCATTATTTTCCTTTGATTTGCATTTGAGCTTGAGGATCAGTTTTAAAGGTATTGCTAGATGTTGAGTCATGGAGCACCACATGGCAGGTCTGGGTCCATACTGGCTGATGAAATCACACCACACTGTCTCTCTGACAAATAGATGCTCTTCAACCTGATACATACATTTGTTTCATTATGTACTCTTGTCCTCTCTCTACTCAAAGCAAGCATAGGCATTATAATTATATTCTAGAGGAGTAGTCACTATTTTAACGCTTCATTGGAAACTCATGAGCTCAGGCTGGAAATGACAGGCTTCTCTGAGACACCTTCAAGTTTTGGTGACTGATGCGCTCACCCTACTCAGTTCCACTCTGTGCTAAGTAATATAATGAAGTGTTGCACGGTAATATTCAGGCAGCCTTTATCTTACTTTTGCTAGATCCAGAATTCCTATGCCATTCCTCCATTATCAACTCCTAATCCTACTGACCAAAAATGATTTATGGGTTTGACTGATTTGCTGGAGTGGATATGTGTAGCTGTTTTTTTCATATGTAGTGTTCCCAATTTTATCACTGTCTTTCTGAGATATTGCAAACATTTACTGGAAGTCAAAGGGGTGAGAAAAGGATGTGGCAACCCTGCATTATAATTTGTAAGTTTAATTTATAAAACCCAAGGTGAGGTACTGAATTCCTTAGAACATTCTCATCCCTAAAATGAGACTTACATCATTCTTTTAGCTTCATCCCCGCTGTATTGTGAACTGCTGTCTGCCGACCATTAGAGCCTTGATGACCATCATGTCCACCTTAATTTACAGTAACTGGGATTTGGGATGGAAAAAGCTTATATATTTTTCACATGAAAGATGAGTGAGGTAATTTTTAAGAGGGCCACAAAGGTTTTGGAAACCACACAGAAATAGAAAACTATCTTTCTCATGGTTCCTCATGAGATCTGAATACTTCTATATGGGACAGTGAGAGAAAATCCATAATAAAAACTTTACAATTCATCTAACATTCAGTTTTATGTTCTATCCAACTACTTCCTCACATGAAAAGTTTGAAAGGCCTATGAGGAGAAAAAACAAAACAAAACAAAACACTTTTTTTTCAGTCAATTAGAAACATTGAAAATATTGAAAACAACGGAAAAGCTAATGTATACAAAATTCTGTAACATTCAGTAAATCATTTCTCACATTGATTTTTTAGTGTTGTTAGTACTATGGAAAAAATAGCTTTCTGAAGTTCCGTGACTTCACTGGAAACTTAGTTATTAAACCTTAGGTATTAAAAAAACACTGAGGTACAACACTCATGAAGCAGTACTTAAAACCAGGAGAGAGATGACAAGCTAGTCTGACTCATTTATCTGATGTTGTATGCCAGCTCTTTGCTGAAATAATTACTCCTTTTTCATGTATTTCTGTTACTCAACTGTCGGACAGCAGATCATTTTCGTTATCTCTGGCAGTCAACAATTTTCAGTCATTTTTCCCATGGTGCAGTCTTGCAACACACCTATGTTGCTAGTCACATCCAGAGCAGACTGTCAAGACATACTTTAGAGAGATGACTTAAATTCATCTTTAAGTTCAAAGAAGCAGCCACATACTTTCTGCGTAAGACAAGTAAGTACCTCAGACTTAGCTGATGTTCAGCCTTTAAGTTCCTGTCAAGTTTTAAATGGAACTCATGGCTCTGTGCTTTTTGTCTTCAGAGTCCTGAGAAGTTCAATTCATACTGCTCTCCTCTGTAGAAATCAATACCAGCTGCCTCTCATCTGGCCCCTTTTCAGCTGTATCAGTCAGATGCTTCAGGTCACTTTTTTTTTTTTTTTTTTTTCCAAAGGGATTTGAGTACCTAACCAAAAGAAATCAACAGATACCTCACATTTTGTGAAGAACATCCATGCACCATGTGCCTAAAGTATGTGGTCCCTTCTAACCATCATTGTGCAATTCTCTCTATATGCTTAATATATATATACACTAATGCTTACAAGAGTGTCTACTGTTGCAATTTGTATTTTACTAGAAATGTTTACATTCATTTTCTAAAACATCAAGATTTCCTTTCTTCTCTAATAAAAATATTGGAATTTTGCTGGGGTTTAACTTATTTGTTAGATCTGTTAGTGTGTCTGAGAATTAAATGTCTTCTTTTGGGTAAGACTGCTTTCCTTTTAGTAAGTATCTTGCTCAGTGGCTCATAAAGATGAAAATCTTAGGTGTTTCAGATTGGGTATACTTGTCGATTTCGTTTACAGAAAGTGTTTGCTCTTTTCCTGAAAAAAAGAACAGTGGTTTGGCTGATCAGGCACTTTTACGTAGTTTGTAAATAACCACTCATCTGCTACAGAAGTAGGCAATGTAAAGAAATCAATGCAGACACCAACATTCTAAATATAATAGAGATTTTTGTACTATTATTAAAAATAATAGTTTTATGTATACTTAGATATCTTTAAAAATACATTTATTGCGCACTGGAGATGATTTAATGTGCGATTAGCTCTTTCAGTGCCTGGGCTTTCAGGAATGTATACACATACCTACATTCGATAGGACTATTCAGGTGGTTAAAATTAAACATGTTATTACCCTTTTTTTAGTGCCAGTGGTTAGCCAGTATTTGGAAATTTGTGGGTTGTTTCTTAGAAACACGATAGAGTCATGTATTTTTTGATCCAGACCTATTTGTATGCAGAGAATATAAACAAATCTTGTCTCCTTGGATGTATTAAGTATGAAATGAATGACAAGACCCAGCTACTTGCTCAGAATGCCAAGCCCTTACACTGCCTTTGCAGAGCAGCACTGTGCCCCAAAACTGTTTCTTTCACTCCCATTAAGTAAAGGTTTTTAAGTCCCCCCTAATGCTGTGGGGAACTGCATAAAAAGAGGATCCAAGTTAAAGGCTTGGATGTCTGTTAAAAGATTTCCTGGTAGCTTTAGACTAACCAGAGCTGAGACTTTTCCTTGCTTTTCTAGGCTGTCCTTCATTCTTGATCCCGAATCCTCTGTGTCCTACCTGCATAAGCCGGTATTTTCTTGTTGTTCTAATTATTGTTCTAATTGTCTACTTAATTTTCTGATGTCCGTGCTTCCTGCTAGCAAAGAATGTACAGAATCACAGAATCGTCTAGGTTGGAAGAGACCTCAAGATCATCGAGTCCAACCTCTGACCTAACACTAACAAGTCCTCCGCTAAACCATATTGCTAAGTTCAACATCTAAACATCTTTTAAAGACCTCCAGGGATGGTGACTCCACCACTTCCCTGGGAAGCCCATTCCAATGCCTCACAACCTGCTCAGTAAAGAAGTTCTTCCTAATATCCAACCTAAAACACCCCTGGCACAACTTTAGCCCGTTCCTCCTTGTCCTGTCCCCAGGCACGTGGGAGAATAGACCAACCCCCACCTCGCTACAGCCTCCTTTAAGGTACTTACAAAGAGCGATATGGTCACCCCTGAGCCTCCTCTTCTCCAGGCTGAACAAACCCAGCTCCCTCAACTGCTCCTCATAGGACGTGTTCTCCAGGCCCCTCACCAGCTTCATTGCCCTTCTCCAGACTTGCTTGAGCACCTTGATGTCCTTGTAGTGAGGGGCCCAAAACTGAACACAGTACTCGAGGTGCAGCCTCACCAGAGCTGAGTACAGGGGGACAATCACTTCCCTAGACCTGCTGGCCACACTGCTTCTGATACAAGCCAGGATGCTGTTGGCCTTCTTGGCCACCTGAGCACACTGCTGGCTCATATTCAGCCAACTATCAACAAATATTCCCAGGTCCTTCTCCACCTGGCAGCTTTCCAACCACTCATCTCCCAGCCTGTAGCTCTGCTTGGGGTTATTGCGCCCCAGGTGCAGGACCTGGCACTTGGCCTTGTTGAACTTCATACAGTTGACCTCAGCCCATCGGTCCAGCCTATCCAGATCCTCTTGCAGAGCCTTCCTACCCTCGAGCAGATCGACACACGCACCTAACTTGGTGTCATCTGCGAATTTACTGAGGGTGCACTCAATCCCCTCATCCAGATCATCGATAAAGATATTAAAGAGGACTGGCCCCAGTACCAAGCCCTGGGGAATGCCACTAGTGACTGGCCTCCAACTGGATTTGACTCCATTCAACACGACTCTTTGGCCCAGCTATCCAGCTAGTTTCTAACCCAATGAAGCGTACGCCAGTCCAAGCCACGAGCAGTTACTTGAGGAGAATGCTGTGGGAAACTGTGTCAAAAGCCTTGCTGAAGTCAAGGTAGACCACATCCATAGCCTTTCCCTCATCCACCAAGCGCATCACTTTGTCATAGAAGGAGATCAGGTTGGCCAAGCAGGACCTGTCTTTCATAAACCCATGCTGACTGGGCCTGATCACCTGCTTGTCCTACAAGTGCCATGTGATGACACTCAAGATAACCTGCTCCATGAGTTTCCCTGGCACTGAGGTCAAACTGACAGGCCTGTAGTTTCCCGGGTCTACCCTCCGGCCCTTCTTGTAGATGGGCATCAAGTTTGCTAGCCATCAGTCAACTGGGACCTCCCCCGATAGCCAGGACTGTTGATAAATGATGGTAAGCGGCTTGGCCAGTTCCTCTGCCAGTTCTCAGTATCCTTGGGTGGATCCCATCTGGCACCATCGACTTGCATATATCCAAGTGCTGCAGCAGGTCGCCAACCATTTCTTCATGGATAGTGAGGGCCACATTCTGCTCCCCATCCCCTTCTACCAGTTCAGGGTACCAGGTATCCAGAGAGCAGCTAGTTTTGCCGCTAAAGACTGAGGCAAAGAAGGCATTAAGCACCTCTGCCTTTTCCTCATCTTTTGTAACTAAGTTCCCCCCCACATCCAGTAAAGGCTGGAGATTCTCCTTAGTCCTCCGTTTTGCATTGATGTATTTGTAAAAACATTTTTTGTTGTCTTTAATGGCAGTAGCCAGATTGAGCTCCAGATGAGCTTAGGCCTTTCTAATTTTGTCCCTGCACTGCCTTGCAACATCTTTATAGTCTTCCCAAGTGTCCCGCCCTCTTTTCCAAAGATCGTAAACCCTCTTTTTCCTGCTAAGCTCAAGCCACAATTCTCTGTTCAGCCAGGCCAATCTTCTTCCCTGCCTTATCATTCCCAGCCTCAAGTTCCATGACATCCAAACTCTCTCTGATATAGAGAGCCACATCACCACCCCTTCCATGCTGCCTGTCCCTTCTGAAGAGCCTATAGCCAGACATTGCAGCACTCCATTCATGAGAATGGTCCCACCATGTTTCCGTGATGGAAACCAAGTCGTAGCCTGCCTGCCACACAATGGCTTCCAGCTCCTCATGATTGTTACCCATGCTGCGTGCATTAGTGTAGATGCACTTCAGCTGGGGCATTGCCTTCTCTCCCAGCCTTGCCATTGTTACCCCTGGCACAGCTTTAACAAGCCTTGTTTCAGCCCCATCCCCCTTCTCACCTAGTTTAAAGCCCTCTCAATGAGCCCCGCCAGCTCCTGGCCTAGAATCCATTTTCCCTTTAGAGATAGGGACCCGTCTGCAGCCATCAGGCCGGGTGCCGAGCAAAGCGCCCCATGGTCAAAAAAAAAAAAAATTCTGTGTTGGCACCAGCCTCTGAGCCACGTGTTTATCAGGTGGGCTTTCCGTGTCCTCTCTGTACACCTCCCTGCCACCGCAGGGATGGACGAAAACACCACCTGTACTCCTGCTCCATCCACTAACCGTCTCAGTCCCCTAAAGTCCCATTTGATGGTCTTCAGGCTTCTGTCTTCAATGTCATCACTGCCAGCCTGGACTATTAAAAGAGGATAAAGTCAGAGGGGCGAACCAGGTTGGGAAGCTTTCTGGCAATGTCCCTGACCCTGGCCCCAGGGAGGCAGCAGACTTCCCTACAGGTAGGGTCAGGCCGACAAATAGGTCCCTCTGTTCCCCTGAGAAGGGGGTCGCCCACAACAATCACCCTCCTTTTTGTCCTGGTAGAGGCTGTCCTGAGGCCTGGAGTCGACTTCCTCGCCCTAGGCATCCTCCTGGGTAGACTTTCTACCTCTTCCTCAGCTACTGGTCTCTCAAGCTCCAGGGCCTCAAACCTGTTGCATAGGGGCACCTGGGAAGGTGGGGCCGGTAGGGGGAGGGCATCGCCTGGGATGTCGAGCAGGGACCTGTTTCCATTCCTCCTTGACTCCTAGGTGCCCTCCCTCTGCCCGACAGCAACAGGGCAGGGGGTTCACCCCCGTTTGGGGTGTCTCCCTCCGGTACCTGTCCTTCAAGCTGTGCTCCACAAGTCTTATCTCCTGATCACACTCCCTGATATCCCTCAACCTCTCGGCCTCCTTGAGTTCTGCCACGAGGCGGATCAGGTCGTCCACCTGCTTGCACCTCATGCATACAGCCTCTTTGCCCCCCGCAGGTGGTAGCAACAGGCTCAGGCACCCTGCACCCCGACTCCCTGCACTCAGAGACCTGAACTGCCGCAGTTTTGAGCGGGCAGTCGGTCTGGGTGTGTACACACTTCCTAGAGAGAGCACTGTGCCTGGTGTACACCAATGCAGCTGAGCTAGTGGTAGACCGCCGTTAGAGAAGGCATTTGTATGGGTGGGGGGTAGTGCTCTGCCCTGCCTGCTAGCACTGCCTACACCAACTGCCACGCCAACTGCCATGCCAACTGCCTTCTAACGCACCACGGCCTGTTTGCCCATCCTGGTCACCGCGCTCCCTAGGGGCAGCTTTTGAATGGCCGGGGAGGGGGCGCTGCTGGCTCCGCCTACGCCTCGTTCTCACCTCGTTCATCTCCCTCATGAGGGCTGCCAGGTCCTGGTAGCTCCCTCGAGTGGGCTCGGTGCTGGAAAAATGAGCTCCGCCTGTCCGATCCACCACTCCGCTGCAAAACGCATCTGCCCCAGAGCTGATCGCCTCGGCAAGTACAGTTCCAACAAAGGAGTGTGTCTGTATTCACACCTAATTGTACAAATCTTAGTTTATAGATCTGAGCACCCACTTCAGCCTTGCCATGACTATCCACAATTTGGAAGGCAGTTTCTATTCCTTCTGCCATTACGAAGCTAGCAGGCATTAAAATAGTCCTTCATTTACCCTGAATAGAAAATGGATTTTATCCGAACAGGGATAGACTGTAACTATATCAAGAACTGCCCACAGCTCATAAATATATCTAGCTTAAAAAATTCCAGTATTCATCAGTCTTTGTGAAAATGCTAAATAAGTAAAAAAATAAAAATGCTTGGCCTTTGTACTTGGTATGTCTTATTTGTTGCTTCATAATCATTGTTAGAAGACAACGCATGTTGTAAGTTCCTAGCTTTAGTTCCTAGCTGAACTACTTTTTTAAAAAACAAGCTGTATTTAATTTGAGAAGAGGAACTCTGAGGAACACATTAAAACTGACCTGATCATGCTGTTTGGGGTGGACAATTACGTCTGTTTTTGTCATGCGCTTATTACAGTTAACAGCGTTAGCAGATATAATAGGTTGAAGGAATGAATGAGCCTGAGATTACACAGACCTTTCTTACTGTAGTGATTCATCAGGTGGGATTTGTTTCAGCTTTCTGCTGTATCATTATTTTTTTATTATCCCACGCTCTATAGTGATGACAGAGCGGTGATGGAGAACAGGTAGAAGTTACTACTGGGAGTCTGTGTCAATAAGCTTTGTGCATGATGGTGACTCACTGATCTTCAAGCACATCAAACAGCTGCATGTGAATATCTGAGTGAGTCTTCCACCATTCTGAGTGAGGGGAACAAAACAATTCAGTGACATTATTACTTCTTGCTGTGGTTTCTTACCTCTTGTTCTGAAATGCCAATACCTAGTAGTTTTTCTTTCCCAAGATCCCATAGCTCAGCCATGAGGGCAATATGAACCAGGATGTCCATGGAAAGAGAACTTTTACTGCACAGTTCTCAGCTATGAAGAAGGATTATCGTTGACATGGTTTTGGCTTTTCCAGCTGGGGTAGGTGAACAGTGCTGTAAATGTTTCTGTTGTCTTGGTTGACTTAAACATTGTTGTGGCATTAAATTATGTATTTCATATTTCATAAACATTAAAGTATGTATTTCATATTACTGGTTGACTTCCATGGCTATGGAAGACTGTTAATGGAATAAAAATTGCCCCGTAACTCCTAGGCAGGTGGTGATGAAAGAGAGGGGCTTAGTTATCTGTTACGAACTTTTACAAATGCAGTATATGCTCCCCTCCCAGGTATTGCTGTCAGGCTGTGCAGCTCCCCTTTCAATTTAAGATAGGGATGCAGGCAGCCTGCTGTTATCAGTTTCTACCTGGTGATAACCTTGTCAGCTCCCTTTTGGTATTCACATATTATCAACCAAATAACACTGGTTTCTGAAAATGACCAGTTCCACTTACATTACATGATGTGTTGAAGGGAAAAACGTTTGTGACTGAGTAAGAGAAGGAAGGAGCTGTCAACCCTGTTTTGTGATTACTGCCCACAAATGTTCTCACATTTTACTTCAAAAAAGTGTTCTGACAAAAATATTAGCACTAATAGTACAGTATGCATATGCTCTCAGCGTATAAATAGTGCAGCTTCATCTGATGAGATAGCTGAAGGCTCTATCCAATGACTTTAATGAGATGTGAGGTTGCTCAGCGCCGCACGGCAGGCACTCGGCACGCGTGAGGAAGGCAACATGCTACACTTACAATCACATGAGGTACGGAGCACCATCAGTTCTTGTCAAAACCAACTAGTCACAGAGCCTCGCTGCCTGCAGCACTGAGTCTTTCCTTCTCCAACGGACGTCAAGAAATGTTTCTTTGTCACACTGTCTCAGCATCCTCCAACAGACACATCCTACAAACAGCAATCTGGATCAGCATCTTGCTTTCACACAAGAGCTGGAACTCATTTGCCCTCACTTAGATGACTGCATTACCCAAGGCTCCCTGTTCAGGCAGCAGAGAGAGATACCTCAGCAGAGCAACGCTTCATTCAATTATAGGTGCCCAAAATGAGGTGAGGTGGATCCCACCTGAGGTGTCTACTGCTTTTATTCATTCCTTACAAGGTTTGGTTTTATTACATGAAGGCTTACAGGAGAATTTTTATCAGCCAGGTTGACAGGAGATAGCCCTTCTCATTCATAGGTTGTCAAGGAGAGACATCTCTACTATGATTCTGGATTTCTAAAGTTAATATCCAATTAAAAATGCATATGCCATCAAGGCAATGCATTGTGTTCAAGACTATCAAATGGATACTCTTTCTATAATTGCAGCATTTTGCAATTTTAACACTACAGTATGGACGCTGACAATACTAATGCATTTGATTTTACAACATTGACAGTCTCCTGATGAATCTAAATGGCCTAAGTTATTTCAGTGAAAAGACAAGGGGTGTCTTTTACATGCAAAACAACTCCCATTAGTGATTAGCCTATTTTAAATATCCCAGTCTATTTTTTTTTTGTGCGTGTGTGTGTTTACTATTGTGTATCGTTCTTTTATTTTTGGTTGTTTGCCACAATTACTGTTTCTCAGCTAAAGAAATCCGAGAAGTAGTGCTGATGAGAGACCCACATTTATCTTTTATCAGCCTACCATTTCTTTCACACATAGTCGAATAACTTTGTAGAGGTCACACGTACTTGCTGTACTGCATGAATGCCCAGTTTCTGAAAGATTTCACACAATGTATTTTACCCTGAAGAGAAAAACGTACTTGCTCCCTGAATACCACCTATTCTGTAGAGGTAAAACATTCAGGGGGTTGGAGGTTTAGTTATTCTTTTGTGCTAATGATTATTAAAGAGAATATTTATAAATTGTGCTGCGTAGCATCTTACAAGATTTGTGTCACATATATATATATAAATTTATATCATATCCATATGATCTGCATCATAGAGGTATATTTCGTATATGTATGTATGTATCATATTTATACATGAGTATAAATAACATGCACATACATATTCCAGGTTACAGCTGAGAGTTGGAAAGCGTGCATGTCTCTGTACGAAATGAGAATTTTTATCTCAACCTACTGTGGCCTTTTTCCTGGAAAAAGGAATTTAGGAGTATAATAAAACTCACCTGTACATAACCTCTGTAACTCCTCCTATTCCACTGAGGTACAGTACTAGAATTACAGAAGCAGAAGAAAATAGAGAAAGCCTGTTCTTTCTGTATTTGTCTTTTGTATGTAAGGCAAAGGAGCTATGATTTCTGCACTAAGCCTTTTCTGCATGCAGTGTAGCTACTGGAGAATATTCAGGTCTGTTTGGAAATAAGGCCAATGAAATAGCAATAGCATTATTTGTTACAGAACTCATTTTGCATATACATCTATTTTCATAACCTTGTTTGAATGTAAGAAATGTTATGTTTTGTTCATGAGGAATACAACTGTGCAATTTAAGTAGTCACTCCAACTAAAACTCCAGAAAATCTTAAGCTCACCTGTAAAGTTTTATATTAACCAAAGATTTCTTGATTGGAAAGTTTCTATTCGTTTACTGTTATTTGTAAATAAATAAATATAAAAATATTTGTCTATGTGAAAAAGAGAAAGTGATCAATAATAGTCCCTGTAAAAATATGCAGAATATGCCTGGTCTGCTTGTGACTCCTCAGACACTGACTGAAAAGAACAGGGTTCACTTTGACAACCATGAGGTCTGATTAGTTTGTGAGATTTTTTTTTTCCCTGCTGTTCTGTCTAAAACGAAACTCCACAAATACATTTTTCCTGTGTTTTCTCTATTGCTCTTTATTGCACTGAGATCACCAAGCATCTTGATAAATTTAAGATGTCATCCTGTCACAGCAAACTGCAAAGATAAGCAATGGCTATTATGTTTTCATCCAGAGCCTGTAGACTAACACGCAACTCTTCAAGATCTGATTGCATACTGGGCATGAATATCCTCCAGCCATGCTGCGCATTTTTGGGCCCATACTGTGGGTAGCAGTGCAGAAGAAGATTGTATTTACCAGCAATTGCAGGTAGTTTTTAATGGTAGGCTGAGAAGCTGAAATACAAAGCATCCTCCTAATCCAGCTGTGGGCAGCTGGACTGTAAAGAGTTTTATAGTAATTTCTTCACTATTGAGTGCTTCTCTTGTGGTTTACACCAAATCCTTTCAAATATAGGTTCACAGAATTAATTATCCAAATCTACAGTATAGTAACGTGTTTTTCCTCCTGATCTCAATGAAATACATCAAGTTTCGATAAGACCTTTTTTGCTCTTGGTTTCACAATGCAAACCATGTAGGACTTGCTGAGGAGCAGATATGAATGCTGGAGATGTGATCCCTCATGCTGCCAATTCCATTCAGATTCCTTCACCTAATGGATGGCAAAACCCAACCCAGAGGGCTGGCATGGGGTCCTGGGCAGGGTGAGGGAACTGGGGGAGGGAGGCAGGGGCAGTATAACTCAGGGTCCTGACAATGCAAAAGGGCTTCCAGACATCTGCGCCTTCACCTGCTTTAGCACTGACATCAAGGAATGAACTAGAGGGGTTAAACTTCCCCTTCTCATTGAATGCCTTTTTGACCCAGGTGGCCTCTGCCACCACCCTGGCACTAGGAGCAGAAATAGTGACAGAATGGCATTGTAGCCTTTCCTTTCCCCAGCATCAAAGGCAGTGCCATCAGCTAGGACTTGTAAGTCTTTTTAATATGACAATTTGGCAGTCAAGATTTTGAACAGGTTGGGCATAGAAATACTGATATCCCTGGGCCTTAAAAGATCTATCTGCCCCGAAGGACAGACATTTATTGAAAGAAGGCTTAAAGTGCATCCATCTAAAGATGAATATTTTGCTATTGCAGTTTAGTTTTTGTCAAGTTCAATTAATGGATCCATTACAAATATTATCCAAGAATGTGTTGCTTATCTTTATGGAGGATATCTTTCTTCTTTATTATTTTTTTTCTGTAATTAGAAATGCATGAATACAAATAACAGAACAAGTCTGACAAAGCCTCAAATAATTATAATTCTAAAAATTAGTTTCCTGAACCCTAAAAGGGGCTGAAATTGCTGGTATTTCTAATTTTCTGAGAGTCACTATCACAATCAGGATTATTGCATAAAACTGTAAAATTAGATGGTGTGAAATCAATTACTTAAAGATTACCTTTTGAAGTAACAAACTCTTTTTTATTCTGAATGCATACATGCAAATATGACATTTCCTTGAAGGTAAAAATACTCCAAAATACTTCTCAAATAGGCAAACTTTTTGTAATATTATCAAAAAGGTTTCACTGGTCAAGTGAGTGAGGAGAGAGACTGTCAGGTAGAATTTATTCACACACAGTAAGTTAACCTCTGAAATCAAGGGGAGACCTAAGAAGTCATCTCAGTTAGGAATTGAACAAATCAAAAAAAAAAGCTGTGGCTATCTTACTTTTTAGCAGCTTATGAGTAAATTAATTATGTATACCTGAGGCATCCTGTAATCTTTTGACCCTTTGTATTTTTTAGTCAAGTGAGTAGAAGGGAGGATGCCTGGAAGCATATGGCCCTGTTCATGAAGATCTCTGAGATGCAAGACACAGGTCCCTGTCTCAAAACAGTATTCGTGTAGAGTATAAATGAGCCAAATAAGTCTGTTGTTTTCCCGAATAAGGCAATAAATGCTGGTGTCTTGAAGCATAGAAACAGTACATTTATTTTCACATTTGTGCTATCGCAAGCTTTTATTTGGATGCATGTCATTAGGCCTAAGTGAATGGTCTGTAACTGGAAAGAAACAGGAGAGCTACCCATTCAGGATTCAAGGGCTTAAGCTGTGTTACTCGAGGCAGACTTCCACAAATATTTCTGAGTATTTTATGATCTTTTGGAATGAGCACAAGTTCATCTATCTCTTGGTTACATAATACTGCCACTCTTATGAAAATAGAAAGTAGAAAAACTTCAGCTCTGCAAAAGGTATAGCTGCCCACAGTGTTCCAGTTTATGGGCTCAGTCCTCCAACGCAACGAGCACTTTGGTCCCAGTCCAGCAATCTCAAGTAGCTGCCTTGCCGTATGCACGTGAATAATTCTGCCATTCTACACTGCTATAGCTAAATGGAAGAGTCACAAGGTCCTGATACCGTAGATGACATTTCTTCTTTACTATCTCTCAGAAACGTTAGAATCACACTTAACGAATTCACTGGTATTTTATACGCCATCATTCATAAAAATTAGTCTACAGCCTACCATATTCAAGTGTGGGAGGACTACAAAATGGGCAAACAGATTTTTTCCTCTTACCAGTTTCTTGCAGGAGGAGGAGATGCTGCCAGAAGCTTCAAAGGATTATTAGAATTTGGAGCGGGGGCTAAAGGAGGTATAGTTCCCCTCTCTACTAGCTGCACATAGCGTAGCATACGCCGTATGTCACCTAGCTGGGAAATGCTGCCTAGCCCTTTCCTATCTCTTTATTGGGCTTTGCAGAAAGGGTGCATGCAATGCTTGTCAATGTCAATGCCGGTTAGCAGAGTGAGGCTGGTGCCGTCAAAAAGGCTTATGCTGCACTTAGAAAATGTGACATTTAGGCTGCTCCAGCACGCTCTCCATAGGAGCTTCTAAAAAAGTTCTGTCTGACCCTGCCAGGACTCTTCCATGGCTCTGGGATTTCTCCTCTCTTTCTTCTCCCCATGCCATTGGAGCTGTTAACATCAGAAACACTTCAAAATCCATGTCAGGCTTGGCTTTAATGACACCCGTGTAGTCTATCATCATATGAATTGTGCTTTGTGATGCACATTATTATTACAAATACATCATCAACATTTTATACATCTCATGATAAATGTGGACTTCTGCATTATCCCATTTTCTGCATGCATCATGAAGTGGCTCCCTTCAATCATTATTGTTACCATCTATGTTATTTGCTTTCTTACTATCTATCCATCCATGTATAATATGACACTTTTCCAACAGTAATCTCAGTATGAAAACACCGAGAGCTTTAAAAATTTCATACATCTCCAGAGCACTGAAGGTTACATTTTACCTAAAACAATGTTCAGATGGCTGTCAAAAAGGAAAGTTAAAGTGAAATGTCAAAAGCTGTAAGGATGAAAAGCTGCACATGGTAGATACAAGATTCAGTGCACGGTAACTCCCTCTTAATAAACAAGCAAAGATCTATTGGAAGGAAAATTTCCTTGCATTTGAAATTTAACTGCCAACCATCCACATCCTACACATAACTGTCATAAAGGATGTCTAAATCTGTCCTCATTTATAACATGTGTTGTGACAAGATTTGACAGTCTCTGAAAGAGCTATAATTGCCACCTAAACATCCAGCATTTTGTCAACTGCGATCATGTTTAGGGAAAGCATTTATTTCACTTAAAAAAAAAAAAAAAAAGCATTTTTTCTTTCTGAATGAGATGACAGATTTTTTTTTCTCTTTTCTCATTAGGGGTTGCAAGTCAGATTTAAGGATTTTTGTTGTTGTTATTCCTTTTTTCTTTTCAGTATTTTTCCAGTGACAGAAGTTGGAACTTTTCAGACTAAGAGAATGATGATTAGCTTGAGCAAACCAACAGCAATTGAACAGAAATATTGTAAGCACATCTATAAAGATACTGACACTACTGAAAATTTCAGAATGTTAAGCTGATGTTGACGGGCACTCAGCTGAACCAAGGTGAAAAAGAGGAAAGAGGATCCAAAAGGATCCTAGTATTTTCTGTTTTGTTACCCTGAAGAAATGCTGTGTAATTTTTGTCCACTGCATATAGTCTTTCTGAGGCACACACAAACATAACTGCAGGATGGAGACAGGAGCTGTTGGTCTAAGAGCAGAAAGCAAGCTTTGGATGAAGGAAATGTGATGTTTTGGGGGCATTAACAGCCTGTACAGGAGGGGCTGCAACTAAAACACAGCCTAAACTCTTACCAGGCCAGAGTTTGTGTCTTAATTGCTTTCCTGAAGTACTGAGCACTCAAAGTCACCACTACCACAGCAAACACTCCCCAGCAGCATTGTTTTCACTCACTTTGGCAGCACTCACGGTTCTCTTGTGTTTGTTTTCCTAAAACAATCCAGCAGTCCAATTTGATTCACAGGAACGCTCACAAAAAATAAACAGTGAGCTGTGCTTTTGTGAGCACTGGTACCAGAGCTGGTAGTTTTTCACATGCGATTTATGTCGTGGTGACACAGAAGCAGGACTACATGCAAAGAGGTGTCCCCAAACCCTACATCTAGCCTTGCTTGCCTGGCCTGCCCTTACCAAGTGTGCTGGCACTAAGAAATGCGTGCTATGTGGCCTGATCGTACCGTACTGCGATGGGGTTTTAAGGACATACGGGGCAAGCTCTTCTTCTGCTGGCTGCAGGGGTCAACAAATGTACTAAATCTTTCCTCCTGACCGGAGCTTGACTTAGAAGCGTACTGGGAAGTCAAAAGAAAAAGACATGCTGTTTTGCTGTTGGCTTTGCATCTGTCTCAGATTATATATTCTGCATTTATGAAGAACTTTCCAGTGTTCTTGTTTCAGTGGTGTTGTGTGCTTAGCACAGCCCATCTCCTACCTATGTGCTATTGCAGATTACACAGTGGAACTTTTGACTTCTATCCTTAGGTAACTACTGGGCTCAGTGGAAAGTGGAAGAGAAAACATTAGCAATATAGGACAGAAGCAAGTGCTGACACTGTGGTCAGATATCCAGCAGCTTCAGGTGTCTATAATTGAAGATAGACAAATGCCTCAATTATTTGCCAATTAGTAACACCTTCTGAGAAACAAGGGTTTCCTCATCTGGCTATTGATTTGCACTATGCAGTTTTTAAGCATTAGCATCCTGAATGACCTAGAACCACATTATTGGTAGAGGAAATCTGGAAAATAGAGAGTAGCACAAGAAGAGGGACTGAAAGGACTTTCTGGGGCAGTGAGAATAAGGAAGAAAAACCCAGAACACATGGAAGAACCTTGGCAGGGAAACAAAAGGGATATCAGGCTGGGATTCTGGGAAAAAGGGTGGGGAGTTCTTGACAGGGCAGTGGACAGAAGGAAGCAGATTTCAGGAGACCTTTAAAATGGATGGGAACAAAAAATGTCATGCAAGGATACGAGGAGTCTCTGATAAATAAATGCTCAGCACCTACTGCAACTGGAAAGTGAATGACAGTACCCTTTTGATCTTAGAATTCAACCACTCAGATTTGATCATCATACTTATTGCCAACAAGTACCTATAAGGAGAATTGGTTAAAAAATTGAAAGATATTTTTTCTATTCTAAACAGGTTGCCTTTCTCTGGAGGTGAAAGAATATTTCTGCCCTTTACTGGTAAACAACAAGCAATTTAAAAATATTATTTGAGTTTACATTTTTAAACAAGTGTAACAGCTGTGCAGTTATTAAACAAAACGTCGTTTCTTTCCCCGTCTTTTTGTTTTTTATGATTCCTTGCATTATCTATTTTTTCAGGTAGAATCTCACTCTGTAATGGGAACAAATCCAGGAGACAACAGCTAGCAGAAGCAATTTTTGTGAAGTCCCTTCTGAGAGCATTTCCCACATGACTCTGTCAAGGTATGCAATTAATATAAAAACATAGGTCATATTTCTAGCCTTTCTAGATAATCTGGCATTCTCCCTGGGGTACGTGTGTCTGGTTAGCTGAGTAGGGAGGAAGAGAAAGTCTTTGATGTGCAAACCTGTGCAGCCAGGTCAAGGAACACAGTTAAAAGAAATCCTGCTTGTCCTAAAACAATATCCTAATGACAGCTAAATAAAGGCTTTTGAACTTGTAATGGGAGCTTCCATTAAAAGAAAACCTAAAAAAAAAAATACATGGAAAATTCCATTCTGTACTCTGGTAGAGTTTTAATGGCTGAAGCCTTCACAGTGACAGAGGGTAAACTCTGTTCCAATGCTAATGTTTGTGTGCTTATTATTCCACTGTGAGAGACTGGTAATCACTATTTGCATTTAGCTTTCTGGATCGGAAGCATATTATGCCATTTCATCTGAGTGCACCTTTTTCCTAATACTGAACAGCAAGCATTTGGTTGTAAGAATAAGACTAAAATAGCTGTTTTGACGCTTAAATGGATGAAGTTGTGCAGCTCTGAATGCTAATCAGCTGCAGGTAAAAATGTTTCCTCTTGTGAGAGTTTGCTAAATGTGCTAGCTTGAGCTAAAAATAACCAGCTGACCTGCCCTCATCACAATCACCTTGCAGAACTTGTTTCTCCTTGCATGACTGAAGAGCAGGTGATATAGTCATAATTTTAAGGCAGAAAGAGGTCATTTTGCTCATCTAGAAATGGGATTAATACTAGCACACATTTCTGTACCTGATATGGAAAACCTGCTTTGTGAATCAGCATTTGCACATAAAAATCATTCTAGTGCAAGAGTCGATTGAGGAATTCTCTGATTGTTCTTTGTAACAAACCACCACTGTATTAGTATACGTGCTTAGCATTCTTGTATGTTGCTATGATACATAGATGCTAACTTGAGGCAAAATGGTGCCAGCAGGCTACTGACCATCCGAGCAGCAGAGGGCCTGACATTCGCTATCTGCTAGGAAGCGATGGGAAGGAGTTTTGGGTCTTTGCCAGAGGCATCAGCTAAGTGTCCCTGCAACCAAGGCTTCTGCATGTGAGATAAAAGCTGGTCTTGATGGAAATGGAAAGACAGAGGCTTGCTCACAAAGGTGCTGCAGAAAGGGAAAAGAATTGGGAAATACATAACATACAATCAGTAAGATTGTCAGATTCAGACATATACACACTAGAATGGGCCAATAATGGCTTAACAAAGAAGAAATTGCATTTAAACTAGAAAAAAAGGTTATCTGAAATCCATCTGTTTCTCGAGTACATTTGCCCCCCTTTCATCCCCTTATTACAGGATGACTTAGCTGCTATTTGAAAAAAGTTTCACTTTCTGTTTGCCTGTTCTGTTGCAGGGAATGCAGCTGTAGTTGTTTATTGCTCTTAAATACAGTGGGGATTGCACTTTGTGACTAGAAAGATGACTACACAAGAACACTGGCAACAGATTTGTTTTGAATCCTGCTCTGCAAATGATCTCTGTAAGGTGAAATTGCATTTCATTGAAAAATAGTGTCATGGATACAGGAGTACAGTTTGTCTTTATCATGTTCTTTTTTTATGTGAAACTTGATAAACTTGGAAGTGAATATTTTCATACGCATGACAACAATATTAAGTGGAATGCAATTTCTTTTCAGTAAAATGCTGTGGGTGCTGGATTTTAGGAAGTAAAAGATACGATCTCAAAAACAGGGCTTCAAGAACCTCAAGATGTTATCTAGCCCATGCTCCTATTTTAGATCCACTGTGCCTTAGCATTGTTGAGAGAGGTTTTGCCTTGCTTTGCTCTCAGAAACATCTAATCACGATGGTTACACAACCTCTTATGACATCTGTTTGATTACTTGATGACGTCTGTTTGATCCGTACACCTAGAGTGGACTGGCCTAATTGAAGCTTTCCTCTGATGCCTTGCAGAAAGGCCTATGCAGTTAGGAGACGTGCCGCAGCCTACAAGACGGCCACTGCCCTACACCAAGCAGAAATATCTCAAAGCCCCTATCTGATAATCTAGCCTCCATGAGCTTCTGGGAATTATCAGTGAATGCTGGGCAGATCCTCATCTTACAAAGCAAAACTTCTACAGCTTAATCCGTCCAGAATGCCAGCACCCCATTTATATACTAATGTTCTATCTTTGCAAAGACATAACACAAACAGTGTACTGCTTGCAACGCAAGCCACCCACCATGTTACACAAAAAGAGACAAAGCTGATGGTAAAACCATTTAAATAATCATGTACCATTTTTAAGGAAATTGAGACTCAGACTGTGAGAAAAAAATGAAAAAAAAATTGCATGTAAAATAAATAAAAAAATAGAACTGACCATAAACTTGAGATGAAATACTCTCCTATATTTGTCTTTTTGATTTCTGCATATTTCTCTGCATCACGTACAATCCTAAAAGAATATTCTTTTGGAAAGCTGGATGTATGTATTTCATCGCTTTCCTCAAGTAACTTCTTTATTCTCTAGATTCTTTCTCTCTGCTCTACATGCAGACATACAGAATGGAGACTCCCAATTCCCACTTTTCATAATGTTTTGGATTCAGTCAAGTTCTCAGAACAAATCTTAATGTTCTTTGATGTACTTAATATTCCACATATTAAATACTATAGGAAATATTAATTACAGATACATCTAATTAAGTCTGTCATCTCCGGTGTATTCTTTGCTAGAGAACAAACAGGTCTTGTTTGGATCCTCTGTGACGAAGGGTATCAGAAAAAGAGGCTTTGTCCAGACATAATTGTGAAGAGATGCTCCTCTTTCCCCTGTCTTTCAGGTACATACATGTTCATGAGAGGTTCCTCTCCTACATTTTAAGCCCCAAACTTCTTGTCCAGTCACCAGTGCATTAATAATGCATTATTTCCTCTCCGTGAGTCTTCTACATCTTTGCAGTTAAGTGTCAGTGTATAAGCTTGTGGAGCACAATGATATCTGAACTCTTCCTATTTCTTTGCAAGTTTTAATAATTCTTAGACATTTTTCCCCATAAGAGACCCTGAACCTGTTAGAGATCACATTCCCTAAAATCAAGTGTCTTGAACAGAGCAGCTGTTGAGTCTCTAAATACAAATCCCATGTAGACATAAACCCTCCTTCATATTTTATAGAATTTTACCTGCTTCACAGAAAACTGCAAATTTTGATTAAAAAATACAAGTTTCCTTAAGTTTGAAATTTCTGTTTTTCCAAGAGTGTTTCTGTACTCTTTTGAAGTTTGGGATTAAAGTTACTGGCATTTTCATTTTTAAAATTATAAAGGCAAATGACAGTCCTGACCTCTCAGTGGACATAACCTGTACTCCTTGATCCCTTCAGACTCAATATTGGTTGCCTGTTGTCAAAGTTATTTTAGATTTCTTAGAAGAAATTTGGTACATAGCTTTGTTCAAGTGTGAACCTTTCCAGGAAAAAAGTCATATAATTCCCAGACCCAAACAGAAGCTTTCTGCAAACATGGCAAGTGTTAAAGAGATTGAATGGAAGAAAATAAAGGGCTGAAGATTTTGCAGTTCAAATTATAATTTCTTGAAAGACAAGGGCACCAGTCTTGAAAGTTCCACAGTCAGACACAATGGTGGTTCACATACAACATGGGGCTTACCATGCTTTGATTTATTTCTGTGAAGAGAAACATTTTTAAAAGCTGTAAACAAGTAGCATGATAGACTAATTAGTCATGCAGTACAGCACTGCTCTTCCGTAGTTTATTTTCAACAGTAATATTAATCACTACAGAGCAGATGTATTAAAGGTGACCTGAGGTTAAAACAGAGAATACAAAATAATGAAGTAGAGCAGTAGCTGATAACCTGGAGAACTTCCTGATTTACAATTCTGAGAGAAGTTGTTGTGGGTTTCTGCATCAACTTCACGCAAGTCTGTTTCCCCTTTCATCAGACACTCTCTGATCATGGTGATGTTTACTTTGCATTAATTTTATCTGCCTTTGGAGGTAATGTAACTCTGATAAGAGCCAATTAGTTTTGCACCATCAAGAAAAACAATGAATTGTGACTTGGCAAAACAAAGATAAAATTAACCATTTGCCTAAATGGTACTTTCTCTTTGTTGTTTTCTCATAAGGCTTGTTCTGTAACGTTCAGCTCCATGAACAAAATAGCTCAGAATATGCAAGTTTACCTAAAGTAAAACATGTTCTGAAAGGAACACTACACTAATGTAGCACCACTGCCCAGTAATTCAATGCTAATTTTCCACAAGCCATTAGATCTGTCTACAGATTGTGTTTCACACACATGAATAAATGATGCAGTGAGAAATAAGCTAGCATTTCAGTTCTCGTGGCTAAAGCTTTTTAACTAAGAAGTAAAAGGAGTTTGCTGGGAGATGCTTTTTCCACACGAATGTAACAATACTATCTTTTACAAAAATATTATTGCAAGTCTTTTGCAGAGGAGTAAGTCAAATTGCATGTTGGAGTGAAGCAAACTCAAATCAATGGACAGAAAAGTTTGCAAACATTTTTGCAAAAACAACATTTATGGAGGAATCCAATATGCAACTAGCTTCTCAGAATTATAACCACAGCTTTAATACAGGTAAGCTGTTATTTATATTTACAAGAACTATGAAAAGAACTATGCATTTTAGATGTTAGTTTAGGGTAGTGCCATATTTATAAATGGCATTGGGGGAGACATACAGCAAAACACAGATTTCCTAGCAACCTATTGGAATGTGTGTCAAGTTTTTGTTTGTTTGTTTGTTTTTAATACAGAAAATGGAGAAGACAGGTAAAGGGAGATTCTCCCAAATGTAATTAGGAGCAGTAAAGGGTAACTGGTAAGAATAGCAAGGTTTCTGTCCTTATCAAGTTGGATGAAAAAGGTGAAACTGAAGAGTTCACAATCCTTAGAAAGTGAAGATGGAAATTAACAACAGGTACACTTCAGCAGACGCAGAGATTTGGTTGATACAATCATAGTGACATAAGGAAATCTAAAAAAAAAAAAAGATCAACCTAAGGAATAAGTAAATAAATAAATAATATAAAAAGACCCTGGGGGGCGGGGGGAAAGGAAAAAAAAAATGTAAGCAGAAGAGGTACTTACTCAGATAAATGACATTAAACAAAAATAGCACACATATACATTATCCCAAAGTAGAGGAAATATAGTAAGGGTAGAAAGAAACATACCAGCCTAAATAACAAATTCCTCAAAAAAATCAAAAATTTGAAGGGAACATATGATGAAAGAAAGGGAGAAATTAGAAACTGGGTTAACTTGTAATTATCAGAATAAAAGAACACAGACGGGCAGGGCAAAAAAATAAATAAAAATAAAAGAGAAACCAAAGGTAACAAGAAATAATTTAATAAGCAATAATAAGGTGATGAGCAAGCAAAATACTGGTCTGCTATTGAACAAAGAAGGTCAACATGTTTTAAGTCTTCTTTAATTAAATGTCTTTACTAAGAAACCAACTGATAGCAAAGGCCTAGAAAATTAATATCAGGAACAGAGGAGTAAGTTTTCAATTTTAGATGAACTTCACCATCAAATACGTAAAAACCTGATCAACACAACTGCAAAACTTATCAAGTATATTTAGAAATTCATGAATGACAAAGAGACATTTCTAAGTGACTGGAAAACAAAAAGTATACATAATGCCTATGTTCAAAATACAATAATGAAACGGGCTGATAAAGTCTAGAACTGTTATTAACTTTACTGTTCAGAATAATTATGATATAAAGCAAAAGATCAATCTTTAGGATACAGAACTGAATTTTAAGAAACAAACACAAACTGCAGACAACTTGACATTTTTACAAAGACTTATGTCAAACTCACTTATTTTCCTTTATAAAAGGCCTTGCTCTTAGGAAAATATATAGATTTCCTAAAACTTGGTGTAATGAAGAAATCCCACTGACCAGCACTATTTTACATGGAAGCAGGGCAAATGTGGTCCAGGTGAAACTGCCATAAACGGGTGCAAACTGTTTGTGTAATATATCTTAAAAAGACATATTTTTCACTGGCAAAATGAAGGGACATAACAAATGTAACGGTGGCCTATCTCACATTCTCATCAATGCTTTGTGCAGCCTGAATAGAGAGTTATACAGCAAACTACTGTACCTGAGGAAAAGACAGTCCTAGAAGGAACTGCCTGAAGAACAAGATCAGAACTCAGAAGGTGTTGACAAATTACCAGGAAAACCTGAAAAAAATGTGAAATACAGTAGTGAAAGTGAAAACATCACACTTGGGCAAAAAGGGTGCAAAAATATGCGATGTTTAGATAATGTTACTTTGAAGTAGGAGCTTAGAGATATATGCTATTAAAAGGTGAGCATGAGTTAGCAATATCACTGCTGCTATGAAAAGGCCACACATCACATTGAAATCAATTAACAGCAACAGACTGCAGACCTGGCATAACATTCCTACTCTGCTCTGATAGATCGATTAACCTACCTCCCAAGGTTGCATCTACTCCTATTTATATCAGTACTACCAAGTACTACCAAGTACTCTGTTATAATATTTTCTTTGCTTCATCAGAACAACTATCCTTGTGAATCCTTGTGGTGTTGATTTAAGGCCAAAATTCTGAGAAAGGCCTAAATTATCCAACTACTGCTGAATTCAAACAGGTTTGTGTGCTGATGGTTTCAGAGAAGTTCCTGGAATGCTGCTGCTTTGTATATCAAGAACCCAGTGGAACCACAACTCAACAACAACAACAAAGTCACTTTTGAAAGTATCAAAATATTTTAGTAATTAATACTTGCATTAGCAAGGTTTTTTTTATTATTATTTTGCTTAATTACTTCTGTTTGTGGTATATTCCTATAGCCCAATTCACAGTTCAGACTTTTTTTCATTTGGGAATCTCCTTTTGTGTAACAATTACTACATTTTGGTCTCATTTTTGTTTCATTAAAGCCCGTGTTTCTCTGATACATGGCACTGCTTCAATGAGACATTTCCTTACCTTTATCTTCTGTATTTGTAACAAGAGTTTAGAAATGGCCAAGTCCATCATTATTAGAAGAGCCATTGTCTCTCATTTTCTGTGTGTTATTTTTCAAAAAAATATATTGGAATTAAACTTATTTTTCACATGTTCTTTGAATTTTTATGTATTAGAAACTTTCATATCTTCAAAACAGTCCTGAGACCAGTAATAGCCTAAACTGGTAAAGAAAAGTTACATTGCGTAGCAATTATTGAATACAACTAATTAATTCACTTTAGAAATGGTAGCTAAAAAAATGCAAAATTCACCCACAAAACTATGACAGGCTTTATTTTGACATTAAATATTTCCATTTAATAGGCAAATTAGGTCTCTTACAGTTCCTTACTTCCATAATAGAGAACAGAGGGTTACACGGAATAGCCTAAGTAGTGATCTGGGCAGAAGATAATGGTTTCAGAGAAGTTTTTCCATACTGAAGTTTCAGCATGAGAAGAGAAAGCTGTTCTTCTAGAACACAGAGTAATTTTATTTTTTCTTAATTTTTTCCTAAATTTCAATCAGAGCCATGGAAAATGAGTCTGCTCAAACAATGAAGCTTTTTATTAGCACATCTGTAAATCTATTTGAAGATGTGTGCCTCTTGAGGAAATCTGCAGTACGGGAAAAGGTAAGTACACAGGGAGAAAAGGGGAAACCCATTTTGTTGATCTGAGCTTATTTACCTTTTTGATGATTTCTGAGTATTGATGACAAGTTCCTAACACTTCCTAGAATCATTCTAGTGTGAAGTCAGGGAGTTTACATGTTAACAGAATGACATTTAGGGGGAAAAGCAAGACAGAGGAAAAAACACAGTAGTATTTAAAGTAACTTGGTAGTTATTTTTAATCAATTAGCTTGTTCTGTGGATGTTTGAGCCTTCTCTAGCTAACTTAGTTTTAAAAAAATATCACGCTGTTCTTCATGTAGTAGAGAATATACTGCAACTTCATCTGTGGAACCAGTAGAGTGTCATGTTGTTTTGAGGAGTAATTGTAGTGACAGAACAAAAAGAGTTGTTATTAATATTAATGCTTAAAATAGTTACAACCAGTAACTGGAGTGCTTTATAATGAGAGTGCCTTAAACTACGGAGTCACCGTTCCTGGGGGTGTTCAAGGAGAGGTTGGATGTGGTGCTTAGGGACATTGTTTAGTTGGTGGTAGGGGGATGGTTGGACCAGGTGATCTTGGAGGTCTTTTGAACCTTAATGGTTCTATGAGAGGGCATTCGTGTAAGGGAATAACTAACTTTCTGAATCAGGAAAAGAGATGTTAGAAATGCTGGTAATGAGGCCCTTTTGAGCCAGAAACCTGTGAGTTCAGGATTTTGAAATTTTTGAGGCAAAACCAAACAAACAAAGAAACGAGAACAGCAAGTGGACTCAGGGGTGTGCTATTCTATATGGAAAGTCTTTAAAATGTACTGGAACCAAACTTGCCAACCTTCAGATTCCTCATGTTTTACAACACCACTGCAAAAGCCCGCAGCACTGAGTATGTAGTATGATAGAGAACTGCCTCTGTGATTACTCTTGTTGTCCTCAAAGTCTAATAGTTTAGTTGGTTGTAATGAAAAAACAGAATCTTGAAGAGAAAGATGTTTCATGATTGCATATAAGGAGTTAAGGATAAAAGTAGATTGTATAGCCTGACTTGACTTCAATTGTCTTAAGTGAGGAAAAAGATAGGAAAGCCAAGCTTGCCTTAGGCCAACTTGGTGGAAGACTCACCTCTTGGAGAAGATGTCTTTTCCCTTAACAATCTTGTTTGAGACACGGTACATTTACATGCATTCTTAAGAACTGTTATGTGCTTATAATGAGTAAAGAAAGACCATTTTTAAGCATTCACAGCTTAAGAATAAGGAGAATAGAGCATATTTTACAGACCTGTCTGAATTTAGGCATCAATCCCCCCATGACCAGACTTTGGTAATGGAATACATCTAGCTAAGATTTACAGAAACATCAAAAACTACTTAAGATTTTAGGTACCTAATGTGTTAGCTTGGTGCTCATGTTCCAGTAGTCCATGTAGATTGTGTACAGTCCACTAGGCCTTTTTCAAAAAGAGTAATAATTTAAGTTAAAGCACATATTACTGTATTACCTTATTAAATAGAGAATGTCCTTACTTTATTTAAAGCATTTAGATTCTGCGCCTGAGATTTGAGGATTTCAGTGGTCATGCACAGAGAATTTCTAACTCAAAATGGAAAAAAAATCATGTACATGTAAATGGCTTGGGCTACTTGTATTCTCTTGGTCCTTGCATCAATCTGTAATATTCCTTAGAGTCATCATGAATCTCAGTTAGACAAAGGTTTTGAGTTGGATACACAACACTGCATTTTGAAATGACAGATACAGCTTTCTCAAAAGTAGTCTTATGAAGATTACTTAAGTGAAAAAAATAAAAGAAAATCCAAGATTGTCAGTATTATCGGCAAAAAAAAACAAACGTCATGTAAAAGGATTGGACGCAATTGCAATGGAGATGGTGACACAGTTTCTTAGACTCTCAGCTAATCCCCTAAACACTTAGTTCCTTCTGAAAGCAATATTAAGCTTTCAAATATATAGCTGTTTTTAGCAATACTGAACATCATTCAAAGTATATTAAGTCTGAATTACTGTCCCAAAAGGAGTCTACGAGTTGTGGCAAGTATCAGGCAAGTATCCCTCAAGCTTTTGGTGGTACTTTATCATCAAATTAATCTTCATCTCTATAAACACAGCATACAGGAGTTCTTTCAAACTTTGTGACTGTCATGTATACTGATGCTCAGCTTTTATGTTTGCATAAAAATGTTGACATTACTCTTTTTCTGCAAATACTTTTATTAGATATGGTCACGTTCAAACAAACAAAGAAAAAAAAAACACCACACTTTCATTAGGCTGCCTCCAAGTAAAACAATGCTCATGTTTTATTAGTTACTAACCAGAGCTCTGCCTTAGCTTCAGTAGAATATGCTGAGTACTTTGATGTAACCAAAAGTAAAGTGACAGTAATTCAATATCAAAAGTTATCCATACTGTCATCTGGGCTCACAGAGGAACTCTCAATTGAGATCGTTAGCATCAACAGTAAAAACACACCAGCAGGTGGAAAACACTGCACAAGGAGAATGGTAAGCATGAAAATGACATTTAAGACTAAGCTGGGGACTTTTTCCAATCAACTCTAAACCAAACAGCTAGCATATGGTATACCCTGCATATGGATTAGACAGAGCATACAGACATCTGTTCCCACCTCACTTACAGGTGCTGGAGTTAGTGAGCCTGATCTGGCCACAGCTGAAGTCACTGAATGTGTTTTCACAGCCATTGAGTACAGCAGGATGGGATTGTTTGCTATTGAATCAATTAAAAGCAACATTAAAAGTTTACAGTTTCCTTCTTTTTAATTCCTTCTCTAGTGTCTGCTTTCAAAGTATAGTAAGTTAATACTCTTCAACCTAACTTTGAACATTTTCTTTTAGTTCTGCTTCTTGCCTTTCTATTCACTTGTATTTCTCTGCCACATGCTTTGCATTTCTTATTTTCCCTCAGATATCATCTACTTAGATTATTTCATAGAGTCACAGAGTAACAGAATGGTTTGGGTTGGAAGGGAACTTAAAGATTATCCAGTTCCACCCCCCTGCCATGGGCAGAACACCTCCACCAGACCAGGTTGCCCAAAGCCCCATCCAGTCTGGCCTTGAACACCTCCAGGGATGGGGCACCCACAGCTTCTCTGGGCAGCCTGTTCCAGTGCCTCACCACAGTGAAGAATTTCTTCCTTATATCTGATCTACATCTACCCTCTTTTAGTTTAAAGCCATTACTCCTTGTCCTATCCCCACACCCCCTGACCATGAGCCCCTCACCAGCTTTCCTGTAGGCCCCCTTTAGGTACTGGAAGGCCACTGGGAGGTCTCCCTTGAGCCTTCCCTTCTCCAAGCTAAACAACCCCAACTCCCTCAGCTTGTCCTTACAGGATGGGTGCTGCAGCCCTTTGATCATCTTTGCAGCCCTCCTGTGTACTTGTTCTAATAGGCCCACATCCTTCTTGTGCAGGGGGCCCCAAACCTGAACACAGTGCTCCAGCTGGGGTCTCCAGAATAAACTCCAGAGCTCCAGAATAAATTGGAGTATAGCTTTCAACTAACATGTTAGAGTACTAGTAGTGGTCATCTAATGATAGCATCCTAGCATCCTCTACCTGGTTGTATATAGGCTGCAAGGACTTTGTTAAATGACAGCTGGTCATCATTGCCCTGCACAATCAAAAGGCAAAGAGCAAAACTGAAAGATCCAAAATTGTGCTTAAAACCCCATTATCTTTTGCAATTCTAGTGATAGATAATAACTTTTCTAAGGATCGGTCTTAGCTGCTCCAAAAGCTTATCTACTTTTTCACATAATATGAGCATCAAACTTCCATAAAACAGATTTGATCAGAGTTGCTGGAGAACTGCATTGGCTTATCCATATCTGGGACCAATGCAGTGTTACTACATCACTCACCCCTTACTAATTGTTTATAAATCCTCTGTATTGTGTCTGATTTATTTTTCAAGTCTATGGGGATGTCATATCCTTAAAAAGGAAGCAGTTTTACAAAGAGTTCAGCAAGTGCAAACAGATAAGTCAGTTTGCTGTGTACACATTCTTGTTGGTGCAATTGGCTTGCAGAAAACCAGAAGAAAAGGTTGCACTAGAACAGCAAATATCCTAGCAAGGGGCTGCAAAAACATGTGCAGGTTGCTCAGGAGCAGCAACCAACATCAAGTACTTGAAGCAGCAGCAGCAAGAATATTAGAGGTTTTCAGTAACTACCAACTGGTTTGAGCCTATATTTGGTTAAACAAAAAACAAAAAACAAACAAAACAAAAAAAAAAAAAAAACAAAACAAAAAAAAAAGTGGCAGAGAGTCTTTAGAATCATGATCAGGCCATTCCCAGTCATCTCAGATTTATAGGAAAATCTTCAGAAAACATTTGCAAGTCATACCCTCTAAAACCCATTACTCAGTGACCTGATTCTGGGAAAGAATATATAAAAATCAGGAGAGCTGTTTTGACTCTTTGACTTGCTTTTTCTTTCCGTGTTTATAGTGTTGCATTTATGAAAGCTTGCTAATCAATATGCTGCCGCTAAACCTAACATTTAAAAAAAAATGATGGAATAAACTGCCACCTAGAGTTAAAGCCTTGATATTAATGCTGGTTATATTTATATTCAAGATAGAAGCTTTAGTATTTCAATATTCAGGACCTATGTACCTCTAATCAACATCGTCTTTGAACACTTCCAAAATGGGTACAGATTTGTCACAGATTACAAGCTGAATGGGATGATGTGCATGATTTCTTGACAGAAAACAATCTATTTAAAAATCACTAAGGAACTACAGATCATTATTAGCATGTTATTCTCACGCTATTTGACAGGAATATTCTAAATAATAATGGAGATCAATAGAATGAAAAAGTGTTATTGAAAATACGGTGCTATTCTTTATTTTTTGACACACTTTCAGTCTGTTGGGACATATCATTATCACATATCATTAAGTTTCTATAATTTCATCAGCTGGTTTGTTTGACCATCAAGACATTTTAAACCCAAGAAATATCTACTGCCCTTTATATTCTGAGTTGCATTTTGACATTTATAAACTAAACTATTACATAAGTATCTTACATGCTGAAAAATTGCATTAACCTGTAGAAAAGTAATCTCTACATTAGAGCAGTTGTGACAGCCAAGGACAGCAGGTAATCTTGCTAGTGAATGTTGTCCAAACAATGCAGAGTCCTAAGTGAACAAGTTTTCTCGTGGTTGGAGGTGCAGTAAGTACATTAGAGGCATACAAGCCTGTGGCAGAAATCAAAATGGAACTTGGATCACTTTGATACCTTCCCTCACACTAACTCTTGTCCCCTTGTAAGACAGGCTTATTACATACTACCCTTTCTAGACTAGTTTTCTGATGCAGTAAGGTTGACCAAGTCATGCTGCATGCCCACAAGTCTGGAAGCCTGTCTCTCAGGAAGACCAGAACCCACTGGCCTCTACAAACTAAACTGGAAAGAAGATAGTTCAATGCCTGCAAGCTTTGTAGAAATTTAAGATTGAGTTGAGGGGAGAAACCTAAGTTAATAGCCACTTCTTTAGGAAAAACTAACAAAAATTAGTTAGTTAGTTTGTTTGTTTTTTCCTCCTCTTTCACACCCAAATGATCAGCTTTTGCATAACTCCAAATAAGAGCTAGTATGAGATGCTTAACTCTAATCTGATTTGCTGTATGGACAGTGAGTTTCAAAAGAATGCAAGAGTACTGGGGCTATTGCAGCAGAGGGAGGCATTAGGAATAAAACACAAACCCATAAAAAACTAGAGAGCTTTCTTTCTGCCCTCAACAGGATTTTTTTTGCTAGTTATTTCCTAATCCTTACCTTCTTTTTAGTTAAGAGATTGTCACGACTCAAATGGCCTATTAAAATGAAATCCAATCAATAAAATAGTTGTAAATTATAGAAAATACCTTGAAAAATTGTGTGCACAATATTTTTCTAAATGAATAAAAATCCAATAGTTATCTATAAATAGTTCACTTCAACAGAAAAAAAAATCCAGAAATATTGCACCAAAAATTAATGTTTCAACTAAAGATCTGAAGTGCTTTTTGCAACAAGCATGTAATCAAAGGCTGAAAAAACAGCCAAGATTGTTTTGACATTGTAGAGATAGCCTCTGAGAGCTCATTCCTAGCAAAGACAGGTTGGTATGCACCTAGGCTTGACAGCTGAGCTGCAGTTATTGATGCATGGGTCAACAACTGGTTGTGCAGCTAATGCTCATGACAGGGATTCTGCATTTATGATAAGCGCATTGGCTGAAGTGACCATGACATTAAAAAAAAAAGAAGAAGAGGAAGAGGAAGAGGAAGAGGAAGAGGAGGAAAGACAAAGCCTATCTGGAGTTGAATCTTGCCAAGCACATGCGGCATATAGAGGGCAACAAGGTCTTCTACAGAGGTATGAGCCACAAAAGAAAGATTTGGAGAAATGTGGGCCTCCTGCTGAAAGGAGCAGGGACCTGATGACAAAGGACATGGAAAAGGCCCAGGTACTCAAAGCCTTTCTCACAACATTGTCTTTGCTGCTAAGATTTATCCACAGGAATCCCAGGTCCCTGAGACCAGTGGGAAAGTCTGGAGAAATGATGGTTGGCCATCTGTACAGGAGGAGTAGAGGAGGATCGGTTTAGGGAACATTTCTGCAAATTGGACATTCACAAGTCCACAGAACCTGAAGAGATTAACTCAGGAGGGCTGAGGCAGCTGGACAGTGCTGAGGGGGGTGATCCGTCCCCTCTGCTTTGCACTGGTGAGACATGTCTGCCTCTAGTCCCAAGGATAAATCTCCCAGTACATTTCATGTGAGAGGCTGAGACAACTGGGACAGTTCAGCTTGGAGAAGAGAAAGGTCATGCGAAGAATCTCATTGGCACGTACTCTTGCTTAAAGGACTAATGGGAGTTAAACTCATTTGTTTCTTTATAAAGGTGGTAGTTTAAGGTCTTAACGTGCATTTAAATAAGCAGCAATGTACAGAGGCAGGGCTGTAGGAAGTGTAGTAAAGAAGCCTTAACTTTGTTGGCCTGTTCTATCTTACTGGTAAAGACAGCCTACTACATTATTGTTAACTATCCCATTAATAAGCCTATTACACTTACCATAATCAGGCAGAGGGTCCAAAATAATTATGTCACTTCTTCTAATTAGCAAGTTTTACTTTTTTGAATCTTCTCCATGAAGAAGATTACTTTTTGAATCTTCTCCATGTCTTTGGGTCTCAAAAAAAAATCAAGTTTGAGTGAGTACTCTTGTGCAAGTCTGCAGGCATGTGATTTTACCATATCTGACTGGAACAGAAGTTTTCAAGGTTTTATTAGTTTCAGTAAGAACACCTAAGATTTTTCAGAACTGATCTATTTGGAATGAATTTTATATTCAAACTTAGTGAATTTGGCCTTTAGTCCACCATCCAAATTGAAATACAAGCAGCAGTTATGTCATTGAAAACACTTTTTCCTCATATAAAAGTCTGCCAGTCTAATGTATTGCTATAGGAGACATTGATTTTTTATTTTTTTTAAAGGAAAAATAAAAAACATTCATTTAGAAGCTTTCATGTTCATATTGCAGAAGCATCTAACAGCCTTCCTCTAAATTGCCACTAGGTATAAGCTACACAGACAAAACAATATGATCCCTTTCTCAAATATATTTATTTTTTTCCCTCCAGCCTCTTCTGAAGTCTGCTAAGTTCTGTCTGACTGTCTGTACCACTCCTTAGCACCTATAAACCTGACCAGCATTATACGTTCCCCCTTCAACAATGGGAGTTAAACCACAGGAAGTTTGTTTCTATGGTTGGATAGCAATAGCTATTAACTACTTCAAAGTAAGTTAATTTGTGCATATCCACTGTATGGTCACTGTATGCTGGAAGCACATCTTTCCTCTGTAATGGCTTACAGAGAACCTCAAAGCCACTTGTAAACTATTTCACACAGTAGATGACTTGTTGTAACTGTGTTAGTTCCTGTTAGAAAGCAGTTGTGCAGCATTATGTCTGTCACCAGCATGTCAGAAGCACTTGCATAAGACATGCTGTCACTGCTGCTGTATCAGTGATCATTGTTTGTGAAGACTTGTCATGTAATCAATATTAAAGCAGTAAAAAGAATGTACCAAGTTCACTACAAGCCCTTAGATGTCCAAAAAGTTGCATCTGCTTTCACAGTTGAAGGGAAACAGCATAGGGAAACTTGTTCAACCTATGTCACGTAATTATTGTTTATCAAGCTGTAGTTACACAGTAATAACGGATGGCTTCTCTACTTTAGGCCCACTCTGCTTTTAAGCATTTTCTGCTCATACACATTCCTTTCCTTTCAGTCCTCTTAATTTTGTGTTAATCTGGTAACATTGAATAGACTTAGACACATGCTAGCAGGTAGTCGTTTTCACACATTTGGAAGTGTTTGCTGGGTTTCATTATCACTACTATTTATTTATTTATTTAGTAAATAGAGACGCAGGATTAGCTCCAGTAAAGTCCTTGCTTAAGGGCAGAGGTTCATCTGTCTGGCTTCACAAGCCCAGCTCTGCTTCTCCAGGCACCAGTCAACAAGGTGTACTCGACTTCAGCGTTATCACCAGACAAAGCTGACCCCGTGCTGGGGGAGCAGAGGGCCGCAGTACCTAAGCCTCGGAGCCCGGCTGCGAGGCACAGGCCTGAGGCCGGGCCCCCGCGGTCTCTCTGCGCCTCGGCGCTAGGTGGTGCTAGCGGAGGCCGCAGGCCTGCCTCGGCTGGCAGCCGGGAGCGCGGCCCTTAAGGAGGGTGTTTAGCAGTAATTAAGATAGTTAGGAACGGAGCAATCGTGTCTCCCGGCCCTCGCCTGGCATTTCATGTGTTCAGAATCGTTCCACAAATAAAACACTGTGATCCGGACTTTCACGCTTCAGTGGAGATCAGATGCATAAAGCACCTTGTAGCTATACTTCTTGGACATGCAGCTGCATTTCTCGGCTGCTCCCCATGAAGTAATTCCTTCCACATTTCCCAGGTCTTTTAACCTTTAAGTTTCACACTGGAGTGACCCTTCTTTGATAGGAATTAGTTTTGCTAACCCAAAATATCCTTGGCACCCATGAGGCCCTTGCACAGGAAGCAGCGTTCCACTCAGACAATTAGGTTCAGCCATTTCAGTTGCTTTACTGAAACGGAAAATTCATTGTGTGTTCTAGCATATTCCACAACAAAACAGTGCCCTGTGTTTTCCAGCACTTCATGCTGAATTCCACATTGTAAACAAATCATCAGTACGATTCACAGCCACAGTATAAAGCCAACATCATTTGTCTATGAGTGACAAAACACCCAAGACCTTTTAAAACACAAAGAAGTATATCTAGTAACTTCGATTCTTCTAGCAAGGCAAGCTCTTGCTTATTTTACTCACACTGCTCCCTCCCCCCCAGCTTTCTTGCATGCTACTGTGGAAATTTAGATCAGGCAATAAATTAGTCGCAGACTTCTAGGTAGGGAATTTGTTTTATTAGCTCTGCTCTGAGGTGTCAAGCAAGAAGGCTTCAGGAGAAATGGTTTGGTAGCATGCGGGGAGAACTGATGTTTTTGGCATAACTCTGCATCCATTACAGTCAGTGGCACAGGACTTAATTTTCAAATAAGAGACAAGACAAAGTTATGCCAAGTTTTTCCTTCAGTGTTATACACTTAATAAAATCAGCAGGCCAAAATGAACATTTGTTGTTTCTGGCATATAGAAGTTGTACATTATGTAATACCTCCACTGCCAAATACTTTCCAGTTTGTTCAATATAATAGGCTTGAAAAAAAAGCAACGCTCAGATTTAATATTAAGCCGATTCTTAAATAAAAAGATGACTAATTGTTACTAAGTCAGGAAAGAGAAGTAATTGGCTAAGTCTACTAAGACTTCATTATATATCAGAAACTTCTCAGATAAGCAGAAAACTCCCAATACTCTTCCAGAATTAGAAGCATGCCCCTCTTCCTATTTTTAAGTGGTATGATGAAACCTAAAAAGACTTAGTACCTTCTCCTTTTATAGGTGGAATTTTTATTCTAATAAAGAATAAAATCCAAGCCAGGAAGTTATGGTAGTCAGCAGACTGAGCTGTAAGCTGTCAAAGAGCAACAATAGCAGGGCTGCATCAGGAGCAAGGGGAGCTGGGGAAGAGTACAGCACAGGCAGGGCTTCAACCACAGGGCTCGTTCCCACCACACCACAGCAAGGCAAGCAGAGCAGTAAAAACAAACAAACACTACCTCAACAAACAGGGCTGAAAACAAGTATACTTGCAGTATAGCTCAGGCAGAGAAATCAATACCGTAGGCCAGAGCTGAAATGGTGGTCTAGGCCAGGAGCAGTGGCCATGTGTATGAAGGTCCCAGGCGAGGTCTCATGTGGCAATTGCACCTCTTAGGGCTCCCAGGGCCCAGGCATGGAGCTTCTGTCTACATTCTCCAGGAGAACTGCTCTGGTTGCTGAATTACAGTTATCTTGCTGAAAAAAAGTGTAACTAAAACTATTCCCTTGAAATGCTTAACTGATATGATTAAAGAACCAGAGAGCCTGTGACATCCTTTCAGGAAGAGAACTATCCTAAAAAGATAATTGAACATAGGTATATTTGTAAACATTAGCAAGACCAGCTGGGACAAAGACTGTAGAGAAAATATCACATCTTTCCTGTTAGTTATTATCTGCCTTGAAGCAGAGAATGCAATTTTCAGGCTTTAAGAGAGTTCTTACCAAGCAATTCTAGTAACTAATAAAAGATATCAGTCTTGAAAACACTTTGTCACAAAATTTATAATAACTGTGTTATTTGGCCATTGTTATCTGTTTAACTGCAACTCTACTAGGTATACTTTCTGACTTTTAAATAATTTTGTGAATTTATACACCTATTAGAAGCTTCCACAGTTGATTGCACAGGTTTTTATTTTTAATTTTTAGTCAGTTCCTAAGCTAAGCATAAAGGTAGAGCCGTCACTGTGGAAGATATAATGTATTAAATTAGGTCTCCTGGGGGTTGTATGGGAAAGAGAAAGAAGATAATGTGATTAAGAAAGAACATTCAGATGGATTGTTACAAAGTTGGCAAAGTAAAGAATCTTAAGGTATTTCTGCACTAATGTTAGGGAGAGCTGCAGAAAACACTACAGATTTTCATGAATAAACATAATTATAATTGGATGACAGAGACAATGTAGAATGAGCCTCGCAAGTGAAATGCTCCTCACTGACACCCTGTACTCTAAATCCAGGCCCTGCATTACTGTGGAAAAAGCAAGCCTATTGTATTACATCCTTGGAGCCATACATTAATGGGTCATCCCAGAATACATATCCAGGGAATATGATCTGACTTCACATTAGAAATATTGATTCAGAGGCTTATTCTTCTTCAGCATTTGTTGGTCTTCCAATTTTGTACTAATTCAGAATCATGAAAGTAACCTGGTATCACTTTGGGAACCAGCACATTAAGCTAAAATGAATGGGCTTTAAATAAAATATGCTCAGAATTACTTGGATATAATTGTTTGTGTTTTCTATATAAAACAGCATGAGAAAATGCTGAAGAGAGTCAAAAGGTAACTTGACTTTTTTAAACTTAACTTTGCCTCTTTCTTTTATGCTTTCCTCAGAAAAGGAGGGTTATGAAATTGTCCTGCTTCTGTAAGCTCCCCTTCTGGTAATTTGCATCTAGCAGCAGCAACTACAGCAAAAGCACTGAGGTTTCACAGTTGGTGTATGTACTCAAGTTTAGTGGGAAAAAAAAAAAAAAAAAAAAAAAAAAAAAAAAAAAAAAAGACACCTAGAGAGAGAAGACACCTAGAGAGAGAAGACAAATGCTAGTAATGATTCTTTAAAGAGAAAATAAGAAGATGTGAAGAATGCAGACATTTTTCCTATGTAACAGAAGCTGCTTGGCTGATCTGTCAGGATCAGTCAGAACACGTGTAACTGTGCTTGTCATACCATGCGCTTCATCTGGTACAGTACCTAAATGCTAGTCTGCATAGCCAGCAGGTAAAATAAGAGAGATTAAGGTTATGCTGGGTGTTTGGTTTACATTTGCAAATGATGGTGGATTTTGTGTGATATTGCTACAGAAGAGGTTAGCAAAGGTCTTGGAGAAGACCAGAGCTATGCAGTGGGTGCCCTATAGGATACTAGGGCAACATGAGCTTACTGAGAGAATATAATATGCAGGACTAGATCATAAATCCAGAAGAAACCAAACATTTTCATTTCCACTGCTTTTAAGGCAGCTTATTTTGCTTCTTATAACTATGGTTTGAAAGGTGTTCTTTATCATAAGAACATCAAGAATATTAAGTTTTGTGATTCAAAGTTTTTAAGACTCCCCATAACTCCATAGAAGTTTTAAAATTCTTTTATAGGTACATGACTATAGGCACAAAAGTGCCTATCTACTTATTTTTGACTGCAGTTTACCTTTAAAGTGACATTTTGGTACAGGGATGATGATTATTTCCTAAAATGTCCTCCATAATAAATGTAGAAGAGGCATATAGTTAGTCCTATCTTTTCTTAGTCCTTTAGAACCTGGAAAATCTATTGCTAAATCAAATGCTTATCAATTAAAATTAGAACAACAATAAACCAAACTCTTTTCCTAGTTCTTACACTAAATAGTTTCACAGTGAAGAAAATTTTATTTCTTCATCACACATCCTGAATATATTTGTATACAGAATAACTAGAAAAGGCCACATTACAACTTAAAACATATTTTTACTGTAGAGTTATTACAAGAATATCCTAATATATACCTTTCATAGGCTACAGGAAACAAAAATATGTAGAAGTAGCATGTAACGGTATTACTGCCATTCCTGTGGGTGTTCTGCATGCACCTTTTGACTTCTTTTTCCAGATAAGATACTGGACAATATTAATATGCAAGGACAATACAAGGACATTCAAATTCATGAGTCAAAATCATAAGACTGGTCTACAATCTGAGATTTTTTGTGTTTTCCTTTGATTTGCTTCCTGGTCATTGTATCACATTTTCAAGGTTTTATCTTCAGTCACAAAATTAAGAAGCTTATATATTTTTTTTCGGTTTTTTTTTTTTTTTTTTTTTTTTTTTTTAAGTATAAGTCTTCTGTATTCTTCACATAAGTAAATTTAAGATCTTTGACAAAAGTTCCTGAGACTTGTGAGATTCATGAGACAGAACATACTTTTATAGTGCTATATAATATTTTGGTTTGAAGTGTCAGACAAATTAAAAAAAAAAAAAAGATGTAAAATATCAGGTGGAGCACGTCCTGTAGAGTTTGATGCACTTTCAGTTCCTGTAAACTTTGCACTCTGGTGCATTTGGGACTTTTGAAGGCAGCACTAGGTCTCTGCTAGTCCATGTAGATTGGCCTGTGACTTCACAGTTGAAAATGGGGTGAGAAGCAAATCTTTCTGGTGACAAAGAGCTACACAGGCTGGATGCAAGCACCAGGTATCCTTTAAAACTCTTCAACAAGTAGTTTTGTGAAGCTGAGTACTCTAAGGACCTAGGTCTCTAACATAAAAAGCTGCATCTGAATGGAGGACTCAGAAGTACTCCAAAATACTTCTAGAGTTGCTAAAGAAAGAAGACAGAAAACCAGGCAGCTGTGACCATTGACTGTATCACAATGTGCACCATACTGTTTAGACATAGACCAAGAAACTGCCCTTTTTCCAACATCTGAGACATTTATACGGGTTGTCCTCCAGGAAGATTCTCTACCTTTGAATAATGTATGCACTACAACCTTTCTTTTCATCAGGACACTGGTGAGATTTTCTTCTTTACGTGGCCATTTTCCAAGCCTTGTAGAAACATATTTATTTTTAGAACTCTAGTCCTAAATTAATTTGGTTGGAATTAGCCAAAGGGCTCAAAGGTATTAATGAAAAACAGAGGGATAAACATGCATGTGTGCATGCGTGCATACTCATACAGAAGTGTGTATATGGGTATGTGTACATCCCATTTGTGTGTACATCCGTACACACACCTTTGGTATCATATAAAAATCAATCTAAAAATACAATTTAAAACAAACCCTTCATAAGTAATCTGCATGCTATACATCAGCAGGAACATAAAGAACAGCTTACTATTTGGTCTGGAAAAATTCCCTGCAGCTTATGAGAAACAAAGTTGAAATATAGCATTAAGCTTATGTAGGAAAAAAAATTATTTTACAGTCCTAGTAAGATGGTTTGATTATGTGCAAGTCCTAGCACAATAAAAGATTCCTTGTTTGCCAGGTAACATCATGGTGGTCTGTAATAAACACTAACATGATACAGCATGTCAGGGATCAAAGCCTCATGGAATAACTCATGGAATCATAATTACTGCTTTGATTCAATCCAAGAAGTTAATCTAAAGCATTTTTAAAGACATTCAAGCATTTCAAAGTAAATATTTTCTGAAAGCAACACAGGAAGTCATCTGGTTCCTTGTCCTTCGTCCTTTACTTTGTGGCACACCTATTTTTTATATTGGATAAGAAGCACGTATACAACATACCAATCCCCTCATCACAGTTTACCTTCAGTACTACTATCAGCTGTATCGTATTTTAGTGGAAATACACTTATTTTTCATCAGCATCCTGTTTTGCCCTTAGTATCTTGTACATGATTATAGTTACAACATGTTTAAAATGTGCAGTCTTTTAAAATGCCAGAGTTGAACTGACAGTTTTGCAGAATGAGGTCATGGTTATGCCATCAGTTTAACATGATGAAATGCCAGCTGCTGTCAAAAAGGTGGCCTGCACTCCCAAACTTGCCTGACTGCACCCTGTTAAAAGCCTCAGTGGTTATAGCAGCACAAGGAAGACGATGAAAGTGAGCACTTGGGTGCACAGGAAGACAGTGTCAGTTTAATGTGAGTGTGTAGCCATCACTGCAGGCCTCTTATTTGCGGGGTGTTAGCGATAGAGATATAGTTTCACTTGTTTCTGTGAAATATTTCATACAGTTGGGGTACTTTTAAAAGTTGTATTTTCCTTGTAACAGATTTCTTTTTACTAACTAAACAACTTAAAAATATTTATCATGAGGAAAGTACATTGTATTATTCTGACCAGTGGATTTTAATGAGAAAACTGTCAAATCAGTGCTGATGCCTACAAACCTTGACACTGACCTCAAGACAATTTATGATCTGCATAAAAAGTTGTGTTTTCCCTTCTTCTTCTTCAAGGGAAAGACCTATCCCAAATATCTATGAAGTCAGTGAAGAGCTAAAACCTACAGCCTCTTCAATAATCTATACATATATAAAAACTGTACCTGAATAATTTGGGGGTTGTGTCACTCACAGCAGTAAGCATTGTCTTACACATTAAAACTGGGAGCAGTTAGCCTGCTCTGTGCCCAAACTCCTGAAAATTATAGTTGGCAATCACAGGAGTAGGCATATGCAGCTGAGCCAACAAAATGTTATCTTAAAAACAGTTCAACTCTGAAAATTAAATGTCATTCCTAATTGGAAAACAAATCACAAAGTGCCACTCAAACTATTTCATTCTGTATGTTTAAAAAGATTTTTTCCACGTCCCTTTTGCAATCTTTTAATCAGCACCTGTGTACTTTACATACATGATGAGAATAATAAGTAGAAAGAGAAAAGAAAAAAAAAAGTTCTGCGGGAGCAGATACAATTCTGCTCTCTCTAGCTAGTGTGCAGCAATCCAATTCATTCCAGACTCATTCCAATTCATTGTAATTCATTCCACAATTGAACTCTACCTAATGCAAAGATTTCAAAAGGGGGTTACAAAAATACAACAGCTTCTGTATAACTATCGCAATATCAGCTATGTGCATCCCTATGAATTAATGCAACTCTATTCACAATTCTTACCTGAGGTAAGACAAGACAGGTATCTTTATTATCTCAGAAATAAATTTCTTGTGGGAGCACAGCTCTGTGTATGTATTGTTGGTTTTGGGTACAGAATGCTGAAGTAATAAAGAAGACTTCTGGAAGACTTCTGGAAATCTCCAGATTTCTCAGAAGAATACTGATGGCTTGTCCTTTCAAATACCAATGTGCTTGTGGAGCACTGTTGGGAATAGAGCTATCCAATCCCGATCAATAGGAAGATGATGTATAAATATGTTTTTGTCACAATCCTACAGATGCTTAAGCACATCTCCTTTAGTTCTGCATGGAAAACAATTGCAGCATTTATTCCAGTGGTAAGTTTAACAGATAACAAAGGTTTTGAAAACTAAAAGCTTTAGGAGTAGAAAAGAGATTTTTTTTTCAAAGGCTTTGAACCAGGGAGTTTCTGTATCATGAAACAGAGATGTATCTTCTGACCTTCCCTGGTTTCCTACAGCTTTAGGATTCACATGAGTAAGCAATTCTGTGTCAAGAGGAAGGAAGAAAACTTGCTTGCCTAAAGCAGAATCTTTTGTCAGTGCACAGCTTAGACACATGACTCCACAGACGGTGGCTTTAGGTACAAAAAGAAAACCAACCACAGGACCTGCTGTAGTGATGAAGTGTGTCATATATTTGGCATTTCTAATTAAAGCTACTTCATATTATGAAAAAGCTATACAGGTTAAAGATACAGAGATGGCATTTACTGACTCCATTAGCAAGAACGACTGACATATTAGATCCAGCAGTGCTTTGGGTAGCTAGCATAAGCCTTATCCCAGAGTGCCTCTCCTCAAAGATAGAAGCTCTTTGGCTTGAAGGAGAGGCAGAAGATGGACGAGGCCTGGCAGTTTGCTCGCTCCCCTGGGATGGTTCCCTCCCCAGGAGCCAAGCAAGAGTCATGAGCCTGGATTCATACTCAATGGGGGGAATGGGAGGTATTTCTGGAAGGAATATGGAGACATTGCTGCACGGGAGGAGACATAGGAAGGAAGCATATTACCAGTATGAAAAGGGAGGAATAGAAGTAAAGAGAGCTTAAGTAATGGTGAAGAAATCACAGGGTGAAGAACAAAAAAATGACAGTGGGTGAGCAGAGAGCGTATGGATGGATGAAGGTGAATACCAGGAGACTTTGTAGTCCAGCTGTTTATTTTCCACAGCTGGACATAGAGGGACTGTGTTTAAAATAAAAAATCTTAAAATTGTGTTATATTATTCTAACTTGGTTTTGTTTCTTTCTCCTGAGATTTTTTTTTCCCTAAATGTGTTTATAGGGCTGCTCCTGAAAAGTGAAAAAAAAAATGTAGTGCAGCTGATTTATGTTTTGTAACTGGAAATTCTCTGTTCCAACCTTGCTCTTTGTCATTGTTGTCAGATACTTTGGAGCTTTAATTAGAGAACTAGCTGCTGTTTGGGTTTTAAATCTGGAAACACTTACATATATTAAGTAAGTTCTTAACTGCCTCTTGTATTGAGGAAAAACTTCATGTAACTAATGTTTTTCTGAACTGGCAAATTTTTAGTTGAACAGATGAAAAAATTCAAACTAACAGTGTTAAGACAACAGTCACAGAGTAGGACAGAACACATTTTTTATTTTTATTTTTTAATTTGTCTTCTGCGTTTTTCTCTCTTTCTTTCCTTATTCTTCTGAGTTTGGAGTAAAATGGGCTTTTTTTTTTTTTTTTTTTTTTTTTTTTTTTTTTCTGGCAACAACTATTTCATCTCTCAAAAGTGAAATTGTGATCCTTGTAGGAATCTAGCAAAAACAGATTTGTAGAAAGCTGTTAATCAATCTGTATCATTCCAACATCTCTTATCAGTATGATGACTAAGCAGATCTGAATTTCAACGCAACACTGCATTGCAGACTCCTGTGCACAGCTGCTTAAATGAATTTAGCTTAGTCTGTAACATTGCAATCTCAACTTTGACTCCAGAGTAGTCTGGGTCAAGTTATGTTTATATTCAGTGTTTCCAAATAAAATCTATGTGATCATATGGTAAGTTTAACACAACACTATACTCTGACTGCAGCATCTGTACTGTTTGTAACATAAGGCAGAACTGTGTCCTTAGCCTGAAAAAAATGAGATAGCCTTTGTTAAACTAACTGACGTCATGGAGGAAAGGAAAGAGGAAACATATTTTAGGCTTACAAATCCTTTTTCAAGTTGGCATTTCAAGAGGATCTATTTCAAGAGAGACTGGAAATTATCAAGAAATTTTGGGATTTAATATGGAGAATTTTACTGTTCTACTTCAGGATATGCCTTTGCTGCAAGGATTAATATTTGAACCACTGTAAAAGCTCAGATTATGTTCTTAACTTCATGACCTTAGGTGTATTGCTGAAGTCATGGCAGCAGCAGTGGAATTGTTTGTTCCAATTCTTTCACAATAGACAGTGGGTAAACCTGTCTCTCTTTCTGGGAACTGGATGTAAATTATGAGAATGGACAAGTGGCAATTAGCCTTCATAGTAAAGTGAAGGAGAAACCCACACAGAAAAGAAGGCTTCACATCACACCTCCCTAAGGTGGCTCAGGTTGATAGATGAGACACTTGATTTATTAGAGTTGAATAGAGTATCTATTTATTAGAGTTTATATAGAACTTTAAATGGAAAGGAAATAATGGCAACATTTGAGTAAGAGTTGAAGATAACAACTCTTTGGTTTTTATTTAATCCTTAGTAGCTTGCAGTGGCCTTGCAGAATGTCTACTAACTTGTAGAGGGATTGATACAATCAAAAGTAATGGTAAAATAAATAAAATAAATAAACATCTTGTGAAAATCTCAAGGAGAAAAACATGATCTCAGTTATAAACCAAACAAACCGTAGTACTACTGAGAGGTGTAAGATCTTTAGTCAAGGGCACATTTTGTATATAAAATACAGCCAGTGGAAGATCCTTCAGAGTGGCCTCTCTGACTATGCGTGTAACTATGAGGGAGAGGAGTGCCCAAGGAACAGGTTTTTCTGGTGAAGGAGGGACCTAGTAGTCCTGGTACCACATGAAAAACCATTTGGAGTTGACGTAGGACCAGTTTTCAACTCTCCTTCAGGGGAACAGCAACCAACTTGTGGTGTGAATTACATAGGAGAAAATATTCTGGGTCTAACTTTAACTAAACTGAGGGAAATGCTGTCATTCAAATAAGTAATGACGGTACTCCTTGGTATTGTCCTTTTGCTAATGTATTACCAGCAGCATTTCAATTTCAGGAATCTGGACTTCCTGAGGCTCTTTTTGATGATTAAATTAAATCTCTGCATTTTGTGGTATTTTTTGCATCAGTCTTTGTTATGAAGAAACTGCCATAAGTGTGCAGCAAAACAAAAAACTAGAAGAATGAAGCCAATCTGCAAAGTGACCTCAAGGGTCCGAGCAGCGAGAGCGTCAGCTGTGAGAGCATTCACAATACTAATAAACTCCTTCACCCGGAGAGAAGACACAAATAGCAGTGATGCACGATGGAAAGAAAGTCTGATAAGCCCTCGAGTATCCTCATGGTATTTGCCAAGTCCTACAAATTTATCAAAACTTACAATATTTAGCTTCTGTCTTTGAGTTTGTGGAGCCATGTTATTAAATGCAAGCAGAAATAACCTTTAAAAGAGTTTGTAGCCTTTATGATTGCAAAGCAAACTCTGAAAATATGACTTGACTGCTTCTTAAATGTTCAGGAAACAGGGAAAATATAAACAACTTTAATTTCCATTGTCATGATTCTTCAAGCCTGGCTCTGAACACCTAGGGTTGTGAGGCAATGCTCAGAAAACACCTCTTAAAGTAAAAAAGTATAAAGTTTAAAGTATAGACAGTTCTAAACCCCTTATTTCGGAAGCCTTCTGTTTGTGTGCACTGTTGTCACAGAACATCAATGGCCAGAAGCTAAGCAGCTGATGACTAAGTTCTATATTAAATTCTGAGATGATTCTAGGCCTGTCATTACAGACTTCTGAAAGAGACACCAGTATAATTTTGAGACTGTTTCCTTTATATTAAGAAATATTGTTTATCTTTATTCTAACAATTGCTTAGACAATTAGGATTAAACTGTTAAGGAAAACAGTGTCTGATTTAGTTAGAGACAACTGCTGGAATAGCAGAAAGTTCACTACAGTGAAGGGATGTAGGCTAGCAAAGGCTTTAAAATAAATTTCAGACCCCAATAAACAACTCTAAGAACCTGAACAATGGGTAGATATTGCAAAAGAAGAAGCAGGAACTACATGTGATGCTTCTTCAGTAATTATTTATTTACTGCCCAATATTCACATACTATTGTTTAGATTGGCCCTTTTGCACATGCCTGTGCATTTTCTGTCTGTGCTGCACCTAGGCAAATGCTGATAAACCAGAAAGTGTACAAAATCTTTGACTGGAGGTTGTAGAGCTCTGAGCCTGATCAGAACCTTATATGAACTTCTGGCAGCTCACACCAAAAAGCTTAGAACAGGCAACATCCTGCAATAACAGAATATTCAAATTTCACGCATCAAAGACACTCTGAATTCCCCTTTCAATCATGTTTCTGTGTAGTCATTTGCTCTTACAGAACTCAACCATAAAGCAGAACTGTAAAGCATTTAAAAACAGCACTGCTTTTAAACAATGGGACTGAACACCTGAAATGTTTGATGACAATAAACTACTCTTCAGACCTCCTGTGTCCTACCTTCTCTCCCCTCAAAAAACAATCACAAACCAAAAAAACCAAAGCAAATGCCAACCATTCTGCCAGGCTAAACTATGTGAGGCCAAAATTTGGTTTACATTAGTTGATTGTGCATAATGAAAGCTAATTTATAGTATATGGAAATGATGCTGTGAAAAATCTATTGTGGACTTTAGCAAAAGATGTGAAACTTTAGGATTACTAATGAACCTAGAATAGTCTTGTAACCACTTTAATGAAGCTGCTTAGTAAAGCAAAATTGGTCTGTTCATGCAGTCTGTCCCTCCCCCAGTGCTGGCTATTGTTTCCCCTTTCCTTGGTCTTCATTTGTCTTCTAGTATAAAACAAGAGGACGTATCCTTTTGCCCTCCAAATGCAGGTTACTGCTGTTTCAGAGGGTATCTTAATGGCAATTAGGTCATTGATTTCATTTTTCATTAGCTGGCGAGCTAACAGTTATTTAGGTTGTGGGACTGCCCTCCTTTTAGTAGTGCAAAATAATTTGTGTTCTTTTGTGCTTCTCTGCAAGTCAGCAGAGTTGCTCTTTTATTTCTAAATCTTGCCTGTGCCCCTTCTGTGTATGTTAAATCCGCCCCCTCACAATTATATTTTTGTCTCCAAGCTTGCCTTTCAACTTAGTGAACTCGCTATGTTACACTTTACAAAAATCTTCATAAACTTCTAGCTGGAGAGCCTGTCAGTGGTATCCCTATCTCCTTCCATTGTATTTCTGATTTTAATTCTGCATTCACACATAGTTTTGGTAGATAAACGTGCAGTTTCCAGTGTCTGCAGTGGGATTTCAAAATGTGGATCCAGAACATCACAACAACTAGCTGGGCTTATAGTCAGTGAAAACTGTAATCATGTAAAGAACACCAAGAAGTTTGGCAACAGGTAGGAGCTGTTTTATAAATATGAAACCCTTTATAGTCATTAGCCTTAAGGTACAACTGTATCTGACTCCTTCCTCGAATTAAGCATTTATAGTCCTATGAGAAAGAAAATTCTCTGAATACTTTAAGGAGTGACTGGGAGCACAGTCTTTCTGCCAAGTTTGTATTTGATCAGAAATATACTTGCCATAACACACTTCTTTGCAGAGTGCTTGCAGGTTTGTGGAAGTGACAATAAAAATAATGAGTGCACCGCTCTGCCTGGATGAGCACAGTACTCGTGTGGCTACAAACCTTCCGGTAAGTATGCAAGGTCATTGCAATGCTGATCCCATGGTATACCTGTAAAGAATGCACAAGGATAAAACATAAGGAATACGGCTCTTAAGGATGACTCATCAAGTTTAATAGCAGTATTGTCACTTGAAGATAGTCTCAGGAAAACAAGTAAGTGGTCAAGTGTTCCTGGCCCACTAAGTATGACTGATAATCCTTTAAATCATCACTGAAGCCTTGTTTTCAGACCTTCTCATACTAATTTAGAAACACTCTCCTCCCCAGAAGAAAATAATTCATAACTATGTTATTTCAGTTTATTCCAAGAATGGAAGTAGACAATGTAACTCTTTAATGCCTCAGTGTTGGGCAGCTTCCTTTTCTCTTGCTCCTTTTTTCTACTCCCAGCAGACTACTCTCTCAAGAAATGCTTCGTATCCTCTTTCGAAGCTGCTGCTGTCAGCTCTCCTCTTCTGCCTCAAGTCTACCTTTGTGTGGTTCTGTCCTTCTTCACAGCCTCATTCCTGCTGTTGCAATTACGCTACCTTTCCCTTTTGAAATTGAGTTGGTGTTAACCTAAATTGAAAACAATGGACTATACCACTAAGAACTATTTTGCAACAATATTAAGGCTATGCCAACACGTGTAAAAACAGGAAATAGTTTTCAGTACCACTATAGGTAGTTTTTTTCCAGTAACACATGAATGGAAGGTGCTTCCCTGACTAGTATGCTTTTGGGCTGCTAAATAGCAAGCAGAAGTAGCTGTGAATTCAAATTCAAGTACAAAGTATTAATTATGACTACATCTTCGTCAGAAAAAAAATATAAAGATTTTATTTTATTATTTTTTTTAAAAAGATAGTGGTGGATGTAAAACTGTGATCTGGAATTCTATTTTTGGGGGGTGTAGGGGTAAAGGGTGCTGCTAAACGGAAGGGATGGGATGTGACCCAGGCTTGAAACTGATGTTGAAGGGATGCTGATGCCTCTATGAGGAAAGGAAATGTCTTGAAGGACCTCACAGAAATTGTGAATGATGTTATACCAGAACTTAACAGCACGGTTAGGCTGAAATAGGTCTCTTCCTATAAACTGATAGGCCTTTTTAAAAGTATGTTTGTAAGGGAGTAGAAAGACCTTTGAGATATAAGGATTTTCTTAGTCCCTTCCCCCAAAACTGTTTGAAGTAACAGCATCAGAATTTACAGATTAACAAAGTACATGCTACATGCAACAATATAATTCCTATTATTTGTTCTTAGCTTGTAACCTTTAGAAGAACAAACAGTAACATTTTTGTAAGGTTTGCATAAGACTGTCTTCTTCCAGCATCTACCACACTTAGGATATATACAGTTTTGCAGTAGGTTGTAAAAGGGGATTAAGTTCCTTCTGAATAACTCACCTTATGTGCTTAAACATACAAGGTAAGAGACACTTTGTTTTGCTAGACCATCATCCTGGTTGAACTCCAGAAAAGCTGTCTTTTATTTATATTCATGTTAAGTCATGAGACTTTCACATCCTGTTTACCCCTTACATTTTATAAGCTAGGTAATTTATCTTATCACTGTTCCTTGCCCAGAGAATGCAGTTATGACTAAGTGACATAGCAAACAGTGTTTTAAGTATTTTAATTCTATTTGTACCTAAACGTGGTTTTGCATAATTACACAACTGATGATTTACTGAGCACTCTGCTATATTACGAGTCCCTTTGGGGTTTCCTCTACCACAGACCAGAACACAGGGCATTATTTGGCTGAACTGGAGTGTGATGAAAGCTGTGATTAGAGAACCATAGTTATATACGTGTCTTCCAAATAAACATCTACAGCATGCTTTATTTCTGCATGTAAATAAGTGCTAGGGGTCTAAAGCAATAAAGTAGATATTTCATAACTCTCGTTGCTCAATGGTTTTGAACAATTTTTAATTTATCAAGATGGTGAAATACCATATGCAAGGCCACTGCATGGTTCTGTTATTGTTAAACATATTCTTGAAAAGAGATTTCTGTGTGCTGTGAGATTTGGATTTTCTCTAAGGAATACACTTGAAGAAGAGTAATGCTAACAACAAACATTCAAACATGCAGAAGAATTTCAGAAGTACATAGCTTAAAAAATACTTTAAAAGGTTAATATTTTGGATTATTTAGAAAAGGCAAATAAACCACAATGAATATCAGGAGACTTTTTTTTTTTTTTTTTTTTTTTTTTTGAAAGTTCAATTCACATGACTAACAGCTGGGTCTCTGCAGGGGAAAAACACTTGTATGAGTAAAACTGAAACTTGGTAATACTCATGAATAAAAGCAAGAAGTGGGCAACCTTGAGCTGCTAAGTATTTAAAAACCCCTGTGAAAACTTTTACAAAGCCCAGCAGCCATAAGAGCACACTGTCCCCCTTTCCACCTCTGCAATAAACAACACAGGACCTTTGCTTTTTTGCTTTTACTTGGTGAGAAAAGCAACTGTAATTGATTTTTTTGTTTGTTTGTTTTTGTTTTTCCTTCTTCTTTCCCACATTAGAGTAGTGTTGTTGCTTTTCTTTCATCCTTTCTGGTAATCATTACTATTTGTTTTGTATGCATTTTCTCTTACTGGCAATGCAGAAGAAATCAAACACGTATCTCATTTGTATTCCTATCAAGCTAGCGCACCTGAGATTAGCTTAGCAACTCTGAAACCTAGTTAAACAAAACCAGAAAGACCATCAGAACAGTGTTTAATGGAAAAGCTACAGATTTCACGCAGTAACCTTCCTTCACATGTATTTGAATACCGAGCTGCGAGAGTGTGCTCTCACAGGAGCAGAAGGAACTATGCTGGCAGTACGTGAGGCGCAGGTTCTGCTGTGTTTCAGTTCCACAATTTTTGTCGCTACTTAACGATAACATCGGTAGCAAACATATAGAGGTTTATTTTGTAACATCTAGTGCAGGGAAAGGACATGCAATGCCGCATGCCCTAATGGAGTGCTGTTTGGTCAGAAATGTGAAAAAGCGTTTTAATTGGTGACTGATGCTTGGCACCGAAGAGCTCAGAGGAAAAGTAGAACCGCTTCTCGTCGGGGACGGGGCACAAAAACTGCAAAGCGCTTTTGGAAACAACGCCTCAAGTTCTGCTGCCCTCAACTTCTCCCTTGGGCTGCCGACTACTTGAGGCCGGAGCAGCCGAGGCCGGGCTCCCACCGCCGCGGAGGCGCTGCCCGCCCCGCGCCCTCCCCGGCCCCGCATTCACCGGCTTGCCCCCGTCCCTGGCGGCGGAGCCGGGCTGCCCATGGCCCCCCCGGCCCAGGTAGGGACAGCAGCGGGCCGGGGACGGAGGAGAGGAGGGAAGGGAGGAGGGACCGGGACCGGCCGTGGGCGGCCCCCATGGGCGGGCGGCGGCGGCGCACGGAGCCCTCTCAAGATGGCGGCCGCTCGGGGCCGAGCTACCGGGGCGGCTGCGGGGCTGGGGGCGGCGGGCGGCCGCTGAGGGAGGCGGCCGGGGGCTCGCCTGGCCGCAGGGTGGGGGGAGCTTTCCGCGCGGCCGCCGGCCTTCACCATGCTGCGGGGCTAGAGCCGCGGGGACGCCGCAGCGGGGTAATAATGTTAGCAGAGGTAAGAGCCCTGCCCCGGCCCGCCGGGGCGCGGGGGGGACGGGAGGGCAGGGAGCGGCTCTCCGCGCGGCCGGGCGGGCAGCACCGCGCCGCGGCCCCCGGGGGACGAGGGGCTGCTGTCGGCCGGGGCCTCTGCTGCTCGAACCGGGCAGCGCCGGGCCCCTCTTAACACCCTGCCTCCGCCCCTCTCCTCCGCCTGGAGCCGGCGGGGCCCTCCCGGGCCCCTTCACCCTGCCCGGCGAGAGGCCGCGGGGCGGCGGCTCGGGCAGGGAGAGCCGCACCTGGCCGGGAGGCCTGCCTAGGCCGCGCCGGGGGATGCGCCGCCCGGCCCCCGCCGAAGCCCCTGCGACCCGCCCCGCTGCGGTGGCTTTGCTTAGTCAAGGCTCCGCGTTTTCTTTCCCCTTCCAAAGGCTGAAGCCGAGCAGTGCTGCCCTGGCTGGAGTTCCTGGCTGTAGGCAGTGGGTAGAAGTGAGCCGCCTCTCCCTGCTCGGGGGTCTCAGCCTCAGATCAGACAGACAGATATGAGACAAGTCTGTATCTGAGGGTCTGCGTGGGTCGGGAGGGGCTCCCGTGCCAAAAGGGAGGCTCGCGTTTCATGTCAGTCTCATTATGTGAGACTCACCACTGTACTTGGTTTTCTCTCCAAAGACGGATTGATTTTCTATTTTTAATCAGTCAGCAAGGTGTCTGGCACACAGACGCCTCCCAAACGTGATGACTACGTTACGTGTGTTATGTGTTTTGTAATTGATCGCTTGATCCTGCGGTGAAGGTTATTTGTCCAAAAATAAACTGTCTTAAAACTTAAGCATCTTACAGGATGAAGACTTGCCTTCTGACACCTGGAAAATTTAGCTTTGCTTTCCTCAGCGATAGCTAAGGAAGTACACTGAAGCTTTGAATGTGCATCAGAGTTTCAGGGCATTAGAAATGTGGCTCTGTGGAGTGATGAGCTCTCAAATCTCCCCAGGAGGGTAACATCTGCCAAGTGACTTAAACATGTAAAAATACATGACCTATTTTTGCATGCGGGGTATGTGGTGGGTAGTCAGGGTTAATGGTCTGCATGAAATAGCGCTGGTAGGGATGATGTGTACAAGCATTAATACTTGTAATTTAGATTATTTTAAGGGTGTCATAGAATGTTCTGGGTTGGTGCCTCACACCTGACTTTTTGTTCTGTTTGATGATGGCCTATTTCAGGACACTTTATTGTCTTGGGTTTGAAAAATCTTGTTTAATATCACCCATGCTGCTATACCAGTGCCACTTATTCCATTGGCTTTTGGAGGTAAAACGTGAAGCTTGTGTGTGTTATGACAGATTAGGATACTTAGCCTTGGTATCTGGAGGACTGGGTTCTGTTGTGTTCTACTTCTTGTTCTCATTACAAAATCTTTGTAGACAAGATGTTTTGAAGCATTGCAGGCTTGGTGTCTTCCAAGAAAACAAATTTTTAAAATTTTGGGGGCGTCTAGCAAAGTTGTAGGCAGGCTTTGATTGCTTGCCTGAACAGCAGTCATGGGGAGGAGTTCTTTAAACAACCAGACAGCTCTGGAATGGCAACAGCAGTGTTTGCAATTTAGAAGCAAACAAGAAAACTCTTCTGACATACAAACTGGAAGGAGTCCTTCTCAGTGTGCTTTTTTTGGCTGCTCTGATGGTGACTTGAGTGACTTGGTAACTAAATCACCTTGTGAAAACTGTGTGCACGCCTGCGAGCTGTTTCACACTTGGCAGGAAGATGCAGATTGCCTCAAGCCTACTGATGCATATACAGTTTTCTATAAACACTTAAGTATCCTTTTTTAAAAAAAAAAAAAACAAAAACACTTTATTAGTGAAAAGTTAATTGGAATATATGGTGGACTGGCATTAGAGTAGGACAGTAGGGACAACTGCATGCATCTTTAGGCTGCCTAAATTTATCTTAATATCTGGGTGCAATATTTCCTAAAATACGAAGGCTGTACTAACTAACTTTAGGGAGGGTGAATGCCAGACAGCCAGTAGGTCTTTTTTTCTGTCACAGAGTAACTGTTTATTTAAAAGCATACAGTGAAGCGAGATGAGAAAAAGATTTAAAAAAAAAAAAAAAGCTAATTTGGTGGATTTTTGTGGACGTGGGTAGTTTGCTACTGCCTAAAATGGCCAAGATCACCGTCGATTTTTGGGTCATTAAAAACTTGGAAAAAAATCCTGCTAGAGCTGCTACTTTTATGAATTCAATATAATTAAGCAAAATATTTAAGTTTGCATTTTTAAGTGTGAAGAAGAGGCAAGATCTGGTTCTGCATGTGCTGTTATCGTACGGTTAAAATGTAACTTAGTTTCTCAGAATCAGCTTCCTGCATCCTTTGACTGTATATGCAGACTGCAGCAGATTCAGGCCAGTTCTGATGCGGTTAGAATTAGGGCCTTGTAATCAGTAATTTCAGGGGAAGATTGTGCTTCCTGTCAGGAAAAAAATGCTGGGTAGTTGGTTGGATTTTTTTTCCCTTACTGCAGGTCTTATTTTAGTTGCATCACAGATCATATTGTTGGGTGCCAGACACATGCTTATTTACCTACCTAGCAAAGGCTGTTCCCCAACTTTTTGTCGTCTTTTTGGGCATTGGAACTCACTTCTGCGGTCGTGTCAATGCGTTCTGTCTGTAGGTGTTCAGAGTGCTGCTGCAACAGCTGTTTCTCTGGTTGACCTTTCTGCGTCTTTTCACTTGTTCCCTTTTTCTTGCTCATCAGATGTCTCCTTTGCCATTCAAGACTCAGTGTGGCCTGTTCCCACGCGACTTACTGCTTCAGCACTCAGCACTGGTTTTCTCCTCTGATGAAGCCGTGATGGACATGAGTTGCCCTTGTCCATCCCTGTGTTTTCAGGTGGCTGCCTTCACCGTTCTTGACTTCTGTGCAGTGGCAACTGTACAGCCCTTGGCACAGCAAGGCAGCAGGTGTTTAACAACTGTGGCTTATGCTGCTTAATTTTATCTTAAATTCAAATGGGGGCAAAATAGGATTTCAGTGAGACTTCATTTATGAGCAGTTTCAGAGCTTATTTAAAACTGACAACCTGCAACTGAGTTTGCAGTCAGTATTGCCTCCCTGGAAGCATAAGCATGCTCCTCAGTTTTTCTACAGCTTCTTCTCCAATGTTTTTCTTATTAAACTGGTTTGAGATTCTTAGTGATGGCATCCTTCTGAATTTATCAGCAGCTAAATTTTCAACAGTTTAGTTCTCATTTTAGCAGAGAGACTTTGCAGTCACTAGCTAGTGACAGTTGAGAAGCTTTCTGAAATTTGACAAAGTAGGAAAAGTTACTTTTTCTTGTCTGCAACTGAAAATAACCAATGTAAAATGAGCTCTGATTTGTTAGTATTTATTGCAACCAGACAAGATAATTCATTAACTACAGGTAAACGATAACGATAGTTAAACTACTTTATAAATAAAAAGTATGTATAACAAACTTTTATTGTTGTTGGATTTTGATGGGTACTAACCACTGAGAGCTGTTTTTGGGGAAAACCAAGGAAATTAGCCTGACTTTAAGAATAAAGATTGACTTAGCAGCTTGTTTTAACTTGCTTTAGAATAATAATGAATTAGCCTTACTGAAACAGTAGCACATTGTAATGTATATGTTCCTCCAGCCCTGAAAGATGCAGGACACAGTTAACTGCTAAACAGCTAAAGGCTGTTAACATCTAAACCCTTTGGACTTCATAGCGGCCTTCTGGTACCTAAAGGGGGCCTACAGGAAAGCTGGGGAGGGACTCTTTGTCAGGGAGTGTAAGAATAGGACAAGGCTAATGGCTTTAAACTGAAAGAGGGTAGATGTAGATCGTATATAAGGAGGAAATTCTTCAATGAGTGGTGAGGCACTGGAACAGGCTGCCCAGAGAAGCTGTGGATGCCCCATCCCTGGAGGTGTTCAAGGCCAGGCTGGATGGGGCCTTGGGCAACCGGGTCTGCGAGGTGTCCCTGCCCATGGTAGGGGGTTGGAATTAGGTGGTCTTTAAGGCCCCTTCCAACCCAAACCATTCTGTGATTCTATGGTTATTCTTACATAGGTGGTCATAAAGTGATTAGGTTTAATGGAGTTTTGCATCAGTTCTAAAATGTCATTCTGTGCAATTCCCCAAAACAGTGTGGAAGAGGAAAAGTGTGAAGCTCCTTAATTCAGTAAAAATTGTAATGGTTTGCCTGGTTAGATAGCTTAAGGAGCTTAAAAGTTGATTTCCTCTGTTTGGTAGTGCTCTAGGGAATTATCTCTGGTTTAAATATGTTTGTCCCTTTATCCCCACCCTTACGGAGATGACAAAGCAGGTTTTCATCTGAACTAACATGAGGAGCATTGCTATTATTAGAAATGAGAAACCATTGGAGTTGTGTGCAGGCTATTGGCACCACTTTTAAGAACTAATATTTTCAAGTCCCATTAACACCTTTCACTGTCACTTGGCTGAAAGCACTAAGGCTGGAATAATAGAAAAATCAATTGTAATTGGCACTTTCAGTTACATGAGGGAGAAACTTCAAGAAGTGCAGGACATCATGATCTTGGGATTAATTGCTTGTTCTCTTTTTTTAATTATTATTCCATAAGTAATCAGTAATCTTTCATTTCTGAACTGAAAAAATGGGGCGCTATTTCATGATGTAACCATATTGGAATATTTTGGCAAGATCACTAACCTTGTTTACATGATTTCTATTGTATTATACTTTAACTGTGTAATTTTGATTATGGGTATGAGATGAAGTAGACATTGGCTTATAACGTGAGTAAGCATGGTTGGTGGGTATGTTCAGCTAGGTGACTTCTTTTATAACTGTTATTTATTTTGGAAATAAAGCAATTTCTATCCTGCTAGAGTTCAGTAGTATCTGTCAAGCATTTTACTCTTGCTCAGAAGCAGAAATAGCTCTGAAATCTTTAGAGAAGAGAAGTAGATTTCTGAAGGACTTAGTGTTGCTTGGTGTTTTAGATATTGCAGGGAATGTGATCTCAGTGAAAGCTCTATAAGACAACTTTACTTGTGAATTGAATCAATTGGCATTTTAAAAGCTCCACAAATTTTCAACGGGGTTTGTTCAAGGAGGATTTTCTAAAAGTGCTTCATAAAACAGAATACGAGTTTGACTGCAGTGGTTACTTCAGTAGTATTTTAGTCTGAGGTCATTTCATCAGTGGCCCTGAAACTTCTAGACTCTTGCAGGTTTGCATAGTTTCTCAGACAGTGAGCATGAGATTTAAGACCCGTTTGAACCTCAGTAGGAGTCAGTCTGCCTTGCTCAAGTCGGTTCTGCTTGCTCACTTTCCACTGAAGGCCCTTCTTGCATCAGATGGCAAAAGTGATGCACATACTGCAGCTTGGCTTGGCTAGAAGAACTCTTGGTATTTCGAACTATTATCTATCAAGAACTGATCTTTGTTTCATGGGTGGGAGTAGTGCTATGATTTTTTTTTTTTTTTTTTCAAGAGAAGGGTGATATGGCCTAGCTAAAGGTTCACCGGTACCTGTTGATAACACTGGTGTCTAGAGCATTCAGTTAAGTATTTCAATCTAAGTTTTGGGTCAGAAGATGAGCTACAAATGTTTTCTTTCCAAGAATATTCATGAATTTGGGGTCTGGATTTGTACAGAATTAGCTGCTTTTATTACCATGTGATTCGTATTTATCGCAGCTCTTCCTCAGCCTTTCTTGCCTCAGTTCTGTGTTTCTGAGAGGAATGGTATGGTCTGAGTTCCATTTTATCCAAATCTGTTGGTGTCAAAAAGTTATTATTTCATTAATATTGCTATTTTAGGATCATGTATTTCTGTCCATCCATATATGTTTGCAACCCTGAGAGCTAGCTTTGCTCTGCACTTCTGCTGGTGCCATATAAGGCACTCTAGGTTAGGCTCGAGCAGGAAGTTTGCATTGCTACACATCCTGTGGGATGCTCCGCGCTTCCACTCTTCCTGCTGATGCTGTCAGGCAAGGGCCAAGCCGAAAATACTCTTGAAGTTCATCGTGAAATTCTTGTTACAGCTAACCAACTGGTTATGAAACAGTGCCTCAGACTTGGCATAGCTTCTGTCATAGCTCTTAATCAGCACTGAAGGCATGGGAGGAACATGCCTGATGTTCCTGGTCATCCTATGGTCAGAATCTGACACCCCAGACCACAGGGATGAGCTGAAAATCTGGTGCTTGAGGAAAGAAGTATCCAGCCTGTGTAACTGTAGAAAGAATGTTTGTTTTAAAGTATTGCTGATCATAAAAATGATCTTGGGACTGTTTGACTTAAGGGCACAGTGAAACCTTGCTCATTGCTGTTCAAGGAACAGCTGCTTCAGGCTGACCAGAGATATCTGAGTCGCCTTGGGTCCTTTCTTCTTTGTGAGGCTGACACCTCTTCACTTACACCTCTGTATTTCATTATAACAAGTCCAGACTTTGTTTATTTTCAGAGTTTTCCTGAGTGTTGTATTATGGCATCATATAGCATCTTTTCTGAAGCATATCTAATGATTTTTGTGATGTCTTGAAAATAATATGATTGGTAATACTGCTAGTTCGTTTGGTAGATGAGGAAAGTGGATGTGCTTGAAATTGCACATGTATTTTTGTGTGCATTTTTTTCCTCAAATGCTATGCTGAGCATTTTTTCTAGCATATGTTGGCATATTTGTTAAAAATTTGTACTTTATTTTTTAATATCCCTACCTGTTTGAGGTAGCTAACTTCTTTTAATGTAATTTGAAGAAATATGCTCTTTATAGTATTTAGTGTATTCAAACAAGCATTTCTGATCACAGTGCTAACAAATTGGAATTTTATTCACTTATGTAAAGAAAAATCTTTTAATATGGTGATCTTAAAGCTTGGGATTTAACATCTCATTTACAGATTACATCTTAGGGTACATTGCAGAACAACTAAAAGGGGGCTTACTTACCTATTATGGTTCATCTGTTGCTTATATATAATTTTAAGATTATTGGGGAGAGATTGTTTTGTGTGAATGTAACTGTCGTTTTGATACAAAGATGTGTCTTTATAATGGTAGGCTGCGGGGAGAGTAAGTCTTTATTTTAAATTTTCATTCTTTTTTTTCTAAATTGAGTACTCAGTAGTTGTGCTAGACATAATTTACTTGCATTCTTTGTGTACTAGCACTGAGTGCTTGTATAACTAGTGCCTTGTTTATGGCATGACGTTATCTCTTTTTACCTCATGCTTGTGTTAATTTGACTTTCTTGTGTTAATGATGAAATAAGTTTTATGTATTTACACTATCTGGACTTTGGATAGTATTGGTCTTGTCTTTCAGTTGGCAATTGCCTTACTACATCTTTTTAAAGAGTTCTTGAGAAGATGATGAGTTAGAAATAGAGACCAAAGGCAAACTTTGTTTATATAAATGCTCCAAAGCTCTTCCCTACTTTATTTGAGAATATAGTAAAGGAAAAAAAATACGCAATTATTGATGGTCTTCTCTTGCCTATCACTTTCTTTTATTTTTGCTTTAGTTTACTGATACCTTCTTTTCTCTTGTTTTCTATTTGAAATTGTTTTCCTGTAATAATCTCAATATGTTGATATTTTGCTTGTGCTCTTCTTAATTTCTCTCTTGATTTCTAGAGATTCAGCCGTAACTGTGTTTTTTCTTGTTCTCCATTTTTTGATGCATTATGCAAGGTATTTTTCTGATTTCCAAGGATCAAAGTAACCATGCTGCTGTTGTGTGGAGTAGTATGAGCTGGTCTCTTAGTGCTGCCACTTTGCTATCTGTGTGGCTCTTCATTTATTTATTACTTATCACTCTCATGTGTTTCCTTCCTCTTTATTTTTCTTCCTTAAATGTTTATCTGTTTTCCTGCTGATGTCATGGGACAGGGCATACATTTTTCTCTAAATGTATTGCATGCATAAAGGAATTTAAGGTACTGAGTGCCGTTTCATGTTAGAGTTGAGTGGATCTAGTCTGGGCTGCTGCTAAAGGGGGTTTTCCCAGTCCCACCTGGTCCAGCTGGTGTGATGCTGCTTCTCGTGTCAGGTCTAGCAGCTGTGCAGGAACCACATGAGGAATTTTTCATCAGCCAAATGAGGAGTCAATGGGAACACAGAAATTGACTCCCCAGTCAACAACTGTGTGATCCAGTGCAAGTGAAGTGCATTGTGTGCACACAGTGCCTTCCTGCATTTACTTCTATTTAGATCTAAAATACAACTAATACCCAAAATAATTCCCGTCTTTTTGAAAATGGGGATCATCCTTGTTCCTACTGTGACTGCTGAAAACATCTGTGCCTCTAACATAATTATGAGTGAGGTGAGCTACATCCACTTTAGCAAGAATTTTTATTATTATTTTTTTTTAGTGTTCTTGATGTTGATAATGGCTGAGGTTTTTAGATCTCTTCTGTAAGCTTGCACCAAGAGCTGGATACTCAAATTACTCGATTTCATCTGTTGGAAATATTCCATGCTCAGGTACTGGAAATGCTTGTTTGAGAATGAAGTGTTCCAGGGAGTTCATAAAACTATCCATCTGTAAATTTTATTTACAGATATTCGTGCTTGCTGTCCCCTTCAGTGCCACAGTGGGCAGTGTGTGCACCATGGAGCTGTCCAGGATGTAGCTGGCACAGTAACTCTGGGCCCAGATTGTGCCTGAGAAAGGAGAGGAGGCTGCTGAGGCTGAAATATTTATCAGGATACTCAGACTCTGAGCGTACATAGAGGCCAAGTGGACAGAGGCAGAGACTCAGAAGAAATTATAGGAGGTTTCTGTCTGCTTACACGTACCTTGGTTTCTGAGCTACGCACCGCAGCCCACCAGCAGTGTTAAGTAGCAAATCAGTAAGCTGAACCCTGCGAAGTTTAAGCACTTCAGATGCGGTGGGCAAAATGGGTCTGTTGATAACAGTTAGCACGCAGGAAAAAGTGAAAAGTGCACAGAAGACCAGGGAAGAAATGCTGAAAGTAACCACATTTACCAAAAGGAATGGTGAATCGAGTGGGACTTAGAAGTCAGTGGGTAAAGCAGGCAAGCCATAAGGATTGAAGGAGGGATTGGGAAAGGGGATTTTAAACACAGGAGGAGGAAAGATTAGGAATATTTGTAATCGATATTCCCCTTACATTTATCCCACTGATAAAGGCCATAGGATTCAACAATTCTTTTCCCACTGTTAAATAGGGACTTTTTTTTTTTTTTTTTTTGGTCAGGCACTGTCCATTCTGCAAAGAATTAGACATCAGCTGCTGCTTAAAGAAATTGGAATCTTTTGATGTTGGACTACTGGATAATTTGGACATGCTGATCTCATTTTTTATTTTACTTTTTTTAATGCAGCTGGATGGTATTCTGTCCAGAAAAATAGTTGCAATGAACTGGAAGTTTAGAGGATTGCTGTAGCTTTGTAAAGGTTTTTGTCATTTTGTATAACATCATTTTTCATGTTTGTCTTCATCTAGAAGCATCCTTTGTATAAAATTTGGCTTTATGAGAGCTCAGATGTAATGGCTAGTGAGAACTTGTAGTGAAAGTGTTTGTATCAGTTTATTTTTGGTATCTTGGCAAGAAAACAGTGCATTTAAAGAACTAAAGTAAGTTTAAACATAAGAAGGGAATAGTGGAGTAGCAGCATAATAGTCAGAGAAAGGTTCTAGTATTCCTTTAGTGGATTTGAGCTGCTGCTTACGATGCACTGCATTTGCAGCCTGGATCTGTTAATTGGCTACCGGAAACTGCTTCTTTGAGGTTCGTCTTTTCACATCCATTTAGTTTTGTAGTTGAAGCTAATTATCATCGTGTTTAAAAAGTACTACATATTAAAAAAGAAAAAATTGTTTAGCTTGGAAAAGACCTCTAAGATCATCAAGTCCAACCGTTAACCTAGCAATGCCAAGTCTACCACCAAACCATGTCCCTAAGCACCACATGTACATGTCTTTTGAATACCTCCAGGGATGGTGACTCAACTACTTCCCTGGGCAGCCTTTTCCCATGGCTCACAACCCTTTCAGTGAAGAAAATTTTCCTAATATCCAACCTAAACCTCCCCTGGCGCAACTTGAGGCCTCTTGTCCTATCACTTGAGAACTTCTTGTCCTATTACTTCTTGCTTGGGAAAAGAGAGTGACCCCCATCCCCACTATAAACCTCCTTTGGGATAGTTGTAGAGAGCAATAAGGTCTCCCCTGAGCCGCCTTTTCTCTAGGCTAAACAACTCCAGTTCCCTCAGCTGCTTCTCATAAGAGTTGTTTTCTAGATCCTTCACAAACTTCATTGCCTTTCCTTGGGCACATCCCAGCACCTCAATGTCCTTCTTGTAGTGTGGGGTCCAAAGCTGAACACAATATTTGAGGTTTGGCCTCACTGAAGCCGACTACAGAAGGACAATTGCGTCCCTGGTCCTGCTGGCTACACTATTTCTGATACAAGTCAGGACACTGTTGGCCTTCTTGGCCACCTGAGCACACTGCTGGCTCATATTCAGCCAGCTATGGACCAATACGCCCAGGTTCCTTTGTGCCAGACAGCTTTCCAGCCACTCTTCCCCCAGCCTGTAGCATTGCATTGTGTTGTTGTGCCCCAGGTGCAGGACCCGACACTCAGCCTTGTTGAGCGTCATACAGTTGGCCTCAGCCCATCGGTCCAGCCTATCCAGATCCCTCTGCAAAGCCCTTCTACACTTGACCAGGTCAATACTTGTGCTCAACTTTGTGTTGTCTGCAAACTTACTGAGGGTGCACTTGATCCCTTTGTCTAGATCACTGTTTGAAGAGAACTGGCCCCAATACTGAGCCCTGGGGGATACCACTACTGGCCGGCCTCCGTCTGGGTTTAACTCCAGTCACCACAACTCTTTGGCCCAGACCACGCAGACAGATTTTTACCAGCGAAACGTACCCCTGTACACGCCTTGAGCAGCCAGCTTCTTCAGGAGAATGCTGTGGGAAGCCTTACTAGGTCAAAAGCCCTATTGAAATCTAGGGAGACCACATCCACAGCCCTTCCCTTGTCCACTGAGTGCGTCACCTTGTCGTAGAAGGAGATCAGGTTCATCAAGCAGGACCTGCCTTTGATAAACCCTTGCTGACTGGGCCTGATCACCTGGTTGCCCTGTAGGTGCCATGTGATGGCACTCAAATATTGGGGGACTGTTAGTAATTTTTGGGGAACAGCAATTAGACATAGTGAAGGGGAGATCATCGCAAGCAGAAGTCCAAACTGAAACTAGATTCGGTACTTTCAAAGGTTGTATTACTTCCCAGTCATACAAATAGGGGTCAGAATATTAATTAGGATCACCAATAAACTTTTAAATCTACCAATCCCATGATGGTAGAGCGAGTATATGGCTTCAGTACATGGATGTACTTTATTTTGGCAGAAAATCCCTTATGGTTGAATTAAATATTGTGTGTTGGTTTCCAGGTTAATTTGTATTGTAATGGAGAGGCCAAAATAGTACAGAGTACTCCAGATGTGATCTCATGTCCAGATAGAGGATCTTTTCCCTGGACCTGCTGGCAGCACTTCTGCTGATAAAGGGCAGGATTCTGTTGGCTGTTTTTTTTTTTCCATAAGGGCTGTCTGCCAACTTGCGTTATTGTCCGCAAGGACCCCTGGATCCCATTCTGCAGAGCTGCTTCCCAGAGTGCTGGCCCGAGGCCTGTATTATGGCATGGGGTTATTTCATCCCAGCAAGCCTACAGTTGTTTTTGTTGAATGTTATCAGGCTTTGTCAACCCATTTCTCTAGCCTGTCAACATCTCTCTGAATGGCAGCTGTGCTCTCGTCTGGTGTTGTATGCAGACTTACCGAGAGAGTACCCTGTCCCATCATCCAGGTAGTTAATGAGGATATCAAACAGTGGTGGTTCCTGTATTGGTCCCTGAAGGTCCCTGCATAGTTACTGGCTGCCCACTGAACTTGGCACCACTGATGAAGTTTTTGCATCCCATCATCCAGTCTTTTTTTTTTTTTTTTCCTTTGCTTATCATCCACTTATCAACCCATAGCTCACCAGTTAGGTGATAAGGAGACTGAGGTATTATGCCTTGCTAAAGGGAAGATGCACAACATTTGAGGCCCTTTCCTTGTTCCCTGCGTCATAAAAAGGAATGGAGTTGTCAGGCATGATCTGCCCTTGCTAAATCCATGTTGGTTGCTTGCAGCCTTCCCGGGGACCGTGATGAGGATGATGGACCTATATCTTCTCTCTTGGCCTGGACGGACCTTCCTGAAGATGCCCTTTTGCTGCCAATATAATTTGAGAGAGTGTCTGTGTTGGCCTTCAGCTGAGCTCTGACTTTCCTGATCCAGTACTGCCTGTAGTTAAGGTGCAGTTTGACATCACAGCTCAGAAACTCAAAGGTTTCTTTTCTGAGCCCTACATTATTGTTTATAGTTTTCTTCCTTTTTAATAAAGGAAAAATGACTTTTTTTGTAATGGTGGTGGAGTGTCTTTTAACCACAAAATAAGTCCACAAAGATGTGACGTGAATGGCAATAGTTAGAGATGACAGACTTGACCACTAGGGACAATGTGGAAATTAATATTTGGTCTCATTGAGGTGTCTATTTCAAGAGGAACCCTTCTGGCAATTATGGTAGCTAATGTGAATTAGCTTTTTTTTTGCTTATATTCCTTCACATCTATAGCCTGACCCACTAAGGCAATTAGAGTATCTTATTATATTTAGCCCAGTCTCAGGTAAAACACTGTGAAGTTACACTGCTAATTTAATATTTTAAAGTAACTTTTTATCTAGAGAAGGAGTGTTGATTATTTGGGAACCATTAGATTGTGTTATGTAACTTTAAAGTTAAGAAAAAACACAACTGGACGGTGAAATACTACAGTGCATCCAGAGCAGCTTCATCTTACAGTAAGAGTTGTAAATGAGTTTAGTTCAGGGGACTCTTGACAATTGTGCTGCAAGTATCAAATAACATTTAATATATTACCAGCAGGTTAAAGAAACAAACAAAAAACTTGGGTGACTAATTTTATAGTCAGAGTCCTAATAACTAAACCATTCTGGATTGTGTGTGTGTGTATACAAATATATGTGTATATATATGTTATATATACAATTTATTGGTTAAAATCATACATATCTACAGATAGGTCATTAAAACATGGTTTATTAGTGATCTACTTGTTGTATGGGGTTTGCTTGAGAATAATTATATTGCTTAAAGATGCTTCTGCAAAATTGAAGGTATTGTCCATGCTGTGTTTCACACTTGATGTTTTTAGGACATTTTTCAGGAGTTATTTAGGAATGAGCAAAACAGAAAAAGCACAGTTGGTGCTGTGGTGTATAGTTCTAAAAAGTTCATCATTTTATGGAATTGAGCTTATTTTATCCTTCTGTGTTGTTGACAAATTCTGCATTTGTGGTGAAAAAAAACACTTTCACTTTGTTTCGCTTCCTGTTTTTATGGGCTATTGTTTATAAAGTTTTTGAGGTTTCCTGAAGTATCAATTGCATATAAACTTTTTGAAGCCAATTTTGTCTAAGATTATGCAAAATATTTTCATGTAAGCACTGTTGTGAAACCGTGATAATTCTAGGGAAGAAATACTGGATTTATTTTAAGAAAAATAATTAGTGTTCATTAGATCTCTTATAATCAGTTTCTTTCCACTTTCTTCTCCATTTCTAAAGATCTCAGACAAGAATGGCCTTTGAACATAAAGCCACATCCTGTGTCATTTTTGTATTTAAAAAATTATTAAATGTTACTTGATAAGAGATTCCAGTTCTCCCTCTTTTTCTTCTCCAGAGTTTTGCACTAGCAAGACCTGAAATAGATGTAATCTGTTTATCCAGAGGCTGAACGTAAAACAGTGTAGATTATCTCACTGGTTTGAATTCAAGCTTGCGTTAGAGGGATTACTTTGTTCTCATGTTGGATCACCTAAGGTGATCGTGTCAAGCAATAAGCCTGGTCCTGTTTGTCTGGTCCTGTTGGATCCTTCCTGTCTGTTTTCCTTCTGGCCAAACTAAGCTAGATATAAGTCAGTAAGGATCACTTTTTGGAAATCAAACTAAAAATGACTTCGTGTATGTCGTTTCTTCTTAGATTTAAGAAACTGTCTGAAAGTGGGCTTGCATCTCCTATTTCTCATCATTATCCAAGATGCTGAATTGCGTCTTCTAAACCTGTTATTCCGTGTCCTTTTGGATTAGAATGTGGTTTAGAATTAGGTTTTTACTGCAAGCCTGTGATCAGAAAGTGTGTGTCTGTGTGTGTGAAGGTGGCCTCTTGGTTTTCCTAGTTACATGATAAATATTCTACTTTCAAAATTGGATTGTGTGAAACAAGGCTTTCTGTCCTTTGTAGTTATTTCTGCTTAGATAAAGTAGCTGTTAGCCCAGAGAATAAATGTTAGAGAAATGAAGGTTGGTTCAATTAAAATAATTAAAAAAATCCACTTCCTAATTTCATGTTGTCATCAGAAATGCTGGTAGAGCAGGTGTTGGAAAACAAACAAACAAAAAAACAATAAAGCCCCTTGACTCATTAATCCAGGCTGTTTCACTTTGATTTTTCACTTTAAAATGAAGTTTTGGGATAAATATTTATTCCTTCTGGTAGAAGCAGTGTTAATCAGAAGACTGTTCTTTTTCTTCATCGTCTTACACGCGCAAATTTAATCAAAACATACAACATTATTTTGCTATTTTAACCAGTAATATTCAACAAGAAGCCAGTTTTTATTTTATTTTATTATTTTTTTCTGATAAAAATGAATCGCAATAACATACATGATAGCTTTTAAACTTTTTATTACACACTGTGTTTCTGTTGTATAGTTGTGTACTTCAAGGTGATGTTAACATATATTTTCATTTAAAGGTTTGCACTTTTGAAAATGAATGTCACAAATCACGGAATGAGCGCAGTGATTGTGGTTTTAGGATGCAGCAGAAGTTATTACCTGTCCTGGAGTGCTTTGCTAGACCAACTGGTGTAGCTGGGGGGACAGGTAGGGGAACACGATCCCCAAAGCTTTCCTGGCTGAGGCAGTGTGAGAAGCAGCAGGAAAATTTGAGCTAAACAGAGCTAGGCGTGGCTGCTCTTGGATTAATCCAACTGTTAACCAATTAAACCATTTGACATAAAAAGCATGCCGTAAGCAGAACAGGATGAGCTGAGGTGGAGCAGGGACAGATGGACTCCTGCTTAGTACAGAAGAAGGGAGTTTCCAGCCTGCGTAACCAGGAGGGATCAGCAAGAGTACTGCACTTCCCCAGAAGATATTTTTATGGGCCTAATTTTCCAAAACTTAACATTGTGTGATGTTCTTTATTTAAAAGATGATTTGTTTATATTTACATCCTCTAATATTTTAGGCTTACTTGGGGGAGGGAGAGGAAAAAAATAAACCTGAATCAACAAAAGGAGAACAGAGTATATGAAAATCCTTCCCTTTAAAATTTTCCCAAGAGTTTTCTTCTGAGTACTGCAGCAGTAAAGTGTTGTATAGATTTCACTGTAATTTTTATGTAGTCTGAGAAAGCCTTTTGGCTTAAGGCAGGAAAGGGCAAAGGGATGACACAGAAGAGGTTAAAAGAAGAGACCTTTAGTGATGTTAGGAAATAGGGATATGCAGACCTCTTTTCAAAACCCCACTTGACGTGTCTTTCACTTTGATTGCTGTAGATTTGGCATGTATTAGGAATGTAACTACAAAGTTATTAATGGTTTATTTTGCACTTGTTAAATGTTTCTCCTGGTAGTATAACATAACAATTTCACTGCAGATGAAATTGGTACTCCAGTTGGTACTGCTTTCCAATTCTACTTGTCATGCTTGTGAAGACACAGTAATTTGAATCCTAAAATAATGTTTTTAATCACTTGACAAAAATGACACTTGCCTTAATTATAGAAAGGTTTATACATGAACACATTCCATTTACACTTAAAATGGAAGTTGAGTGAAAACGCAGATGTGGAGAATTAACAGAAAATTAAACTTGACATCTACTGTATATGCAGTCTTTGACATTTTTTTAATGTGAGCCCACAGGTGGCGTTGAATACATTTGGCAAATCATCATATTGGAAAAGTACTAAAATAGCAAAGACTAGTTTGCTTATCTAGCTAGGTACTTGTCACCTACTGCCATTTAAAAAACACTAATCGGATATACACAGATATAATCAGATATACACAGTAAAAGAATTGCAAGGAAGTGTTTTTGTTTTTAAATGACCATGTTCTTTCAAAGGTCAGACTATTCTGTTGCAAGCCTTCAATTTGAAAGCACTCACAGGGGCAATCAGCAGTGGTACAGGCCTTTTGGATGCTACAGCTGTGCCGTATGAGTAGTCTTCTGCCAAAGCTGTAGATGGACAAGTAGGTGTTTCCCAAGCCCAGCCTTTCCAGCCATTTTGTCTGTCTGTTCTGAAAGACACAAAAGTGTCTGCTGCTTGGTGGCAAAGGGGAAGGCGAGAAGAAAGGAGCATCTGTCCACTGGACATCTGGAGCTGTTTTTGCATGAAAGAAGAAGCACTTAGGTATCTGTCAGTTGCAGTTGCAGACAAAAATTGACGGCACCAGTTTAAATGCAAAATGAGCACAGCTGTACTTTCCTCAGCAAATATTCAGTGAAAGCTGTATCAGGGCTGAGGGTTTTGCTTAAAGGTGGGTTAGAAGCAAAGCTCTGAAAGCTTGTCTACTGGACTAAATGAACAAGAAACCCACTGAAGCTACTTTAAAGTATAGTTTTTAAAAAAAAAAAAAAAAAAAGCATAGTAGTTACGTATGCTGTTGTAGTAACTCATTGCTGTTGTGGCTGGTACATTCAAACCTTGCCATGCTCCTGCTTGACTCACTTGCAAAATAATCTAGCTAATTCGTAAGTAGTGGACTATCACGTGCATAACTACTTGCATACTAAATTACAGTGGGATATTTCTTCTCTTAAACTTTTTTTAAGACTGTCTGTCTAGTCTATAAACTGTACATAATTTCTAGGCCGTGAATCTTATGGATATAGACAAAGTCCTGCATGGATGGTGACATAGTCAGTCTGGGCTCAGTTGTATCAGCTGTAGGTGTGCAACAGGAGCCTGTTACAACAATACAAAATAACAAAATGCTGCGTTAATTTGAAAGCAGAAGCCAAACAGGAAAAGCAGAGGTATATAAGAAAGCAAGTTTAAGTACTTGTTTTAGTAGGTATCTGTATTTTTTTTTTTTTTTTTGGGGGGGGGGGTACATTGAGTGGGGAAAAATGAACAAAGCTTAGTCCAAAAAAAGCCATGTGTCATTGATAGTGTTGTCATCTGCATTGCCTGAATCAAGGTTGTGAATATTCACCTGACTTGTAACTAACGAGGCTTTCTGGTGCACAGTTTTTGACTTGCAGACAGCCCTTTACTGCATTTGATGTTTATTTTGCTGAAGCAATTCCAGTCCATGGAAGAAGACGACTGTATCTTCTGTGGTGCTGCATTAGCTCCTCATGGGTATGACCTTACAAATACGCTGCAGAACTCTTTCTTTGTAAGAGTTAAGACACGCAAGAGAGGGAGCTGCGATGGTGGGGTGAACATATGGCATCTTGTAGGGATGGTAAACCAGTGCATGTCCAGCTGATGAGGTGGAAGCATTGTTCATCTGGAACAAAGAGTCTTTGTCTACGTGTGCCTGTGCGCTCACACAGTGTGCACACGTACGTGCATCCCACAGGATTAAGGCCAATACTATCTCTTCAGCCCTAGGCAGTTGACCAGAGTTGCTTGAAATGCAGTAGCTGAAACTTTGACAGTTTGGTTTGGAAGGGTGTGCTCCCAGCAGGGGACACTTCTGCTTCTTTTAAGGGGTTTTGGGGAGCTGCTACTTAAATGCCAGTGTTATGGCATCTTCATGAGATTGGTGTACTCTTTCTGTTGAGAGTGACAAATACCTTACAGCTAGCTTCAGTAGGACTAGACAAAGCTTCATTCAATTTGTTATTTTTTTATATATATATATATATATATTTTTTTTTTATAAATACAGCTTATTTGGAAAGAAGTTCTACGTATGGGGGTATGACTTTTTATTTTTTTAATACCCCAGCTAGTTTCACCTTACTTTCTACTAAGGTAGTACCAGCTGCATAGTCATATTTGAGTAATATTAGGACTTTCTTTGCTTTTCATAGTTGCTTCTGATGTGGTAAAGGAAATTTAGATTTCAATTTTCTTTGGGAGTCATGCTGCTAATGGCCCTTTAAGAAGTGTGAGGTTACAGGAACCTTTGTTTGCAGTCAGCCTGAATGGAACCTTTCTCATCGCTGCATCCTTTTGTGGATTTCTGAGAGAGACATTCAAGACTATACACCACGTGTCTAAAGTATATAAGAATTGGGCCAGTATCTGTTGTACTTACTGCAGTGTACTGAGTTGTACAAGTTTTAAGAAATCCTATTAAAATACCAAATGAGATTTGAATCTCTGTAGCCATATGCTAAATTGCAAAGCTAGGGTGTAGGACAAAAGGTCACTGTTCTATCTATTAGAGTTAGAGAACTTTCTTTGTTAATTATGCATTCATCCAGCCCTGAATATGCACCCTGCTATCTAGTTTAATTAAGTTTTGTTAAGTCATTTAGAGTGCTTATCCCATATTTGGTACTTCAACTTTTTTGAATAATGCCATTAAGCATACTGATATTATGATATAAAAAAAATCGTGATTAAATGTTATCTTCTCCATGCATATCTTCCTGTGGTGGGTAGTGCTCTGTGGAAGTTTTAGGATGTACGTATTTCTGAGGGCATCAATTGGAGGAATCGTCTTTGTGTATTAGAATGTAGATGCATAATGAGAATGTATGATGAGAGCTCATGGCACTTCTATTGTATTTGCCATTTTTTTTGTATTGGTGTCTCTTTTGTTTTCTTTATCTTCTCAAAATACTGCTGTATTTACTTCTTAGAAGTTGAAAGAATCTTCTACTCAGCTGTGGCCAAGATTTTTTTTTTTATTTTATTGTAACGCTGTTCTTCAGCGTTTTAGCTGTTTGAATTGGATGGTTAGTATCACTTAAAAAAGGCATTGCACTTTTTCAGCCGAAAGAGAATTGAATTTCAATTCAGTTTTTGAGCTGCGACACTTTAATTTAAACAAATAAGTAAGCAGGTGAGTGTAGTATTTTTCCAGCCCCAAATTCCAAACAAAAAGCCAATATAACTTCTCCATCTCTTGCTAAAAAGCTTTAACTAGGAAGAAAACAGAATCCAATCTCAACTTTCTATTAAACTCGTAATAAAACAGGAAGAATTAGATAATTCTGGTGATTACTGTGTATATCCGTGAAACAATCTGTCTGTAGAGCTATGATTTTGCTTTTGGGCAGCCCGACGTCTTCCTTTCAGAAAAGAACTGAGACTGCTTTATGTAGGAACCTTATTTTTTTTTATTACTGTTCATTGTTTATAGGATTCCAAAAACTTCTCTGTGTGTGTGTGTGTGTCAGGAAGTTGTTTTTTTTCTGAATTCTGTGCCTAAGAAGGAAAGGTGAAATCTAAATAGTCTTAGGAGAAATAAGAAATGTAGGCAAGCACCCCTCATCCCTCCTCTTAAAAGCTTTAAAAAAGGGCTCTCTGCAAATCTGGTGTTCAATTTCTGCTTGTTTTCTAAATGTCAAACTGCAAGACGAGTTTATTTAAGTGCTTTCTTAGTGTTACTTGTTGACATAGCAGTTGTCTGAGTTTCCATCAGGGTGTCATTTGATCACGGGTAGGAAAGGCGTAAATTAGACACCAGCAAAAAAAGAAAAGTTGAGAACCATAGAGCTGGAACAGTTTTGGTGGCCTATAAATACTTGTCATCATCAGTTTCACACTTCTGAGCCTTGGCTGAAACATGCTTTCCATACTGAACTGTAGACTAGGCTGAATTAAGTTTATACACTCTCCGGCTACATTGCAGCACCGTGAGGGTCCAAAGCCGTTGTAGCTCCACACAGTTGGTTTTCGCTACCTTGAGTTTTGGAAGTATACACGCACGTGCATACATGTTTTTACAGGTATACATCTATATGTATAGAGAGAGAGAGATTAAGTGTGTGCATATACATATGTATGTGCATGTGCTTGCACAATGTCCCACATCTCACTGCAGGGTGAGTTTTGTCTGCGGAGTTATGGCAGGCATCAGCCCTAAGAAACCACCAAATCCACAGCTGCTCTTGTGGTTGACTTCAGCTGCACTGGGTGCTTTCAAAACAGCTTTTGTCTACCCCCCAGTGCCAAAGAATCTGTCCTGCCATGGGGTCTCTCTTCTTTTTTGTATTAAATTTCACTATTTTAAAGCAAAATCCTTTTTAGATACTAGAGAATTGTTTGAATGCTCTTGATTTCTCTGCTAACAAGAATTGTCAGTATAATAATCAGTTTAAGTTTCCTTCTCTCTTTTCAAGAAAAAAGTAAGTTTATACCCAGTATTTGATGCACTGGCTGACCAGTGCATCATCTAATGAAGATACAGCATTGCTTGGCTGTGAAAATTACACGTTTAGTCATGTTAATGTGATTGTATTGATATTTTCCTCTTCTCTTGTGAAGTCTGTATTTTTCTTGGAAGTAGTGGAGAATTTCACATGAAGAAAGTATTTCAAGAAACAAGTGTGTAAAAAATAAATGTAGAGAAGAAAGTTGACACTTTATGGGTAATAGTTGCATGTGAAGTGAGAGATGCCCAACAGTAGATAACGGAAAAAGGCTCTAAAGGCTAAAGCAGACTGCTGGCTCGCGATGTAAGTTGGTAGCAATATGCACTTCTTACTTAGTGTTTTCATTTTATCAAGCAAAGTGTCATTTCCTACACAATTAAAATGTATCAAGTTTTTAATAAACTACAAATATTGCTCTGGAGACTTTAAAGTTGTAAAAAATATTAATAATACTTTTTCTATGTGTTCTTGTTTACAGACCAGTCTTTCCATATGGGGATGGGGAAGTCTTGGTGTTGTGCTTTTTCTAATAACTTTTGGACCCTTTGCTATATTTTACTTTGCATTTTATATCCTCTGCTTCGTGGGTGGGTAAGTAGACTACTTACTGCTTTTTTATAAGTGAGATTAAATTTTAATGCGTGTATTAGCAGTTTGCTCTGAAAATCTGTAGTGACTTCTATGTAATCACATCCACATTTAAGCATCTCTTTGTGACCCAAGTTGTTTTTCTTGATCTTAAATTTTACTCTTGATTTTTTTTCCTGTAGAATATTGCTTATGATACATTTGCCAAGGCAGAAAAGGTGACTAATTTAAAATAATAATAATAAAAATAAAATAAAATAAAAAAAGCAAAAGAGCTATATATAAGAGATGTTAAGAGGACAAATATTCACTTAACACCACTGTTATTTCATTCATGAGGACAGTGAGCGGGTGTTTTTCTGGGTTTATTGACATATCTTGCAACACTTTCATCAAGTAAATCAGATTAGTAACTGTAGATACTTTATCCTATGGACAGGAAGGGAGCAAACAATGTATTTTTATTGTCCTTAGCACTATTTTTACATTGTTTATGTCTGTCTTATAAACTTTATTTTTAATACCAGGTCTAAATGAGAGGTGAGATATTCCTCCGTCCTCTCATTCATCCGTCTCTTCTGCAGGACAGCAATATTTCTTGGTTTTCCACAACCTGCTTGACTTCTAATGAGAGTGTTTGGGCTATCTTTTTTTTTTTTTTTTTCTCCTCTTTGAAACACCCTTTTAGCTTTCTTATTTGATACGGTAAATAATATTAGTACACTTCTCTGTCATTCCAAAAAGTGCAATACAGTTTAGTGTCTAGAATTGGAGATGCTATGCTTGGGTTTTGAACTTGGGTTAAACTTGGAATTCCCTGTCTGAGAATGCAGAGTAGTCAGTTTACAAGATTGGTGAGTTAAATTAGTTTTTAAGTAAATGCTTTTGTCTTCTCGAATCTTGATACATGTATGACTGGCATATTTTGCTGGCTGTTTGTCCATCAATGCAACTTGGTTCATTTTTGTAGCTAGTTACTGAACATTGATTTTAAAACTAAAATCATCTTGTGGTACTGTTAAATTTTGTTAAAGCAAAATTTGTATCCATTTTCCTATTACATGTTTATGTACGTAGACAGATGTGAAGTCTTAGCCCTTCTAGTAGAGCTTTAGCTTAAAATGCATGTCTTCTCGGCTAAGGCTGTAGTCTGGTCCTTTTTTTACACTGTTAATCTTGTCAGATGTGTGACGCATCCTGTAACAGTCAACATACAGAATCAGGAGTACCAACTAGGTCAAATAGATTTATTTTAAAGGTATTCTTGCCTGCTTTTCTTTGTGAGTTAATTCCCATGCAAAGTTATGCAAAACACTTGGTCCTATTCCTCTTACCTTATAACATTAATATTTGTTTATAGCTTTTTCACCTATGATTAGCAATGATATAACGTCAGTTATGTAAATTAAGAAAATAAAAATCTAATTTTGGTTCATGTTTAGCACGAGCATTAAGGAAACTACTATACCCTTATGTGGAGCAAAGTAACAATTTTGGATGTGGCTTTTCATACTGTAACTTTATCTTAATACTTTGAATTGTTATCCTGTTTGGCACACGGTTTTCTAGCTGGTTACACTTGTTCACAAATGGTGGCTTATACCAATGGTTTCAGACTTACGCTAGCTGGGAGCCTACTTTTGTCCCATTTTGCAGTTCAAACAGGAGACATTGAACTATAGTTGGTTGCATCCTTAATAATGACCTTAATGTTTATACTGTGTGCCAGTGAGTTGTGAAGGAAAACGATGATGCCACAGCTGTATCAATGTTATCTGTTTCTACTGTTTCACTTCTTTTGTGTGCTATCTAGTTTGTTTTTTTTTTTTTTAATATGTGTATTTTCTGCTGCACAGTTAGCCTGTAGTAAGCATGCAACTGTGTTTGTATGCATAGAAGGATACTTGTGTGTCTATACAAAAGCTTTAAATCAAAAGTCTTCTTTGTTTAATTTTGTTTTGCTTTAGGATTGATTTACAAAAGATAACAAAAAAGCTAAATTTTGGGGTTTGATAACTCATCACTAAGGCAATTGGGATCTTTCCACCCCAAACAGGAGGCAAGAGATAGATACCGTTTCTTTAACCTGTATAGCCAAGACTATTACAAGGTGTTAAGCTTCATAAAATATTTGTTGCCTCTACTTCAAGTATAGATGCAAATCTGTTAACCTGATGCTGGGCCTGTCTTTTACCCATCTTTTCTTTGTACCATGTATGTTTCATGTGTGTTTCTTACCTTACTCTCTCTACTTCCCTCTTTGCATCCTAAAGAAGTAAAATAGAAATTATGTGATCTGTGGCTCTGCCAGCAGCTTTAAGCTTCTGATACTGTCATAACTAACATTTATTGGACCAGCAATCACTATGACATTTAAGGAATTTGCTCCATTGTGTTAAGTATTGATAATTACACTTTTTTTTTTTTTTTTTTTAATAATATCCATGTATATGTGTCTGGCCGCCTACATTGATTATTCTAATTCCTACCAGACTGGTTCTGAAGCTAGCTGCTTATTGACTTCCACAAAGCCATTCAGCTGACATTGTCACTTTTCAGACTTGATAGGAAAAAGATAAATCTGTAGTCCTCACTTTTCTGCCTTTCACCATTGTTCTGTTGTTAATCCATCCCTGTGAAAAGCTGGTCTTCCAATAATCCGGAAAAAAATAACTTTAAATAAATTAGTCTTGTTCTTTTTCTGTTCTATTCAATTTTAGAAAAGACTATGCTGATTTTTCATTTGCTGGATTGAATATCCTCTTGATGAATTGGATAAGCATTTGCACTGGAAGCTTCTGATTAACTAACAGCTATACTGAATGGTCATAGTCTACAGCTAGTTACTTGCCAGGTTTTGATCCTTTTGAATTAAAGGAAGTACTTCTCCCCTCCTTTCTCCTACAAGTTACTACTATATGGTTGAAGTTAAAACCATTTTTTTGGGGGGGGGGGAAAAAAAAAGCATTTTGGGAGTACTGTCTTCTTTAAAAGCAGACTGAGGTTTCTAATGGAAAAATGATAGGTTATAAATAAAATAAACCCAAACATTTAAATAAAAAACAAAACAAAACACAATATTAGTTTCACTATGCTAAGTTGTTAAGTTTTAAAACAAGCTTTTGTCCTTGAACTGGATTATGATGCTAAAAGCAATGTTGGTGTTACGATTTTAAAGCAATCTGGAAGCATCTGGAGCAGAAAAGCAATTACAGCTTTTAATTATTATTTCTTTTTAATTTGTTGTCCTTCATTCACATGTAGATGTAGAAAGTATTTGGGATTGGTATATAAAGATGGTGCTGTAGGCTGTAAGGGAGTCAGAATATCAAGTGAAATTTTCTTCTACATTATCAAATTACCCATAATAATTTATTTATTTATTTTTTTCCCCCCGTCCTGGAGTTGTTACAATATAAATGACCACTTCCCTACTTCTGAATTATTGAGCACTAGAGTACTTGAAAAGAGTGGTCCCCAGCTTGGGAATTAAAACTTTCAAATGGAATACATCTGGTGAATTCAGATGCGTTGGTTAGGAACTAGATTCTTATCATAAGAGTAAGAATATAATTTATCAAGAGCAACCTATATTAAAAAGTGTGATTTCAGCATGTTCTAGCCTGGAACAGCCTTGTGAGATCCTGTGGCCACGAGCATTGGTCAGTTGTCCTTTAAATGGAATACTTTTGATATTTGCTTGCTGTGCATGTTTAGCCATCCCAAGACTAGTCTTGAGCAACAGTGGCTTCTCATTGTTTTTCATGCTCAGCTTTTCAAAGGCTTCCTCCTTCAGTTATGCTATAATTGGCACAGCCTTTAGGTTTTCATCCATTTCTTCCTAAAACTAGCTTTCTTTTTGTTTTTGTTCCCTGTGTCATAAGCCATAAATTATTCCTGTTGCAGAAAAATTGAGCTTCTTAGAGTGGTTGTTTTCCATTGTGCTTTCATTATATTACAAAGAAAACAATAATAAAAGTAGCTGCTGTCCTGTTACAAGTCATAACTTAAATAGTATTGAGGAATTGTGAGGGGGGAAAAGGTAATGAATTTCTAATATAACATTTTTTTTTTTTTTAAATAAATGGCCCAGGAGTATGCTTGTTTTTAGAATTTATATGCTGAATTAAATAACAAAACCTCAATACCTTGTGTTTAACTTACTTTTTCTTCTAGGAGAACTTTGCCTCTCTGTTCTTAGGTAGCTTGATAGGACTATTGATTTTTACTTTATTTTTCAGCTTAATATGAATTCCAGATCGAAAACTTTATACCTCTCATTTAAATATATGTAATAATATATGTAATCAGTAGTTACTTTCTACACTTACTACATCAGTTTCTTTCTGGTGCTTTTGTGACTATTACCAAAATGTCATGGTCTAAATATCTCTGTAAAGACATTATTTCTGCACAGTGTTGAAGTAAAAGCATCTTTGTACAAATGCAACCAGAGTAGCCTGTACATGTACCCCTTTTTCACTCTTCTAATATTTGGGAGCATAGGCAGCATGCGCTAAAAGGTTCTTCTTAGGTAGCAGGCTCTGTAGTATAGACTATAAACATTTGCTAAGTGATAACATGATGTTAAGAATGCGAACAGAAGACTGGAAAACTTCATACTGTATTGTGTCAGTTAATTTGAGTAGCATACTACACTCAAAGAGCCCTGTCCTATGGTAGTCAATGGTGAGAGTCAAGTATTGGAATTTTGTACCTCACTGTGCAATGTTTTCTAAAGGGTGGGGATTGGAAAGATCGTTCTAGCTTGTCTTTCTTTTTCAATTTTAGGGGTTTTGTGGTTACTCTTTTATTTGGAAAAAGCAACTCAGAAAGATACCTTGAGCAGTGTGAACATTCATTTCTTCCCTGTACATCAGTTGGGATCCCTAAGGTAAGGAGACTTTACTGACCTTAACTTGTAAATCAGTCTTCATAGCTTTGAAACTTAGATTCAAACTGATTAGCAGTGTTATTCTAAAAATTAAAAATGTACCCATTTCCCAAAATAAATGATCCTGCTTTTATGTTTTGATTCAGCTATTAAACTGTGTATGAAATTGCAATGCATGATTTTTCCTTTTCGAAATATAGGCTTTTAAAGCATTTATAGAAAGTTTGTTTCAATTATTGTTACTCATTACGCAAAAAGAGTAAGGTGCAACTGTCTAATGCTATATGTTAGAAATTACTATTATTTTCTAGACTTTTTTTTTTTTTTTTTTTTGGGGGGGGGGGGGGGGGAGGTGGTGTCTCCTTCCAGATTTTTCTTGCAAGATTGTTGTGACTACTTATGATTCTTCCATCCTTGGGTCTGTAGTTTTGACAATTTTGATTCTTTGTGGTCAGTGAGTTCCTTGATAAAGTCCAGATTTAGAGTACTTAAGGGAGGGAGAAGCTCTTATCTTTGACCAACGTTTTATGTAAGGCCAAGCAAAAATCATGGAAATGCATACACAAATGGAGGAGCAGCGTGATCCACTTTCCAACTTTGTCATCTTCTTTTCTGAAATGTTACCAGGTAGATAGACCTAAATTCCAGGCATCCTAATTGGCTTAATCTGCATCTCTGTAGTATAGAATGAGCTCCTAATAGCCAAGATGTGGAATTCGTAGCAATTCCTGGTTTATGAATCTATATGTCTTGGCAGGTGGATCTTGGCCTAATTGGTTTGAACTCATTAGTATAGAGAAAACAAACCTAAAAATTGCTAGTTACACTAAGATGTTTAATCTCACAAATATTTTGTTGAAACATCTTTCAGCTGTCAGACAGTTGGTCACTACACTTCATGTTGTCTGTGATGAGGTTTCAACTTTCTTATCAGCAGCACGTGTAAAGAAATGTGCTTTGTGATTCAGCAGTATGTTTTCTAATCACAATTTGTGTGTGCATGTAACTGAGATGTCTGGGACTGAAGTATATTGAAAGCTGAGAGTAAATTTATTGGTCTAAATGAAAAATTTAAGACTTTATTGCCACTATTGAGAAAGGAGTCAGCAAACTAATGATTTGGTTCCATTAATGAAACCTGATTTTAGGAGACTAAAGTTCTTGGTGCTATATGGCTTACAATGCTTATAGTGACTGTGAAGTGTTGCTTATGTCTAACGTTTTTTGAGAGTAGATTTACGAACAGTTTTTTTCTGTCTTTTAGACTTTGTGTCTGAATCTTTTTTAATGATTTTTGATCCCTATATGTATGTATGCTCTAGTTGCTTTATGAAAGAATAAAATGTCTTTTTTTTTTTTTTTTTTTTTTTTTTGTACAATGGTTGCAAATTTAGTACTTCTGGTTTTGAGTGTGGATTATTGGTGCACGTATGTCACTTTTATTATGCTACCAATACTGACCGATCTATGGAATTTTTTGTAGTAAGTCAGAAAAAAACAGAAACAGAAAAAAAACAAACCTTCATACTAAATGCTATTTGAAATTGTCCTCCAGTTAATATTTACTTATCTTCTACAGTAGCGTTCTGCATCTCTTTTTTTGTCACTGTTAATACAGCATTAGCTATTTTAGTTGAGCTTTTCAGTTGGAAGAGTAATCTGAAGATGTGGATTCTTTATAGGAAGCTCTTTTTCTCAAAGGCAGTCAGGAAGGCTTTCAGCACTGTCTCCCATAACATCCTCATAGACAAGCTCAGGAAGTGTGGGACGGATGAGTGGACAGTGAGGAGGATTGAGAATTGGCTGGATGGCAGAGCTCAGAGGGTTGTGCCTCAGCAGCACAGAGTCTAGTTGGAGGCCTGAAGCTAGTTGTGTCCCCCAAGGGTCAGTACTAGGTCCAGTCCTGTTCAATTTATTCATCACTGACCTGGAGGATGGAATTCAGTGCACCCTCATCAAGTTTGCTGATGACACAAAACTGGGAGGAATGGCTGATACCCCGAGGGCTGTGCTGCCATTCAGAGGGACCTCAACAGGCTGGAGGATTGGGCCGCGAAGAACCTCATGAAGTTCAACAAGGGCAAGTGCAGGGTCCTGCACCTAGTGAGGAATAACCCCAAGCACCAGTACAGGTTGGGGGCTGACCTGCTGGAGAGCAGCTCTGTGGAGAGGGACCTGTGAGTCCTGGTGGACAGAAGGCTGACCATGAGCCAGCAATGTACCCTTGTGGCCAAGAAGGCCAACGGTATCCTGGGGTGCATTCGGAAGAGAGTTGCTAGCCGGTCAAGGGAGATGAATCTGCCCCTCTACTCAGCCCTGGTGAAGCCACACCTGAAGTATTGTGCCCAGTTCTGGGATCCCCAGTACAAGAGGGACATGAAGCTACTGGAGCAAGTCCAGAGGAGGGCTATGAAGGTGATCAGGGGGCAGGAGCACCTGTCATATGAGGACAGACTGAAAGAACTGGGCCCGTTTATCCTGGAAAAGAGAAGACTGAGGGGAGACCTCATCAATGTGTATAAATATCTGAGGGGAGGGTGTCAAGAGGATGGAAACCGGTCTCTTTTCAGTTTTTCCCAGTGACAGGACGGGAGGCAACGGGCACAAACCGAAGCACAGGAAGTTCTGGATGAATTTGAGGGGGCACTTCTCTACTGTGAGGGTGACAGAGCACTGGCACAGGTTGCCCACAGAGGCTGTGGAGTCTCCTTCTCTGGAGATATTCAAAACCCACCTGGATGCCATCCTGTGCAACATGTGCTAGGTGACCGAGCTTGGCAGGTGGGTTGGACTAGATGACCTTCAGAAGTCCTTTCCAACCTCAACCATTCTGTGATTCTATGATTTTTGGTGCTGTTTTTCTTTTGTCTGTTTTGTTTTTCTTTAATTGAAAATAAATGTTTCAAATGCTTTATTTTAAAGAAAAGGGTTACAATTCAGAGCACCAAAATGTGAATAAAGTAATGTGTAGAGTGCAGCAAGCTCTAGAGAAACTTACAACACAGGATTTAGTACAGATATGTTTGCATGGATGTTGCTTGTTATATATATAATGAATGCTGTGCATTAAGGGGAAATTATGTAAGTTTGATGGAAGATTATTTACTTAGTATTGCAAATACATAAAACTTTCACTGGAGAAAAAAGGAATGTGTAAGAATGGTGTAAACCTTGTTGTTGGCTCTGGTTTGAGCAGAAGGTTGGACAAGATGAATTTTGGAGGACAAGACCCAAACATGAATCTTAAGCGCCTATAAGCATTCAGATTTTACCAACTAACCTTGCATATTCTATTTCTCTCTTTTTTTTCTCTTCTTTGTGGCTGTTTTTTTTTTTTTTTTTTTTTTTTTTTTTTTTTTTTTTCCCCTCTGTTTTCCAAATGTGGTTTTGTGCATGCAATCCTCAAATTTCAGACTTCACTTTTTAAACTATTTTGGCAATTTTAACCATTTAGCAATATATAATCATTCCATTCTGCACTGTTTTGGCATTTTTGATACTGTCAAGACAAAAATGTTTTGCAAATTCATAAATATATAGCTGGAATATTGTTTGAATATGAGTCAACTTTTTACATATTGAAGTAGTGTCAAACTGTTCCCTTGCCCTTAAAAGTACGTAGAACTTTGCAACAGCAAATACTTCCTTGTTAGTTGAAAACAGAAACGTTTTCTGGCCTTGTATTTCACCACCATTCACTGAATGTGAACTTGTTTGAATGAGAGATACTTAGGAGAAATCAAGTAGAATAGAAAACACTGGGTGTATTGTTATCATTTTTACGTTTATGTTTTTTAATTCTATGTCCCAATACAGCCATAACTCACTCCGTTCTCTAGAGAAAATGGGGAAAAAAAAAAAGAAAACTTTTTTTTTCTTTGAACAGTAATGTAGGTTGTTGTGTTGTTATTTTCCAGAAAATAAAGGGGCTAATTGCAGGTTTCACCAGAAGTTTATAGAAGGACACCGTATTAGTCCACTCAATGAAATACTGTCAACAAGTATTTCTTTCAGTATGTTGCTTGCTGCAAGTTGGCTCTGATGAAGTAATACCTGGAGTTAACTGCTCTAAGTTGCAAGTCCTTCTATAAAGCAATTTTTTTACATCCTCATCAATTACTTTTCTAAGACTTGCCTGTCCAGTCGTGATGGTACCAAAGAGTAGTTTCTCTACAGGCATATATAATAACCTGAGATGTATAAAGAAACAAAAGGGATAGGGGGGACATCCTGTACAATTACTTGCCAGAGGCTGCACAGGAAGCTCATCATCAAGTATCAAGATGGAGTCTTACCCATAAATTATCTTGTGCTGCTGTTCTTCGTTGCCCTTTTACTGCCATTTGAGTTTTATTTCCTTCTGATCTGTTATTTTAGCAAACCTGCTTCTAAACAGTAAGCAGGAAGTAATGCAGGTCATTTTTTTTTTGTCGTTATTTACCATATAAAGAAATGTGGATATTAGATCTTGTGCACTACATAGATTAGAATCAAAAAGTTTTACAGATTTACTATTGGAAGTATACAAGTATCATGAGAAGCTATACTTAGAATCCAGCTCTACTTAAATCTGCAAAGTTAAAATTTCCTAATCTCTTTCAAGTGCATAGAAGAAATGAAACGTGAAGCCAGACCTATTAAGATTGACAGAAGACTGACAGGTGCAAATATAATTGATGAGCCTTTGCAACAGGTAAGTTATAACTAGGACTATTTAATTTATTATTTTTATTTTTCCAAGTATTGAATGTGTAATAGCTAAGTAGTTGTGAGACAAAAAGAAGTTGAGAAATTACAGTTGAGAGTGGTAAGTGAAAAACGTCCAGGATGGACTAGGATATTGGGCAATACTTGTCCGTTTTCTGTATCTTGCAGTTACTCAGCATAGCAGTAGTGAATTCACAGGAATCAATATGAGAGAGGTTTTAGCATGGGAGTTTTTATTGTTTCACTCCCAATTTTGTAATGGTAGAGTTCACTATGTGAACCTTTTAAGAAGACTACTGTTGCATTACTAGGCACAAGAAGCTGTTTTGTATTTTGTTCTGTTTTGTTTATTAGTTTGTCTTTATTTTCCCTGTTCAATTTCAGGTAATCCAGTTTTCCCTGAGAGACTATGTGCAGTATGGTATTACACACTAAGTGATGATGAATCGTTTCTTCTGGAAATCAGGCAGGCTCTTCAGTATGCACTTGTTCAGTTTTCTGCCAGGTAAGTTTATTTGTATTTTTATCAATACACTGACTAACAAGTGGACAGTTATCTCTGTTGGTTGTATGGTAATAGCTAAACAATTTTTAATTTATCTGTTGGTACAGTTCACTGTATTTTACAGAAAGAACATTAATGTACTTTAAGGTTATAATCCAAGAGGAGCTGCAGTCTTGTTGATCCCTTAAGGAATAAAAGGAGGTGAAGTTTATAGTCATGGTCTTTTCAAAATAGTCTTTTCAAGATTCGATCAATGCCTAAGATTAGCAAATAGTATTTTTCTGCAGTTTAGGCACTGAGCTGCATGAGTCATCACCTTTTTCTGTGCAGGTCTGTTTCATATAACAGCAGAGCAATTCCCAAGACAAATCAGTTTGAAAACCTTAATTCAAATATCTGTATCAACTCAGGTAACTTTTAAAAATGGTGTTGCTCCTCAATATGTAAGAGCAATGAGTATTTCCAGAGGGGTAGCAATCTGGGGAATTAAAATATTGATTTCATGTAATTTTTCTTTAAAGAATGAGCTTACATGGTTCAGAACAAATGGATAGTTTGTTAATTGTCCAATATATTTCAGTTGTTTGCTTAATCAAGTAGCAGGAAATTTAGGAAATTGTTTATCTTCAGCATGCCTGATTTCTCAGCCTAGGAAACCATGTGTACTTAGTAAAGAAGTATATGGGTATAAGCAATGATTTCAAGCATTCATCCCACTGTAGTGATCATCTGTTTTCTCTTGAGAAGTGGTTGTGGGTAACCTAAATAATAATAATAAACTTCTTAGCAAGTTTTCAAGTGTTGTCATCCCCTTCTTCTGACCTTGAAAATGTAGATTAGTGTGCTTTTCTGGCAAGAAAGATCAAAGATATAGAGCTAGGTTTAATGCTAGGAGAAGTATGTGATAACAAAATCTTACTGACTGTTTCCTAGGTTTTCCATTATGTCATAAACTTGGAAATCAGAAAAGATAGGCTGAATAATACCATATGGGAAGCAATACTGTGCTTACCTGAAATTGATTTGGCTGTTCAGTTGCAATGTTTTTGTCTGTTTCATGAAGTTAATTTTTGTTGAACGTTTTCAAACACTGGTTTTGTGTCAAAGCAGGACAAGTTATAACTAATTTATTTTTTTTTTTTCCTCCGGTATTACAGCTCTTCAAAATAGCCACTATTCCCGTGCAATTGTTTTTTCTTCCTGTACAAATCATATCATTTCCATTGACCTGCAGTAACTTATTATTGAGGGAAAATGATATAGTGCATTTAAAATGACTGCAATTGGTTATAGCTGTAATAGTCTTAGATTAGTTCCATAATCTCTAATTTCATTTAGCATGTGAATTTCTATAGAGAACGAGTACTGCAGGTTTTTCTTTTTTCTTTTGGAGTTCCTCTTACGGAAGAATGCTGCAAGGCTGCCACCTAGTGTTTTTGTGTGATTTGTTTGTTGTGCGGGTTGTGGATCTGGATTGTCGATGATTAACGGGTTTTGAGACAGGCCTTTTGAGACAGCTTTGCTTAGGAAAGCATGGACAACACATCAGTATATCCGCATCTGTCTTAGACCAATAATTAAATGGTTTTATGCAAATCTAACGGTGACTATTTTCCAATACTGTGCACTGTTGATTTAGAGATTCATACCAACTACTTCTCACGTAAGCTATGGAATCAATTACTGATAATATTAGGTTGTTGGTAGTTTCAAATGAAATGTGTGTTTTCTTACTTGTGCATATCCTGCAAATTTGGAATAAAATGATTTTATGTGCCTTCCAAAATGACAGAAACTATGGGAGAAAAAGACCTGGGGAGCATTTAGGTTGTAGATGCTTGTAGACAGTTTGTGTGAGTTTTTTTATTTTATTATTATTATTTTCACGGATATTTTAAACTAATGATGAGAATCAGAATACAATACTGGATATCAGTGTTAACTTTTTAAAGTAATTCAAACATAAATAATGTGTAAATGTGAGTTTTAAAATGGTATTTCACAACGTTTGATTTGTTTTCAGTGAATAGATCAGGAGGCTTTTTTCTCTTTGTTTCTCCATGTTTACTATCACTCTGGCTCTTGGCAGGGAGAAGTAAGTAGAAATTTATAATTGCTTTTTGGTATTCAGGATAAACTAATTAATTTGCATGTCACCCCTTTTCTGATAGGTCAAAGGAAACAGACTGGCAGCCTTATTTCACTACACGACTTGTTGATGACTTTGGCACTCATCTTCGAGTTTTCAGAAAAGCTCAGCAAAGAATAGCAGAGAAAGGTGATCAGATGAAAGGTAACATAATGATGGAAATATATTTTTACTTTGAGTATTAAGTTGGCAAGCATCTTACTTGTGTGAAATATTTGGCTTTTTTATTAATCGTTTACTCTCAAATTTCTGATCTTTACATAAAAATTTTTCTTTTATTTTCTTTTGTGTAGACCAAGCTGAGGAACTTGTAGATACATTCTTTGAGGTTGAAGTTGAAATGGAAAAAGAAGTCTGTCGTGACCTAGTCTGCACTTCTCCCAAAGATGAAGAAGGTCTTTCAATATTCTTCTGAAGCTATTTTAGTATAGCAGACTGAATTAAAATACTATGAAGTTACAAATATGAATAAATACTGAAGCCTTAGCATGTGACTTTCAAAGCATGATTATTTACAATGTCTTATTTCCTCTGATTTGTGCATATTAGTATTTTAAGTGTGTATATATGGAGCTATCCATCTTTTCATTAGAAAAAAATACTTTCAAACTGTTTTTCTGACAGGGAAGGGTGGCTTTGAAGATATTTGTTTTGCTTTTTTTTTTTTTTTTTATTAGATATCTCATCCATTTTACCACTCCATAATCTTAATTTCATGGGAAATCAGTTTATTGGCAAAGTATGCAGGATGGAAAAACAATCTATATATGTTAATGAAAGAAAGTATATTGGAATTCCTTGTAATATGGCTCTTTTTTCTTGGCTTTATGGACTCTGTAGAACTGCCTCAGTTTGATTTTATGTCAGTGCTGCTTATATTCAGTCTGAAAGGTGTAACTATAATGCTTGGACTATATAGCTGTATGTTTGAATTTTATTTTAAGGATTTATCAGTTGGTATTTATGTTATCAGGTAGGATGAAAAACAATATAATGCACAATTATGCTGAGAATTTTGTGTTTGTTTTTTGTTTTGTTCTCCCTCACTAGGATTCCTAAGGGATCTGTGTGAGGTTTTACTGTATATATTGCTACCTCCTGGAGGACTTCCAGAACAAGATCATGCGATACTTTGTCAGGGTAAATAGTCATCCTAATTCTTTGCTTTAATGTCATAAAAATTTTTAAAGCTGCTCATTTTTTTACTTTATTTTTTAATTGTTTTAAGTTAACATTAGATTATTTTAAGTGAACACTTTGAAAAGTATTTAATAGCAGGGAACAGTTTGCCTGATATGTTTCCCAAGTTTTTTTTCAGCTCTAGCAACACTAGAAAAGCATGTAAAAATGTATGTTGTTTTCTTGAGGTATTAATATCTTCCCATTAAATGATAATTGCTATTACATGCTTTTTCTTTAGCATTGGTAACAGTGATTTTTAGATTGTCGCACTTAGTATTTTTATGAGTAAATACATTAAAGTGATTAATTATTTTTTTTTTTTTTCAGGAAATCCTCTCCCGAGGGATTCTTCTTCCATTAATAAACCAGCTCAGTGATCCTGATTATATTAATCAGTATGTCATATGGATGGTAAGATTTATCATGACTTCATATTTCCAGAATATTTTTATATAAGCCTTTACTTACGTTGTTCCCTGTGATCATGGCAGGTATTATTATTATCCTTAATTATTAATAATTTAACTGAATGGGAAGAAACAAAATCTTTACTTTGACATCTCTCTAAATAGACCTGCAGAAAAAAAGTATATACTAAAATAATGTAAATAGAGCATTTACATTTTAATTAATGTTATTGTCTGATAATGCAAGTTAAAACTTGCACTTAAAATTCATTGTCCCTTGTTATGTCACTAGTCAAGTTTTTTTTTTTTAAACTTTCTGCAAGACCTCTGTACTTTTATTTGTGTATCTTACTCTTAATGTGTGCATTCAGTAACTATGCTGAAAACACCTCTGGATTTCAGACTAAAAATTCTTAACGTGAAATTGCTTCAGGTGTACATGTACAATGTTCCTTCAGTCTGGCCACCTCTGTTTTATGTAAAAGTTTTCACGTTGCTTCTGCAGGAACGTGAAATGGAAAAATTACCGCTGCTCATGTGCACCAAGCATTTCAATTTTTGTTTCCCCTATCCTCCTACACATATTCTTTTTTTGTAACTTGTCCTCTTTCTTTATTTACTGAGCACTGCCCCCCGACTGTATCCAAAGATAGAATTCTGAAGCTTTTATAAAGTTTTTCTGTTATGATGATGGCCCAAATATTACTTTTCATAATTTCTTTGAGATGGGGAAGTAAATACTCAGGGAATAAAAGGAAGAATAAACACTTCCAAAAATTTAGTACAAGCCTTACAGAATGAAGATGATTGCAGAAAATTAAGGTCAGGAGTTGATATGACTGAAATTCTAATTCATATGGGAACTTTTGACATAAAATCAGACTCAAATAAAAAAAAATATTATTGAGAATGAGATGTTTAATACTACATTTCTATGCGTACCATACATAGTCTGATACTATTTCTCTTAAAAACAAACAAACATAAAACTATAATATTAGAAGTTAAATACAAGTTCTCTTTGTCATTATATTCATTAAAAAAATAATGTTTAAAGTTCTACTATTTGTACCTGTTACTTTAGAAAAAAAATATTTCTTAGAAGTTTTTTCCATTAACTTAAACCAAAGATATCTGCACTACATTCTCTTTTCTCTGTGCAGCTCATGTCAATGCACTTTGGTAGTGCAGACCAGGTGCAATGTTTCCATACCAAAATGAGCATTTATGAAAGATGGGTAATGTGATTTCAGCCACTCCTCTTTAGATACTAAAGGCAGCATTAGACTTCAGCCCTCTCCACCTGTGTATGCATGCTGTAAAGCTGCCAGCCATCCTGAGATTCCCCATGCTGCATTCATAAGGCAGTTTCCAATGATGTGAGCAGCGCAAGCAGGCTTCCTGCACTTCCACAAATTCCTGAGAGTCCCTAGAGCAGGCTAGGTTCATCTTATGCCAATTCTAGGACTGCAATCCTGGATATGATAGTATGCATTAAAATAGCTTAATAGTATTTATAAGGGTATCAGAATTAGGGTTTCTGAGGGGATGTTAGTTCAGACATTTCCCAATTTTTATTCCACTAGGTTGTGGTTACATAGTAGAATGTTTTAATTGCTTTTGTAATTCTGTATCTTAAAAAACCCTTACATGGGGAACACATACAGTTGCAGGGGCCCTTGGCAAAGTTGAAACCTTTTCAGTGTTCTGGTCAATTTCTGCCTACTTTTTTTTTTTTTTTTTATTTATGGGAGATGGGAAATAGCAGAAGAAGGTTAATGGGTTTGGGGCAGATCTTTAAGTACAATGACGCTTTCCAGGTGGCTTTGCTGTACCTCTTGAAAATGAGAGGAGTGAAACAGATTTGGACTGTATGCATGTTTCTTCTTTCTTGGTCCATTTATTCTACCAAGCATGATTCTTTTGCCCTGTTCCTTCTAATTTATCCCCTACCTTGCAACATTTTTATCGTGTCCTTGACGACCTTTATTTCATTCTTTTTTTTCCAATTCCTTTTTACATTCTTTACTCGTCCATCAATTTTAAAAAGCAGCTTTCCTTTGAGTCATGGAAAAAAGTGAAGCAGGTTACATTCAAGCTTTTACACAGTTTAATATGAAGGCTCTGAATTGAATCCTGCTTTGAGCAGGACTTAGATGTCTGCCAGAGATAAATTCAAGCTGATTTTTTTTAATATTCTGATAACTTTTTTCTGTGTATTGGGAAAAAGCAGTCAGGTGCCTAGGTGATTGTATCCTAAAACTGGTTACAGAACAGCGGAATGAAGGGCATGTGAGGTTTGGGATCGTATTATGTAGTGCAGGAGGGAGTCATCTAGTGGTGCTGACTCTCACTTAGAGGCAGTTTGGTTGTGTTTGCAAGGCAGGGCTGCTCTGTGAGACAGAATGATAACCATGGACCCACAAATGTAGAGAGTAAAAATATGTAGATAGCTTACAGATGTCCAGTCTCATTTATCATTTGAACTTATGAAAAAATTGTGCTTCTCTCAGAGTTTATCTAATTTTGAAATATATAAAATTTTAGCACCAAGGAAGATTTAGAAGCATCAAAATGTCTTCAAAATTCCATTTTGCAGTGTTGACACTGAAATAATTTATAATGTTAATGTGCTTTCACCGGCTTTACATTATTCACACTGATTTTTTTTTTTTCCAGATTCGTGATTCCAACTGTAACTATGAGGCTTTATGAATATTATTAAATTAAGTGATAATATAGGAGAGTTGGAAGCAGTGAAAGATAAAGCAAGTGAAGAACTGCAATATCTTCGATCTCTAGATACAGCGGGAGATGGTTTAGTACTGTATTATTTAACAAAATATTGAGTGTGTTTACCAGTGTGAACCCTGAAGAATATTCCAAAATTTCAGAAAATGCAAACTGATAAAATATAGTATAAATAGTTTGTTGTTAAATTGTTTTATATATATGTATATATATAAAAGTGGTAAACCTTGGATGGTATGTGTTTAAAAATAGGTCTCTTACCATCTGGATTTTATTTTTGTAGGAAGGAATTAGCTAGTACCTATTTTTTTTTTTCTTTTTTCTTTTTTTAATGTAGTTACAAATTAGTTAAATTAGTTATATGTATACTTCTGCTGAATTAAAACTTACAGTTAGTTCTAAATTTCAGTAATACTTTGGTTATTAATGGGTAGTCACTTAACAGTTAATCTGAAATGGGAAGAGAAGAATTCTTGTTCATTTCTATTGGGTAGAATAGTTAAACTGAAAAAACTTTCTCTGCAAAGCTGACGTGTTTCGTATGTGGTGTCATTGCTCTGATTTTTTTTAAAGTAGGATCATAGAATCACAGAATGGTTTGGGTTGGAAGAGACCCTTATGTATCATCTAGTTCCAGCCCTCCTACCATGGTCAGGGACACCTTCCACTAGGCCAGGTTTCTTGAAGCCCCAGCCTGAATTTTAAGTATTTTATGAAAGTATTTTAAGTATTTCAGGACAAGAGTTTGCATACTCATCTGCATTACTTTTTTTTTTTTTCAGATATCAACACTATAAAAAATCAAATAAACAGTTTATTATATGTTATTAAAGTATGTGATTCAAGAATTCAGAGGTTGCAGTCAGGAAAAGTAAGTATTTTAGAATGATTTTTGATTCTGAAAGAGTGATGTTGCAGATGACTTACCAGTTCAGTCTGGCTTTTTGCTTTTGGATTCCTGCTTTTTGAGACATGGCTTGGAGCATGCAATTACAGGCATACATTGTAAAACTCACTTCTTTTTTTTTTGATTTGCAATTTTAACATGGAGACATTTTCTAAAGGTTCACATGTTTAGTGAGTTTTAGATTCTGGATTTAGTAGTTTAGATATGCCATTACAAATTATATTATTCCCATATATTCAGTATAAGAGATGAACTGAAATGGTGTATAGATGGTAAATCTTTGTATTTCTACACCTATATTTAGTTCTTTTTGTTGCTTCAGTGCATACCTATTGTGTCTCAAGTTTAATCTCTGGCAAAGTTCTCTTAACTTGTTGATAAAGGTACCACTTGGTGATTATTTTGTGGTGCCTTATTACGTATTGTATTTTGTCAATACTTGGAATATTTATGAGAATTGGATGTCAAATTTCAGAACCTGATCTTGTTCTGCTTAATTGTTTGTTTTGTTTTGTATTTATTACAGAGTCGGTATGTTTGACTTTGCCTAGTTTATTGACTCTCTTAATTGGACCTCAGTGTGGCTCTGTGATAATGTAATCTTGTGCATATTGACTGTTAAAATGTTTAAAATATTTTATGGTTGGACCCTGAAGTGCTACTGCAATACCAAGAAATGTCTAATTAGCAGAAGAAAGTGGACAGAGATGAGTTTAAGTTGTGGTGACCTGCACCCCATCAAATTCTGATATTAATTAATCTCAGTTCATTTTCATTCTACCGTAACCAGTAGGGAGATATTGGGGTTTAATTTGACTTGTATATCATTACATGAATGTTACATGAATGTGTAAAAGCCAGCCCCTCATACAGCAGCAATCTTCCATGTTTGAATTATGAGAAGTAAAATAGTTATGAGAAGATGACCTTCTTATTAGTGACTGTAAAAATAATTAAGCTTTGAGAGGCTGCTTATTGTCTACAACATAAATAAGTTTTTTATTATGTCTGATTTATGGTAACCTAATTTAAAAACAATGAACATGCTGAACTGTGTCTTACAGGAAATAGATACTGTGAAACTGGCAGCAAACTTTGGAAAACTTTGCACAGTCCCTCTGGACCCATATTCTGGTAGACCAATGTTGCACTACAATTTTTTATGGGTAAGTATTAATTTTTTTTTCTGATTTTTTCTATTTAGAAAGACTATCCTAGCTCACAGGTTTGTTTACTTGTACCTAAGTATCTACTGAAAGCTATATGTAAGACAGAGGAAACACAAAACCTTTTTTGCAAATGGTTCTATAATTATCTGTTCAGAGCACCATACTTAGTGCTTCTGAATACTTCCACGAAGCTCATTTCAATACTAATCTCTCCTTAAGACTGATCTGCAATCGTTCTTGGTCTGTTAGTGAAGAAGTTTGTTCTGTTTAGAGAAGAATCATTGCAGAATTGCTCAGTTTCATATTTGGAATGACTCTGAATCTTAATTGCTATTTTTTGCCTTTCACTGGCTCTCAGCGAAACTAATGGAACTAATGACAAGACTGAAGGTAAATTACTGCTGTATTTTAAGTTCTCAGAGAACTCAGTAGCCTTGTAATCAATGTACTTTTTAACCATATAAAAAAGAAATTTGATAGATGGCTTAAAGGTTGTGTAATTCATATTTATTATTTTGTAGTGCTTGATGCTTTTCTCTAAATGAATAATGCTAATTGTCATTGCTGAGAGTGTCAATTGTCTTTTTTTTGTTGCTGATAGTTCTTTTAATGTAGTAGATGTATGTGATTGATTAGAATTCCAGTTTGGATTTCCTCTCAACTCCTGTCATGCTGTACAAGCCTGTTATCCACATGGTAGTGATTGATCAGTTTTTACTTGTGCATTTTAAGATTAGCTGCTTAGTTCTAGACTCTGTTCCCATTTTTTTTTTTTTAATTATTATCACCAATATCATCTATATAGTAGTTTCTGGTTTTTTCACTCCAGATGACAACTATTCTAGATGTATAACCAGATCCTGGAGAACTTAGTTCACATCTTAGAGAATTTTTCCTTTAAGGTGTGAAATTATAACTATGCTTGTATGTTGCCTGTTTTCTGTGTTCGTGTAGATTACATGCAGCAGACTGGTGGCCAAGCACATCTGTTTTTCTGGATGACAGTGGAAGGATACAGGGTTACAGCACAGCAACAGCTGGAGGTACTTCAAAGCCGGCAAAAAGATGGAAAGCATCAAACTAATCAAACCAAGGGTCTATTAAGAGCAGCTGCGGTTGGAGTTTATGAGCAATATTTATCAGAAAAGGTAGGAATAATGTATTTCTAAATTGTTTGAAACTTTTTGTACAAATAGTTGTCTGGCTACATTAATGTGAAATGGATTTGATGTAGTAGTTTCTTTACAAACTAACACTTAAGGTGTTACCTGCATATCTTCTCTTTTGTTATGTCAAGCGGTCAAAGTTCTCCTTTTTTTGGCTATCTTATAAATGCATTGTATTCTAGAAAGTATGCTTTTGAGGGACAATATAGAGGAAAAACTAAAGAAAGTGTGAAGACAAAAAAGAAGATAAATTCCCATAGTGTATGTTTCCCTTTTTCCCTTCCCTTCCTTTTACACTGCCTTCTCTCTCACCCTGCTACCCCCATTTTCCCTAGATTAAGAAAAAAATAATAAATAAAAGAAATAAAACAAAAGCCATTTCATATGTGTACAAGCACAGATTCAGGTTGGGCTTTGAAACAAAATAAATTCCCGTGCCTCTGCAAATGCCTGTATATGTTGCACAAATATCACCCTGTTAAATACCTTTTGATAGGCAAAGCTTTAATGTTCCCAATGAAGTGTTCAGTGGAATAAAACACTTGTCAACTTCTATGAACAAAGCATCTTTTTTCTGAATTTGTGTATGCATAAAAATCACTATTCAGCTCACTTTAGAAAGCTTCCCTCAGCAAATTATCCCTCAAATCTGTTGTAATGTTTCCCTTTCTGCATCTTTTCTTTCACTTTGTTTTTTCACCTCAATAGAATATCAGCAGGGTCTTCTATGGACTATCCAGAGCTTGCTCTACTGTTTTTGTGAGCTGACTGAACACATACCAGTTCAAAGTCAGAAGTTCCTAATCCCAGAGTTTATTCTAAAGCCAACAAACTTGGCCTCTCAGGTGTGCTAAATAGATCAAGTGAGCAGCTAGCTATGTTGGGTCTGGTTCAGTGTTGGCTTCTGTGTCTGTTGCAGAAAATGAGAAAGTATGTGAGCTTGGGCCTACCTAAATGAATGCTCAGTAAGCACTAGCATGAAATGTGTCATATCAAAGGACGACTGTGAATCTGATGGATGCTATATGTTGTCTCTTCTGGTAGCTGTAATACAGTCTGTATAAGAAGCTACTGTGCTTGCTGTTCCTAGTAGTCTGCAGGAATTAGTAGAACTGGCAAGCTGTTAGTTTTTCCTTAGACTCTTTAGGACTTCATCCATTTACATTTTTTTTTTTTTTCTCTGGGTTGTTCTTCATTTCTGAATCTGGATCTTCTGATCATGAATAAATAGAACTTGTGTTTAAGTCTGAGTAAATCTAGTTGGGATATTGCTTTGAACAATTGGGATGCACAGCTGGGATGTGCATAAATTGTTTTTTGAAATGTTTGTTAGTACTCTTTAAAGTTCTGAGTTTCAAACACACAGTCCGAATTTCATCTTTTTTTTAATTCTGACTCCTGTTTTGTGTTCTAGACAGTTTCATGACCTGGATATACTCATCAAGCAGAAATGCATTTTGCCTAGAGAATTGCAGAATTGCATTGGATTTTGTTTGGGGGGGGAAAAATGCTTATTTTTATTCTGTGAAAGTTGATTTAGATCTCTTGACAGGCATCTCCAAGAGTTAATATTGATGACAACTTAGTAGCAAAACTGGCAGAAACACTGAACCATGAGGATCCAACACCTGAAATCTTTGATGACATTCAAAGAAAGGTATACTCTATTTATCCTGTATTTCATAGGAGTTGTTAAGGCTATAATGCATTAAACTTCACTACAGCCATTCAAGAGGATCAAGAAACTCAACGTTATCAGAAACCTAAAACCTGTTTAACTACTTTCATATTCTATAAAATAATATTCTAAATTGTCATCTTTTGCTTGGCCTTATGTAGCCTGTGATTTTCAAAGTAATGGGCGGGTTAAAATTATGGGTTGATTTGTGTTTATGCACCAATCTAAGAAAATGTGCCTATGCAGAATAATGGCTAAGTGGTACAATTTTGGTCTGCTTTGAAAAAGCTTTCTTTTTCAAAGGGGGTATAAGTGTATTACTATATTTAGTTTTATTTCTTTTAAGAAATTTGACTGCTCTGTTTCTGCCAGGCTGCACAGTTTAACACTCAGAAGCAGCAGCAAGTATTGAAGATAAAATCTTATCAATACCTTCATGCCTTCATGCACTGACTTTATCACTCAAGTCTAATATATATAGATATTAACAAGTAAATAATTGATGTTCTTTCAGTAAATTACATATCCAGTCTGAGAGGTTTTTAACGATTTTTAGGTCATTAACTTCATATACTCATTTCTATTAAAAATTAACGATATGAGCTGTAGAACTTAGAATCACTTTGTACTCATTTAATAATAATGAAAACATTGTTAAAACTACATTGCTCAAAGTAGATTATTATAAGGGCCTTGCATGTGATATCTGCTGAAGAGAATGTAAAATTTTCATGTATTACAAAATTGACATCCTCAAACCCGCATGATTTTTTTTTGGCATTCTTACCAGGTGATTGGACTTGTACAAATTTGTTCCTACCATGCACAAATATTTCTGTATATGTGTGTATATATATATATATACATTGACTGCTGCAAAGTACTGCTTAAAAAATAGCGAGTGAAGATCATAGTCACTGAAGACAATTTTGTAGGGGATTAAGATATCATGTTCTATGTATTTCTCCTTTTGAAATTCATATGTACTTAAATTGCTAGTTATCTTCATGATAAGGTTGTTTTTGTAACTGGTTGGGTAGGTAGTTGGGGGATTGGATATGATGACACTGAAAAAAAAGAACATGTCAATATAGCAGGAAAGCAGTATGTTACTGTTCAGGCTACACAGACAAATTTTTGAGATGATGTGATTAAATATTTGTGATGTAGATTAAATCTTTGTGATTACACAGTGTTGGCTGAACTGGAAATCTTCAGGAAAGTAATGTGTTATGCCTTTCCTGTATTATTGATGAAAGCTTGTCTAATTAAAAATATATATATAAAATACATATATATATTTCCAATGTATTTTTATTTCAATAAGGTGTATGAATTGATGCTGCGAGATGAAAGATTCTACCCTTCGTTCAAACAGAATGTATTGTATGTGCGCATGTTAGCTGAGCTGGATATGCTAAAGGATCCTAGTTTCAGAGGATCAGATGACGGGGAAGGAGGTGAGCTGTCTACCTGTATGGGAGATTTTCTGGGTGTATTCTTTTTCTCCTTTAAAATGAAATGAAGAACATTGTCCACACTGTTTTTGATAAAATCAAAAGGTTTGTACAGGATTTTAAATTAGTGTTGTTTTTTTTTTTTTTTGGTTTGTGTTTTTATGTAAATTGTTCTGGGAGTTTAAACAAGTTTTTCTTAACTTTATTAACTTTGTGTAATTTTTTTTTCCAAGTCTTAGTCATGAGTGTGTCACTAAAATAAGTGTTGCAACTCTTTCACTTGCAATTTTCTCAAAAAAAATGTTTATATTCTTCACCGGGAAATAGAAATAAGTACATAGGAGATGTGGATTTTTAAAGGTTTCTGGAAAACTGAAAGTCAGTGAAGTCTTTTGTTGGTTAAGAATCAAGCTTGAAACTTCAAGATGTGTGGTTGTGATGTCGTTCTCTATCATCTCCCCGCCCCCTTGGAACTAAGGAGCCTTCACTTTTGGAAGTTTCATTTTATACATTTTTCTCCATGATTTTTTATCAGCTCCTCTGAAATTTCTTATTTTAAGAACTTTCCTTCTTTTTTACTCGCTTAAAGTAACATTGTGCATCAAGAGTAATTTTAACACAGAACCCTTTATAAATATTTATTTCCTCTTTAAAGCACAGTTATATATGAACTTAATTATTCTTAATAACAATTTAGAAGATGGAAGGAGGATTGTGTTCTTTACTACGCTCTAGTGATACGTTTTGTTAACACCTGAAGAATTAGAACTGTGAAGATCAGCTTTGTTCTTCTCACTTAAGTTACTTTCAATATAATGTGTATTTACTACACCATATTCTTTAAGTTTTGAAACAGTCCTGTTAATGGAACTGCCTCTGCAAAACCTACAATAATATACAAAATATCTAATAACACTTCTACAACCTGCTTTATTTGTTCCCAAGTTATTCTTATCTACTTGTTCTTTTGCCTTCTTTTTGTTTAGTGGTTTTTATTCTCTGTAGTTATTTTAAGCAACTTCTGTGAATATAACTATTAATTTTCATGTGTTAGTTTTGTTCCATCACGTTTAATTTCTTCCTGTAATGTTGGGATTTTTTTGGTCTTCTAAGTTCTTTAACAAATCCCAGAGAACTCTGACAAAATCTGTCTTGGATCAGATACAGGTCAGGTTATTCACAAATTAATACCTTTGAATGTGTAATTTAATGAAGTAGCTAATATATCGGATGCAGTCCTGCTACTAGAAACAAGAAGCTGTATAAATTGTATAACGGAATAAAAAACTAATTCACTCTAAGAGTGAGTAGGGATGAAAGGATGAAAGCAGATTTTCCCTGCATCTGTCCATCAGAGAGCATGGGCTTTTTTTTTTTTTTTTTTTTTTTGAGATTAGGCAAACTGCATGATGAATTAAAGAAAACATACATGCTGCCTGGTGGTATTTTGGAATTTGCTGCTAGCATCATTTACCAGCATTTGGTTGCTTGCTAGTAATCTTAAGAGCACTGCTGACAACACAAACCACTATCTTTAGCTATTTTTTGTCCTGTTAGGGTAAGAGTGATAGAAATACTAGCTCTATTTCACTTTGAGAATGTTAACATGGCTTGTCCTTTCTATCCATATTATCCTGGAAGGGGAGAAGAGTTTTCTTTAAGTTTGTTGTTGTTAAGGTCAGGTACCCTCATTTTCTCAAAAGTTTCTGTGTCTTTTAGTATGCTGTCTGTTTTTATTAGACATAGTGGACAAAACATAGAATGCATCCTTTCTGAGCAAATTATTTAGCAGTCTTATGTTAATTAAATTGTTTTTGTATATCTTGTTACTACAGTTAGCTTAACTCTTGACCTTTTTTTGTTCTATTTCCTTAAGCACTCTCAAGTCTTAGTGCTTTTTCTTATGAACACTTTTGGGTCAAATTGCTACCAGGTTACAGTGCGTATTGAATTGAAGTACGTTTTTTTTTTTTTTCTATTGAAGAACATTTTAATATCCAGCATGAATTATTACTGTTTTTTAAATCTGATTTCTAACAAAGCTAGGAACCATTTTGTCACTCCAGACTTCTTTTTAGTGGCGGTAGGGAGTATTTGAGTGTAGTGTGGTCCCAAAGAAGTCAGCAACTAAAATAGTTTTTTCATTAACTGAAACATCAATCTGATGGAAAACGTTCAGCTATTACACTGACTCCTTAGTGAAGCAATTTCATGTGGTGATACAAGCTTAAAGTGAAAAAGAAATGTTCTCTGGAGTGTTTATTTCATATCTATAGTTGTATAAACTTCCATACATCTCCATTTAGATGTCATTTTGGGAAACTGAAGGTATTTATATGTCAGGTACAACTGTTGTACACTTGTTTAATTTTCCGTAAGGTTTTGGCTTCACATTTTTATTTCTTCTATATGGGCCCTGTATTGGAGAAAATTTTCTAACCTGTTTTTACTTTTTTTTTCTCCCCTTCCTCACTGTTCCTAGAATCCTTTAATGGGTCTCCTACTGGCAGCATAAATCTGGTACGTACTTTTTTTCCTCCTCCCAATAGTAGAGAAAGTGTTATAAAATAGTTTAAATTATGTTACTATTAGGGGGGTTACTTTGTTGCAGTTTGTTTCTGAAAAAATTTGCCTTGCTCTTGAATCAAATTGAAAGACACATAAGGGATCACTTAATCCGTAAGATAAAACTGTCCACTTTGTACTTTTCCCTGAATTTAATGAATTTTCTTACATAGTTTCTCACAGAATGAATGTATCAGTAGACTACAGTAAACTTAAGCAAAACGTACTTCCTTATTCTTTTTATAAATAGACATGAATTTTAGAGTTGGGTAATAATAGGTGAAAACAAATCCTTTAATATTGAAATCTCAAAGGATTAAATTCCAATAGACCCTAAAACAAGACATTTAATTGCATTTTTAATAATTTTTTGAATTAGGACTTGATTTGGAAACATCCAAGTATCTGGATTTTACCTATCCAAAATATGAATCTTTGTTTCCTATTCTGACCATTTTCAAGTTCGCATTTTGGTATTAATTTTTTAAACATTTTTTTAAGCGTTTCCTTCCCTCCCTCTTATTTGTTTCTTCTTAACTGAGACACAAGATAAGCAAGGCTCGATGGTGCATGTGAGAGTATTTTTGAAAGTCTTATAGTTTTAGAAAGGCTTGCAATCTGCATGCAATTTCCTGGCTCATGTAATTCGTAGGTTCTTCTAATTCGTTCTTGGAGGATTATGTAGCTCCTTAAGAGTTCCTGTGTATTAGCCAGATCATGCTTAGCATGCAGAGGAATATAATTAATTTTGTAATACAGTTTGAATACATTTACTCTCAATCTAAACATGTTTCCATGTAGGTTTTTTTTTTTTTTTTTTTAAGCTGGGATATTTTCTATTGTTTTTCTCTTTTTATTTCAAAAACACAAACAAGATAAGATTCAGCAGATGGAACTTACACAAAATCCTCTTGATGCAGAAATTAAAACTTATGTTTTTTTTAAATTTTTATAAATTTGCATACAATGCTGATAACATTTCAGAAGAGATTCTTTCAATGGACTGTTCTCTTAAAAAGATCTTTAAAACGTCTCAAGTATTTTTTCTAGAACTAGCCTGACATATCAGAATGCTATATTATGGGGTAGGGATTTCTTTGTTATAGCACATCTAGCAAGCGCTTATGTCCTGCTTAATTTTTTGGCTTTTCCAAACTAAACTAGAAAGTCTTAAAGCCTTTATCAAGTACTGTTGCAATATAAGTAGGTTATTTGCATAAGATGCTTGTCCAAGTCTTGATTTTTGTTGCTATTGTTCTGAAAAGTATAGTTGCCTAATACAACATTTATTATTTTTATAAAGAGTGAAAAACATTCTAGCAGAAGTGCCTAACGAAGCCCTGTTTATGCAGAACTTTTGCTTTCTGTAATCCTTATTATTTAGGGCTGTTTGGGGTTTTCAGTGCTTTTACAGGTGTTTGAATACTGGTAGATTAGTTTTTCCTGGCTCAATTCCACATCAAAAGTAAACTTCTGTATAAATAGTATAGCTCCCTTGTGTTAGTTAGTTACATGAAGAAAAATAGACCTTGGAAAGGTTACTTTAAAGGTCAGGGAATGTCTGTACTTTCACCTAATGACAATGCATTAAAAAAGATTAGGTTGTGGTGTGATATTTTTGCATTTTAATTTAATTTGTGTGCGTTTAATATATGTGCATTTTTAATTGTTCCTGCAAACGTACCTCATGCCAAAGATATTGGGGCACACTAATGCAATCTGTCTGTTGCTTTATCTCAAAAAAAAAGTCTCAACCATTTCAATTATTTGCAGAAATTTCTTCTGTATAATACTTTGCTACAGAAGTTAAGTGTTTGCTAAAGTTTCCATTTTAAAATTTATCTCCTGTACCTTCATTTAGGAATGCATTTGAAAGAGGCTGTTTTGAGGAAAAAGTTTAAAAGTATCACCTTAATTTTTGCCTTTAATTTGACACATTCATCTACTAAACTAGACTAGTAGGGCACACTGTGGTATAAAACAATTGTAGAATATTTGCTCTTGCAGATTTCATCTAAATGCATCCATAATGTGAACTTTATATATTCTTTGTGCATTGAACAAATAGAAGCAGTTACACAGGTATTACACTCAAGACCCTGAATGGCAGCAGAAATGTCTGGGTTGAGCTTCTGGAGATCATTAATTAGCTTGAACCCTATGCAGTTTTAAGGAAAAAAAGTCGGGTTGGTAATGTAGGGAGGCAGGAAAACAATAATCAGTGATGCTTTAAAAACAAAACAAAACCATATAAAAGTAGTTTAACGTTAATATTTCATAGCAAGCAAAGTATTAGAGCAGTTGACTATTATTTACCTTCTGTAATAACTCCTCCATCTCATAGAATCATAGAATTATCTAGGTTGGAAAAACATGTGAGATCGTCGCATCCAACTGTCAACCTGACCTACCAAGTCCCACCACTAAACCATGTCCCTTAGCGCAATATCCACATGTCTCTTAAAAACCTCCACGGATGGGTGCTCCACCACTTCCCTGGGCTGCCCACTCTCTGTGAAGAAATTCTTTGTAATATCCAATTGAAACCTCCGTTGTTGCAAGTTGAGACAGTTTCCTTGTGTCCTTTCATTTTTCTTCTGAGAAAAGACAGACACTGTCCTCATTGCAATCTCCTTTCAAGCAGCTGTAGAGAGTGATGAGGCCTCAGGCTCCTTTTTTTTTTTTTTTTTTTTTTTTTTTTAAGACTAAACTCCAGTGCCTTCAGCTGCTCCTTGGCTCCTTGTAAGTGTTGTTTTCTAGTCCCTTCACAAGGTTTGTTGCTCTCTTCTGCACTCGCTTGAGCAACTCAATATCCTTCTTGTAGTGAGAGGCCTAAAACTGAACGCAATATTCAATGTGTGATCTCACCAGTGCTGAGTCCTGAGGGACAACATTTCCCTAGTCCTTCTGGCCATACTATTTCTGATGCAGACCAGGATGACACTAGCCTTCTTGGCCTCGTGGGCCACACAAATAATTGCTGAACAGGGAGACAGATGTTAACCTAAGGGTGTGCCTGTTTATTTGTCACATGGGAAAATATTCCTGAGGAAACCGTTGTTTTTTTACATAGAGTAGAGAAATTTTTAAACTTCTACTGCACTGTAGCTTTTGTGCTAATTTGAAAGAAACAGAACAGTATAAAGATAAAACCAAAAGATCTGTTATAAACACATTTGTATCCCTCTAGCTGTTCTTTTTTGCATTTTTTTTTTATGAAACTGTTCAATGAAAGACTGTTTGTGTCTGTACTTCTGTTAAAACTGAGATATCAAGTGAAAGTAGTAAATATATTAGAGTGGTCCGCAAACTACATGAAACTGAGGAGTGAGGGAAATGAAGGGCCCTATTGGCTGTGGGGAAAAAAAAAAAAAAAGGGTTTGGTAGCCAGGTAATAAAAACTTAGCTTCATTATTACAGGGCATTAAGTTATTAGTGTATGCTGAACTGAAAGTTTGAAAATTGATTAAAATGATCAAAAAACATCTCTCAAATGAGATGTGTTCATGATCTTATTCTCTTGACCATTTCTTCCTTCTCCCCTCTCTCCCCCACCATGCAGTCCTTAGATGACCTTTCAAATGTCCCTTCTGATGAGACAGTTCAACTCCATGCATACATCTCAGATACTGGTAAGTAATCCATTACAATGTCTGCTTTTTTCCAACATTTATTTTGAGTTTTTTTAATATTACAGGCCCTTGAAATCTGAAACTTTTTTTCTTAACATCATAAAACATTTGAATTCATATTTCCCTTTAGGTCCATGTAATGGAACTCCATACAGAATTAGTATGTTTAGCTCGTAGATGGTATATCCATACCCTAAAATGTGATTTAATTCTTACTGTTTGTAGCATTATTATTTTTCCTGTTTGTGAATAATTGTTAAATTTAATATTGAGTAGTATTTATTTTTACAGTTATTTAAAGAAACAAATTCTAAAAGTGAACTCCCTTTTCTAGTCACATCATCTGAATTGTTGACTGTTTTTACTTCTCTTGCTATGTCACCCCATAATTCTCTCTGATTTGTGAGTGACTTAGCTTAATTGTTAGTAGTGACTTCAGTTTTTACAGTGGTGGCACTTTTGGTTGGTTTTAGCAAACTTTTGCTTAGAATTAAGTTAAAAATGTATTACATGAGAGCAAATAATAAACATCAGGTATTATTTACAAATATTCTACTTCAACAAGATTCCACTAGGAAATTAATTTGTCAGTTCAGATATTTGTTTTGTGGAGTTTTTTTGTGCAATAGACTTTTAAAACTTTGCATTTATATAGTGGACATAAGCTGTGAATTCAACTCATTGACATTTTAATTAAACTCTATTATTCAAACCCAGTGCAAGAACATGGTACAATCCATGCAGGTAGTCAGCCCTCAGAAAAGGGGACAAAATATTTTAAAAGTTAAGAATCACAAATTTTTATTTTTTTTGCAATTGCAAACATTACTTATTTTCTGAATTAAACTTATAAGTTTCATTGTTTTGATCTTAAAAAAAAAAAAAAAAAAAAAAAGATAACCTAACCCACAAATTATTTAAAATTTATTATATCTGCTAGCAGCACATACTGATAACTATCAGCCTTACTGTCAGGCCATAATACTCCAGTTGAACTGTGGGTTTTGTACATGTTCATACTGTAAGATAGGATTAAAGTGGATGTCTCCTTTCTCTTCACCTTATATTTGAGCAAGAAAGAAGTCCTTGCCTTGCTGGATGTTACAGGCAGCACTCATATGCTGTTCACTACCTTTCACTGTGCTTGTTGGTAGTACGTGAGATCTTCTCCTTAATTTTTGAGCATTCAGTTTGCTTTGTGCTGTAAAATAAGTACTGGTTTAGAAGAAACAATGTAGGGCTTCTCAGAGCTGCTTCTTTCTTTTCTACACTCCTGGCTTTGCAGTGTACCCTGAGCTGTGGTGTGGTGGCTGCATGGCAGAGTGGTCAGTGGTAAGCTCAGCAGATAAGGTTGCTCAGTGCTATGGGGCCGTGGCTTATCTCTTTTCTCTTGGGTTTCAGTACTCATCTTCTTCTAGAGGGTAGATACCAAAGAAAAAGGCTGATGATGCTACATTACTGGTTTTCCATTTTGTTAACATGTAACTCTTGCATTGTCAGCAGCTGCCCCTACTCTAGGGATACTCACTGGCTGCTTAGCATCAGCCTTGCTTTTCAAAGATGTCACGAGGTTAGAGTGATGATTTGGCAGAAAAGTGTAGGAGCACAAATGCATTAACAAACTCACGAACTTAATCAAGAAGTATTTTCAACGAGCTGTTGGCTCAATAATTAGAGTTACAGCACATTAATTTAAATTGGTGCGGTGTATGCAGTATGGTTTTAAGTTAGTCTGTAGTTTAAATTGAAGTTTTGAAAAATTCTGTATGGGGATGGGAGGAATGTGGGAGAGAAATTTAAATACTCAATGAGGAAAAAAAGATGTTTCTTTCTATTTCAGATAAGGGTCTCTTTCAATTTATTTTATGGAGAATCAAATTGAGTGCGCATGTGTACACATATACAGAGACATATGTACGCATACATGCAGACGGCAGCATTTGTGTATATTTGTGTGTATATAGTTCCTTTTGACTGAGAAATAGCGTAGGGAGGTTACTTTCTATCTGTAGCTAATAACTGCTGATGTTAATAACAGAACTGAATGCTTACAGTGTTAGCACATTCCTTCTGTATTTGCAGACTTTAAAAAATATAATTAGAGAGTACTTTGCAGAATGGAATTTCATTTGGTTTCATAGTTGTCTTTCACCTGTATCTTGAATTCTTTAGGTTAAAATATTTTTAAAAGATTTGTTCTCGATTCTTAGTGTTGAAACCTTTCCTGTTCTTTTATTTTCTTTTTTTCTTTTTCTTTTTTCATGTTTTGCATGTGATAGACAAGCTCCAATCGTTAAGGCTACTTAATGTCTATAAATTAAACTTAAGTTTCTGGAGGGGTACCACTTATGCGGTGTTTTGAATAAGGGATGGCCTTACTCTTCTGCTTGCACGTCCATTTTAGTCTCTCAAGTCTGTCATTTCAGACATTCTTTACTTCACGTTTGTGTCCTCTCGTCTTCCTTCTTTCTGTTTGTTCCTTTTTTTTTGTTTTTGTTTTCAAACTACTAGTCTATGCTGACTATGACCCATATGCTGTGGCAGGCGTGTGTAATGACCATGGCAAGACATACGCCACTGTATGCTATCACAGTCCATCGGCGAAATCAAAACAGTGAAAGAGACATGGAAGACATATCGGCGTTACAGTGACTTTCACGACTTTCATATGAGGATCACTGAGCAGGTAATCTGTCTCACAGAAATCCTTGAAGGTTTCTTTGAAGGTCGTTTCTGGTTTTTTGTTGTTGTTGTTGTTTGTTTGTTTTTTTTTTTTTTTCCTGTGTGATGGTATGGCATAAGTATTGGCTTTCTCAAAGTGAGTTAAGATCAAGAGTTCAAGCTCTACATTATTTTTGCATTAAGGTATACTTTTAAGTCATTAATATAATAGTTATTTGTACAAAGCAGTTTTACAGGTGCACCTGTTTAGTTCCTGATGCTGAGGCATTAGATTGCTTTAATAAAAGGATATGGTACTAAATAACTTGTTTTTTTTCTTCCCTTTCCTAAGTTTTACTGTGAAATGTTTTGTGCTATATGGTCTGGAACAGTGGCACAGTTCATCTGTTATATTGTCACAGAGATTAAGAAATAAAAACTCAGCTTGGAAAATACATATTTTAGGTTTTAAGCAAAATGTTAAGGGTTGGTGGGTTTCAGAAGGGACAGATGTTGGCATTTCAGTGTACTGCTAGACATTCTTTTATTTGATATACGTGTATGCTCATGTTCTTCAACTTATCCTTAAATAAAGAAAAAAATGTGCAAGATGCTTGTAATTCACTCGAAGTACAAAGTAAAACCTAAGATTTTGTATTTCTCTGATTTTTTTTTTTGTTTTTTTTTTTCAAAATTGAATTAAAATTAATAGTAATCCCTGACCTGGTGAAACAGGTATGGGTTACTGATCTTATTTTTGTGCTTCATTTGTAGCATCTCCGAAACTCCCCAACAGTATTACTTTATTTTGAAAGTAAAATCGAATTTCTTATTGAGTTTGCAGACACAACAATGTCACCAGTATGTTGAACTTTCTTGTGTGCATGTCTGAGATACTTTTATTGGACATCTTATGGATAAATGTTAGAATTTTTTTATATAAAATTAATAGAAAGGGCAGGAATTATTATTTTTTTTTTTGTGGGGTGAGAAATAGGCAACCCAATCCAAAATTAAGTGAAGTTGTCATTTTTTTTTAAAGTACTGAATTCCCAGAATCGTAGAACGACTTGAATTAGAAAGGACCTTAAAGATCACCTAGTTCCAACCCCCCTGCCATGGGTGGTGTCTCTACACTTGATCAGATTGCCCAGGTCCTTGTCCAACGTGGCCTTGAACACCTCCAGGGATGGGGTATCTGCAGTTTCTTTGGGCAGCCTGTTCCAGTGCCTCACCACCCTCTCAGTGAAGAATTTCCTCCAAACACCTAATCTAAATCTCCCCTCTTTTAGTTTAAAACCATTCCCCCTTGTCCAGTCACTATCTGCCTGAGCAAAAAGTTGCTCATCATCTTTTTTATAAGCCACCTTTTAGTATTGAAAAGCTCCAATGAAGACTCACTGGAGATCTTTTAGGAAGATGTACAAGTTATCTTGATGTATAGTCATAACCTTACCAACTTCTGCCCAAATAATAATGATAATCTTGAATCCGGTGTTTTGAGCAGGTGTGATGACATATGAATAACTTGTAGACTAATCTAGCATATGTCTGTATTTCGAAGCTCAATATCACTTGGTATGTTTGGAAATTAAATTTTGCACTTGACTGTCCCAAGAGTTTGCAAGTACTTGTTCTTGACAGCCTACCTTCATTTTGGCATCTCCAGGGTGCCTGAGTTCTGGTCTTGATGCAGAAATTATTTGCCAGGTATTATATGGTGGATGAGAACAGGTGATGTGAAATAATGACCCCTATAATTTCTGAGGTTACATGGTGATTAGAACCTCCTTTGAACACAGAATGAAAATCTTTATCTTTTTTTTTTTTTTTTTTTTCTAGTTTGAAAATCTGGCAAATATACTGAAACTTCCTGGCAAAAAGACATTTAACAATATGGACAGAGAATTCTTGGAAAAGAGGAAAAAAGATTTAAATGCATATTTGCAGGTAAGCTGTTACGTCTTTTGGTTGACATTCTTTTTTTTTTTTTTTTTCCCTAAGGTAGATAACTTGCTAGCATTTTTTGTTGGTGGTGTGTGTTTTTTTTTTGTTTTTTTTTTTTTTTAAAGCACGAAACAAAATGCTGTTGTAAGTGTTCCAGCTGAAACTAAATGCCAAATTTAATTTTGAATAAACAGAAATTTCATAGAAACGTCATAAGTACTTCCTAATATTAGTACAGGAAGGTTCAGGAGTTCAGTTTTGAGCTAATGCTATCTAAAAATTCAGATAGTTTTCTAACAGAATTAATCCAAATAAATCATGGAGATAAATACTCAACAGTATACCATGAGAAGTTTAAACTTATTATTATCTAGTCAGTTGGCCATCTCTGTGCTCTTTTGGTTTATTCTCAGCTGTTTCTGCCCTCATTCCCCTTGAGCTGTGTTGTGTGGTGTGTGTTTTTTTTTTTTTTTTTTGAGCACTACACCACTTAACTTTCTTTCATTGCACTCATTTCTGTGGTTACTTTCTCCTGTGCCATTGCGTAGGATAGGCACAGCACCCACTCTGCGCAGTAGCAGAAACACACAACTTCTCCATTCAGATAAGGCCTAGCTATGACTTCACAGGGACTTTCCGTTGACTGACTTGATGGACATGTTAATAAATAATGAAAACGTATTTTTCTGTGAGATGTAATAATTAACATATAAGTTAAAAATTATAGAAATTACCAGGCAGCAGATTGTTTTAATCTTTAGAGTAGTGTTGGAATGAAATTCAGAGAATAAATGAAAAAATACATTGCAAGATATGGTGTTTTTAGGCATGGTAAACTTTTACTAAACGGCATGACCTTTTTCATAATTAACTAAAAAGTGCCCTTCAACAATATTTTACTCAGCTCCTGTTAAATCCTGAAATGATGAAAGCTTCTCCAGCTCTAGCCCATTATGTGTATGACTTCCTGGAGAATAAAGCCTACAGCAAAGGGAAGGGAGATTTTGCACGGAAGGTAAGAATGTTTTGCACTATTAGGGAAACTTTAGTAGAGCATTTATTAGTGTGATGACTGTATTAAATGGAGATATTTAACCAATGTTAAGCAGCTTTATAGAACTTTCAAAAAAGATTTCAAGTGAGCTGTTTCAGTATTTGTGATTAATGTAGTATTTCAGGATACACAGAACCAAAAATGTACCATTTCTATAGCAGGTACATTTATTTGTATGACAACAAAATCAAAATTTTGAATTGGGGACCATGTATTGCACTAAGAGTTTATAAAACATGTTTTTGTTGCAAATTCCTTTGTCAGTGACATCTGTGATTTTTTTTTTGTTAGTCTCATTCCTTCTAATATTCTTTTTCAAATCTTTGCTCTGTATTTACTGTTGTTACCATGCTGTCCACTCTTCAGCCAAAAGATGAAATGCATTTCCCTTCAGAAGCAGCTGCTGTGTGTTTAATTGTAAACATTCAGAGCCATTGATCATATTCAGAGCTCTGAGCTGTCCATCCTTTTTGTTAAGCTACCAGAAATGTTCAGAGAACTGTTGGCTAGTCTCTGCATTTTGCTGCATTTTGTAATGAACTTAAGCAACTGGAGTTGTTCCTTATTTTATTGTTCTCTAGAACAATGTGATACTTCTCATAGTGTATTAATTTACTAGTGTCCTCACACATTATACTATTCTGGTTAAACATCTTCCCCTTCAGATGGACACATTTGTAAACCCACTGCGTAACTCTATGAGAAATGTATCAAATGCAGTCAAGTCTCTCCCTGACAGCCTGGCAGAGGGAATGACTAAAATGTCAGACAACATGGGTAAAATGTCAGAGAGATTGGGACAAGACATAAAGCAATCATTTTTCAAGGTAAGAAAATATTTGGTAGTTAATGCGTACTAGTGAATTAATAGGAGACTAGCTATCAAGTCATTTGAACTCACGTTGTGTGCTATAATGAAAAGTTACATCAATAGACAGGAAAGTAATCTGTTTTATACCTATGCACTTCTAATAAGGTTCAGCAGTCATTATAACACAAATGTAGAGTTCTCTTTGGTATTATGTAACATATTTTGAAGATGAAATTTATGCAGGGACCTTTAATTCAGGACAAGAATAATGTTGGTAAAAACTGAATACTCCTCCATTCTCATAAGACTAGGTTGCGGCATTTGCCTCTTTCAATAGCAAAAGAACATATGTATTGAAACTTAGAATAAGGAGAGAGCTTCTTTTCTGCTTATTCCTTGCTGAACTCTGTTTTTAATCAAATTTTTCTTTCTGCCTGTCCTGTCATCTACAGCTGTTATCTTTTCTTACCTGTGTATTCCTTAAATACAACACCTTAATGGTGTGGAGTAGTAGCAAGGCATGCTATCCAGAAGTCCTGTAAAGTAGTAATCTTGCCCTCTTTTCCCTTACCCTTTTACTTGTCTTGCTCTAAGGTCCTGTGGTCAGGACATTTTATATTAATAAAACAGTTATTTATGGTTAGATATAGAACTGTAACCAAGATGAGTTAACCCTTACACCATCAAAGGGAAGAAACAAACCTGTGTTGTATGGTTTTTGTTGTTTTTGTTTTTTTGTTTGTTGTTTTTTTTTTAAATGTTACATGTGAGAGAATGACCGCCTCTGGACTTTCTCATTGCTGGTAGCTTCCCTGGTATGCACATCTGCAGATATACTCAATGGGAATTCTTGTGATAAAGAGGAATTATCTAAAGAAGCATCAGTCTCATATGGATTTATAGATGTTTTTCAGTTGAAGCGCTAGGCACTTGGGAAAATATGTGGACTGTCTGAATGGTATTGATAACTTCAGCAGCTACTGGGGAATACATGCAAGACTTGATTTGTTGGAAGACAAAAGGTCTGCTTTATGTTTATCCATTTGAGTATATAACTGACTTTTGGCCAGTTTGGTTTTCATTATCATAATCGTTTTGGTTAGAATAGCAATAAATCAAATTTATTTTCATACAGTATTTTCCTTCATAAACATTACATTTTTGATTTCATTGCAGGTGCCTCCTTTGATCCAGAAAACCTATTCAGATCCTGACCACTGCCGTGTTGCAGCACCAATTGATGACAATGTGAGTCTGACACTTGTCCCTTCAATGATAAGTCTTCTAAAACCAAATTAAAGATTTAGTTACTTTGTTAAGCAATGTATTTATCTTCAGATAAATAAACGCTTAAAAACTACTTATTTTTTAAAAAAGAAACTGATATGCTCCTTTTAAAATTATAATTTTTTTAGTACTAAATAGCTTTCATGACAGTGCAGTAACTTAAAATTCACATGACACTGCCTTTGGTGCTTTGTATTTTTATTTTTACATATATATATATATATATATATATATATGCTTTTTTTGTTATTCTTCAAGTTTCTTTCAGTTCAATGGTAGTATGATACCAAACTGTTATGTTATGTTACATTATTTCGGTTGTCTTTTTATAGGGTCTGATTTCTGAGGTGACCTTTTAGGGAGCATTCATTTAATGGATCAGAAGTAGTGTTTGGTATGTTTTGAAGAGCGGGGAGAAAAAAAAAAAAAAGACTTAATATATTCCTGAATAATAAACTTTCAGTATGTGATACTTTGAATGTATGAGGTAATAATATTAGGAAACTTGATGGTGAAGTCTAAGCTCTTGATGTTATCATAACTATGGTATTTTGCTATTGTTTTGATTGAAACATTGATCATATATGTGAAAACAATTGGAGAGAAAAAAAAAAAAAGAAACCTTCATCTTTAAGTAGGACAGAAAGGCCATAAGATTACCAGTGATTATATGCAATTCGCTATGGTCATATGTCTGCACCTGTTCTTGCCTTTCATGTTTCATGTTTTTTAGTCACATCAAAGCATTCCAGTTTGTCTTCCTGTGCCATAACTGCTATGATGGCTTGGTAGATGTATTTTTACCTCAAATAACGTAGATTTGTTCTTCTAGGCTTTCTTTCTACTTTACTGTTTTTCATTGTATCAGAGTATTTATCTGTAAATCTGTAATTACAAATGTGTATCTTTCTAATGCTCCTGAAGCTGCTATTTTTGCATGGGAAAAAATAATATAGCTCAAATATATGAGCAGCATTTCCGCAAATATTTCATTGATCTTCTGTAAAGTGAATAGGAGCTTCGATTCTTAATAGCTTCTAAGTTAACATATCATGTGTTTCTGAAAGGCAGATTTCAAATGTTTTTAAAACCCTTCAGTTCTGAACTGCTATGAATTCTACACAAACTACAGTCACTAAATCAGACAAAAATATGTCAATTTGAATAGGATTTTACATTTCTTATTTTTTTAAGCTAGGGGAAACAATACTGTAAAAGTGAGGTGTGGATCCGTGGCACCTCTAGCTGAGTGAATGATGTTCCACTGTGTTCCATTTGTATATAAAAATGTTCTTGGTACTCTTAAACCACAGTTCCAGCCTTAGAAACTCACTCTGAAGTGAGATGTACCTGTGTAGCCCACCAAGTAAAATAAAATTCTCTGGTAGTAGTGAGGTCTTGCTAATTCTTCAATGGTAGCATTAAGAATGTAGTGCAAACACAAGTAAAATACAGGTGAAGTTGCACTGCTTGCTGAAACCAGTCTTCCAGTTAGAGCATTTCAGATTTAAAACAGTACACAAAACCATGAAGGTTATATGTGGAATGTAAAAATCCTAATCCAAAACCACAGAAAAGGTATTGAGTCTTTGTTTTTCTGAGGATGTAAAATAATTTTAATTTTTAATTTGCTATTCTATAAAGTTTTAATAATGAATATAAAGTTTAGGTAATGACTGAGCCAAAAAATCACGTTCATTGTATTTGAGATAAACAACTGTGGTCTTTTGTGCAGTACTGTGCAATACATTAACTCCAAATGCTATATTTTTATCTAATGGTTTAAGATATTCTATTAACATAAAGTTTAGATTGCTGTAGTTTGGCATATAAGCAGGCTTTGTTGCTAGCAGCTAATATTAGCAGCTACTGTAGGATAAAACATAATAACGGAGGAAAAATTAATACTCTTACTAAAATTGAGTAAACTTCTTCAAACTTTAATATTTTAAAAATAATGTAGATGTTGACTGTTCCTGCAAATGTACACTATCCATCTTTAAAAACTATTTCACATAGTTATTGAAATCCTAATATAGGGGACTCAGTATTTTTTTTGTCCCATGAAAAAAAAAAGTACCTTTCTTGAGCTGAAATGAGTTTACTGATTGATCCTGTTTTTACTCGGTCAGGTGGATGACAATATCCCACTTAGAGTAATGCTCCTCCTGATGGATGAAGTCTTTGATTTAAAGGAAAGGAATCAGTGGTTAAGAAGAAATATAAAAAATCTGCTTCAACAGCTTATTAGAGCAACATACGGTGACACAATTAACAGGTACTGTTTTTCTTTTAGAGAGCTATTGTGTAAGTAAAGCTATGTAGAATGTGTCTAGAAATCCTTTTTGGTATTGCTCAACTACTGTGTTTTATATCTTCTTGCCTTCCCCTTTAAAGAGGATTGGTAAAGGAAGTGCAAATGTGCTGTAAAAAGGTGATACACACAATGTTGCTGAAAGACCGGTTCTGGTCACTCTTACATGCCAGAGTACTTACACAAAAGTTTTCACATGGAGTTCATGGCTTTTGTGAATGCAACTTAATACTGATGGTATACATTTTTTTTCACCCGTGTTTTAACCTTATACTTTTTGCTGTTAATACTCTTCATTACTTTCTGCCCCGTTTCTGGTTTCATCTGTTCGGTGCTACAAATGATACACTAGCATTATCAAGTTGGGTGAACTTGTACTTAGTTGGTATGTGATATTTTCCTCTCACTTTAAAAGATGGAGGAGAGAAAAGTAAAACAATGCTGTGGGATCCCATGATTGTGTCTCTGTAATTCAGACATACCCCTTTCATTCACATGCTATTAGTAGTGCTAAATAATTAATGTTTATTGTTAATATACAAACATAGAATTCTACTGCTTCCACGTTTCCCATTCTAATCATTTGTTTCTGAAAAGTAAGTAAAAATAAAGAACAAAGTCTTCTAGAAACAATTTAATTGACATTAAATTGTTGATTTGGTGTGGGGCCATAAATTAAGACTTTGATTTCTGTCAGTGAAAAGTAGCTTTCTATTACGATGAGGAAATTACTGAAAGAGTACTTTGTACCATTCATGAGTATATTTTTCATTATCACTATTTCATATAGTTTTCATGGTACCAGTAGTGGTGATGCATTGTAATAATATAGCACTGGATTGCTTTCAAATACTTCCTAGTAGGAAGATGATAATTATCTTGAGACCTGTGCTTCCAAAATCATTCTACCCTATTGAACAGCTCTGTGAACAATTTTGCTGCTTTCAGATTGTGATACAACAAACTAGCTGAGTTTGTACACAGACGGCAGCTTTCTTAGTGCAGAGATGTGTGCATTTGGGACTGTTCCAGATGCTTACAGCTTCTTCTGGTTCAGCAGTCAGACCTTGTGTTTGCAGATCCTTAAAGTGTAATGGCATTCTGCAACAAAGTTCTGCTTTTACTTTTGTTTAAAAAACAAATTTTGTTTAGGAAATCAGTCCTGGGATGCACAGATGTTTATAGCATTTCTGTAAACGTGCAAAATCTGAATATTGAGCTGTGTGTATATGTTGGTGAAGGAAGGTCAAACTTCGTGATCAGTAAATTTGTATTCAAGATTATAAAGTAACTTCATACATAAGTAGGATAATTTGAAATTTTAAGTAAGTTCTTTGCATACAGAAACAGAATTTGAAGAACACTTCATGAAGAGAACTCTGCAAGCAGAACATTTATATAACACTGAAGATGTAATGTCAGTTTTCCAACCTCCTTAGTCATCACGTATTTGCTCAAATGGAAAAAGGCTTTAATTTTAGCAGTGTTCAAAGAGTGATCAGTGAGCTCTAGATTTTTATCTTGAGAATTGATGTTTGCCTTCCTGATGTGCAGCTTTATAGAACCTATGTATGGAGTTGGAGAAAAGCTGAAGTTATGCTTGGTTTGCACCAGAATGCTTATCAAAATGCTATGCTTTTTTTTTTTTTTTTTTTTTCTCTGTTGTAACAACAAAATGAGACTTTGTTGCTTTGATTTTAGGAAAATAGTTGATCATGTTGACTGGATGACATCTCCTGAACAAGTAGCAGATGCTGTAAAACGCTTCAGGTATGTCTTTTATGACATATATTAAATATAAAATGCTTGTCAATTGATATCTAATATCTGTGTATCCCTTCCATTTGTTTTGTGTGAGGAAATTACTGTACAGAAATACAGTTTGAGTAAGTCCTGCTTCTTAATGTTTAAGTGAGTGAAAGTATTTGTCATGTGGAGAAAAATGTTTTACAGTTTTCTCCTTTTCCTTAAAATTCTTTGTTAACTGGCCCTGAACAGCTGTGATATAGTTATGTCTCTGAATTCAGGATATGACTGGATGAAGTGTCTTGTTTACCTTGATGAAGGCATGTGCATGCCCAGTCTTAAAAGGCAAGCAGTTGTTACTACTAAAAACCCTAGATCTATGCTAATACATGTTCCATACAAGATGGAACAATTGAACTAAAGTCTGACTTTGAATTTGTCAGAGATCTTCATAGAACAATCTGTATGTTACATCATATTCTTTCTAGAAGTTTTAATGGCTTCTGCAAAATCTGTTGAGCAATAGCACCCCTCCCCTTGCCTTTTTCTTGGGGTGTGGGGTGGGGTGAAAGATGTACAGTAGGATAACCTATTAGCCAAAGGGTCATACTTTAGAGATACTCTGTTATTCTTTAATAAAGTTGAGTAAAAACACGTGTGTCTTACTCAGAAAAAGAATGCGTCATTCACTGAGGGAAAAAATAGCTTTTCAGACAGAGGTATGTGTTTTGCATGGGGCATTACAGTATAATGAAATGACCTCATCTCAGAGTTAGCGTGTTCATAGGCTAACTTCTGTCAGAGATCTGTTGAAACAGTTAATAGACCTAAGGCTACAGTTTGTCAGTGGCAATGGAGACTGATTGGTAAAAGCAAATTTTACATATATTTATGCAACAAGTATGGTATTTGGATGTTCCTGTGCTGAAAGTAGCATGAAGTTAACCACAATTAGATTGAGTGTATCATACTTCCTACTTCGGATTATTCCTTTTTCACTTTTCTTCTTCCTGCTCTGATATTTAAAGTGTATGAAGTTCTGTATAAATTACTTTCTTGTATTTATTTTATGAGATAGCTTGGAAGGGATTAAAAAGAACCTTTCACTTGATTAAAATGTTAATGTATTTTGACAGATTTGCTTTTGTTACAGAGATGCTTTTTGGCCCAATGGCATTTTAGCAGAGACTGTTCCGCGGAGAGACAAAGCTATTAGAATGAGAACAAGAGTAGCAGGGAAGACCAAATTACTGGAGGTAATGCCAGGTAAGTGGGTTTGTGTTTGAAGCTAAATAGTCCTTACCATCTAGTGGTAGTGGTGTTAATGTTAGTGTTCTTGTTGATTTACTGAAATGTTGATTTAAAACCACCAAATGAAAGTGGTTTTAATTGTTAATGCACTGAAAATCTTCACATGTGGTACCTTTGCAACTGTAGTTCTTAGAACCAACCCTGTACTTAGTTTCACTAGAGAATTTAAGCTTAGTACATTAAAAATATGTATTCCAATGCAGCATTATTTCACTATAAAAAAGCATACATATTTTTTGCATATTTTCCACATATACAGTGTGAAAGAAGTAATTTTTGGAGATCATTTCGGCTATAAGAGAACTTTTAGTATTTTCATGCTATTTATAACAGAGGTACTGTCACTTCAAAATTCAAGTGACATAATTTTTGAAAAATCCAGACAAATTACTCAAAAGACTTAACATTCAGTTTAAATTTGTTGTTAACAGGTAGAATTTGATTTGAACTTATGTGTAATTTTCATTTTTGTAGATGAGCTGAAGCACATCATAGGCGCTGAGACAACTCGAAAAGGCATTCTTCGGGTCTTTGAAATGTTCCAGCACACTCAACTGAATAAGAGAATGGTGTATGTCTTTCTGGAGAGATTCTTAGAAACCTTATTTCCACAAAATAAGTTCCATGAGCTCTTCAACAAACTGCATTCACGGTCAAAGCAGATGCAGAGGTACAAACAGAGACTACACACTACTCAAGCGCCTTCCTTGCAGAAAAGGTGACACTTCAAACCTATTAAGCTGGTGTATGTTTGTCCAGGACTAATTACTTGGGCAGATTCTCTGGGGCTTCAAACTCACATGCTGTTACTTCTGCACCAGTCTTTTAGTGTCACATATTAGATTATTAATGCATCTGTAAGACCTGTGGATCTTCTCATCTTCACTTGTAATTCAACCACTACCAGAAGGGTTCGTGTGTCTTAAATGATTTGGTGCGTCTTCATGCAACATTGAGAAGAATACTGGCCCATTGTATAAGAATGCTGATTCCTTCCGTTCCTGAGTTGATGTTTGCCAGCAATGAAAAGTGCCAGACTGTTTGAGTGAAGCACAACAGCTATGGCGATACAGTGGAGGAAAATAATATTTTGGCACTGGGAGATAGTGCAATGTGTGAAAATCAGGTGGAATTGTTCTACCTTATGGCTGTTGAGACTCCGTAGGGCTTATTTAACATTCCTGTAAAGGCTGAGCTAACATGAAAAGCAGTCTCTGGAACAGCAGGTTCATAGGGGAGGGGAGATATAGTTACGCCCCCATCATAAAAGTATATTTATTAAAGAAAAGTTGAGGTAATGTGGTTTTTATGCCACATAAAGTTTACCTTTTATGTTTTGAAAAATAAACTAACATCTATCCGGGGGTTTAGTAAAGGCAGAGGTGCAGTAGAAATAAACCTTTTATTTTGATTATTCTGTAGCTCTAAGGGCCATGCTCTGCTCTTACAGCACCTGGCATACATTTTGCATGTGACTTCAGTGGAGAAGGGGCATCATATTTGTGTTCAATTGGTGTATTTGAACATATGTCAAGATGATAGTTGTAGAAGGAAGGGGGTACATGTTTCAAAGAGGATAGATATCTCATGTTAAAAGATGAGGAAATGGCATGAAGAAGCAATTCTCACACAACTCCCCTCTTAAAATCTGAAACACTTTGGGTGTAAAAGACTGTCCTACCCACTTGAAGGATTCCTTACCTTTGGGTGTGCAAGCCTCATGGAAAAATGTTAGAATTAGTTGGTTCCTTACAGATAAAATATTTCACTAGTCATATGCAAACATTTGGAAATTCCTGAATGCATCTCAGTGTATATGAAAATAAAAAGGAGATAAAACTACAATATTTTTTTAAATATTTTTTTATTTTTTTGCATAGTGTAAAATTTTAATAAAAATTTGACATCAAGGCCCCACATCCATCTGTTTAGTTTCATCAAATAATTTATGTCCAACTAAAAATAAAGTAACATGAGTAATCCTGTTTGGCCACAGCATTTCTCAGTTTGTGTTTTCTTTTTCATAGTCCCCTGCTGTTTATGAGCACCACTATTCAGGTGAATAGAAAGATCCTGCAGAGTCCATTTTTTTTCTGAACACTAAATACAGGGTAAGATATAGCTATCGATCAAGGATCTTTATAGCAATTTGTGTCGAAATGGGAACAAATGATCCTTTTATGCAAGGAGGGAACACAGACTTTTTATGGAAGTGTTCTAAGAGAAGATAGAAAGCTCTTAAAGGACCTAGTTAAATTGACTGAAGCCTCTATATAGATATTTTTTTCTTATGGACTCTATTCACACAATGTAGCCTTTTATCATACTACTTAATGGTGATCATATTGTACTGTTAACATTCTCATACAGTATGCATGGGCTCAAGTGCACTTGTTTTTTTCTTTATTGCAGAACTAAATACTGTAAATTAAATCCCTTTCTTTTATAATTTCTAGGAAGACAAGTTGGAAAATATGTATGAATCCTTCCCCCTTCCTCTCTGCAGGTTTTGTAGAAGTGTGATGATTAAGTGCTGTTGAATTTAACAAAATTCTTGAGTTCTTGTGTGAAGTAATCAACATAGCCAGCTACTATTGTTTACATGCCTGTATCTTCCTCTGATGTCAGGGTATGCTCTGTTATACCTGATATCTGACTGATAAAGATCATTCAGCAATTGTTCTTGGTGATATAGTAAATATATCATTGATACTACCAAACCTAATTTATATCTTTTAAATCACTGAATTAGTTATACAGTATGAAAATGGGAAGTTTAAATACTGTTTTGTCAAATCTGTGGAGCCTCTTTTCTGTCTGCAGGTACCATGAAAAAAATGAAGAGAATAGCGATCGTGTGCAAATTCGGGATTTTCTTAATTGTCTGGTACATTTCTGTACAAAAAAATAAAATAATATCTCTAGGAATGTGAACTGAACATAATACAATGTGTTTGTTAGTCATTTTACTTAATGAATTTATTACATATATATACTTACACACACATTTATATACATGTGTGTGCATATGTATATATGTACTAAAGTTTTGTCTTCTGTATTTAATTACAGAATGTGGCTTCCTAATTCAGTGGTGCCTGTTAGCTGGCAAGAATGATCAGAAATGAATACATTTTGTTTAAAAGTTAGTATGCATCTTTATTTAAGTGGTTTTCCTGTTGAGGATTTAAAATACCTGCCCTGTCAACCCATGCAGCCTGTTATCCTATAAAGTCTCCAAAACTGAATGTTAATATACAGCACTTAAGTTTATGGGTGTAACTTCTGGCCTTTGGGTGCTGTGACTGGCCGCTGAAAATTGTGCCATTGTCAACAAATGCACTTGTTTTAGCCTTAATTACTTTTAAGAGAAAATGAGCAATTCAATTTTTCATTTGGTTCATCCTCAAGCTTGTGCTGCTGGTGTTTGCTAGAACTAAACAGTAAATTTTAAGTGCTACCAGAATGTGTACCAAAATAAAAATATATGAATTCCACAATCTAAATTTTAATTTTGTGCAATATTTTCATTAAATGCATGTGTATTTGAATAACTGTAAAATAAATGAATTTTTAATGTTTTGAAGTCTAGGTTAAAATGTCTTCTCAGCTAAACAATTTTGCATTCTGTTGTTGCGTTAGTTTATTTAAAGACTTGTTTTAAAAGTCTTATTTGTTACTCCTCTGTTAATTCCCTTGTTCTTAATGATCATTGCTCATGTGAGCATAGCTCATACATTACAAGGGAAAAATCTGAAGAGCACATCTCATGAATATAGCTGTTATAAATTACTTGTGCATATCATTGTACAGTAAGCGTCAGCTGTGTGCCTAATTGTTCTATTGATGCTTTTTCCCTCCCTTCCCCATCCTCTCGTTTCCGTAACAAAGAATGAACGTGAAACAGACTGCCAGGGTCACTTGTACTAGAAGGCTGAGGACTCTGATTTTTTTTTTTTTTTTTTTGGAGTTTGCATTTATGTTCTGTCCAAAGCTAAAAAAAAATAATAAAAAAATAAAAAAAAATACACTAATAAAGTATTAACAGGATTATTTTGAGTCTCACTGTTTATTTGAAAAAAAAAAAAAATACACAACAAAAACATAACTTTCTCACTAGCAGGTATGAATGTTTCTCGGATCTAGAAGAAAAAATCACTGACGATAAATATTGCTGTTACGTGCTGCTTAAAAAAAAAAGTAATTTCTTGATTTTAAAATGCTTTATAAACTGGTTTTACTTTTAACAAATGTATCACTACACTAATTTTCAATCAGCATTTCCAGTGTCCTGTATTCTAAAAGAATATATACAGAAACTGTGTAATTATATGGGGCATGCTTTTTTTTTTTTTTTTTTTTTTTTTTAACTATTTGGCTTTTTTTTCCCTTCTGGGTTTATTTTTGCAGCAGCTGGATCTACCATGGGAGAGCACAATTGTTACCCTTGATATATTTATTCCAGCTGTTTCACATTCATCAAAAAGATGTCCTGAGCTACAGAGATGTTAGTTCTTTGACCCTAGGGTAAAGTGTTTACTGTTTTCACTAATTTGCACAATGTTGCTACAGGATATAGACACATGTCAAGAATTTCATTAACTGCTTGCAAATTCATATTTATTGAGGCTGTTATCCTAGGATAATCTCATGGCAGGAAACTCACTCCATTATATTATTGTTTTTTTTTTTTTATGAATTCTTAGAAGTATCTGCCATTTGTTAAATGTGGGTCATATGTGCCTGTGGCTCTGTGGCTTATTTAATTCTCCAATCTATCACATTATCTGGTTTATATTGTTTGTGGTGTTTAGTGTATGTGTGAGGATTGCTGAAGATTTTATAATGTTTGATAATCAGCATCACTCTACATTTGATTTATTTAACTACAATTTTCATGTTTTTTTCTCTTGGAAGTAAGGAAATTATATAATGGAAACAACAAGTTTACTTCTGTTAAGGATTTAAAAAGAAATTAAGCTTTCTTTTCATGAACACTTTGAAACATTTATGCCACTGCAATTCCCCCACCATGGACACAGCAATATGCTGGAATATTTCTGTATGTAAGTATTTCTGTGTAAGTATCTCACGTAACTGTTTCCCATGCTGTGTCTCTTTAAATTACTCTGGCATGTTGGGGTTGGGATGGGGGAAATCTGCATGTTAAATCATTTGACATTTAGTTTAGAAAGAGCTAACTGGAATTCTTGTTTGACATTTTAAAACTGAGCTGGTACATAAGTTAATTCTGAGGTTGGGTTTAACTACAGAACTAGATTATTCTGAATTTACTGGAAATCAAGAGCTATTTATTGGGAGGAAGGAATATAGTTTTCAAAAATGTCCTTGGTCTTTCTTAGCGTAGCACTTTTAAAAGGCAAATTCCAAGTAATCTTTTCAGTCACTGTGTCCTGGATTTTCTCAGCTTGAGGTTGAGAAATGCGGTAATTCTGCATTGAATTAGTAGACACAGAATTTCAATTAGCACTGGAATCTTAGGAGCTTCTGAGAAACTTGTGGGAATTGGGAACATTTGTTCATTCAGAACATGTGGAAGATTGTTGTGCGAGTGAGCCAGTTATTCCATGCACAAAATAGCTAGGACTTGAAAAACTTGTTCTTTTTACCAGTACTAGGATAAGTACAAAGCTTCCTTTGCACAAGCCACCTCATGTTAGCAAGCTATAGGTTTCTTATTTTTCAGTTTGAAAGTGAAGTTAAGGTGGATTATGAAGGAAAACATTTTCCTCTTGGTTTTCAAGGACTTCATACAAAACATTTCAAACAAACTAACATAAGAACATTAAGAGGTATTTGGGGGAGAAAAGGATAGGAGTGCAGAACTGTTCTGCAGTCTTGGGTAATCACATCAATGCAATGTGGAACTTCAGTATCACTCAGCTTGGAGTTCATTAATTTTGCTGACATTCTGCAGTGCTGGGAAAGGAAACATGGATCCAGATTCTCCTGTATATCACATATTTAAAAAAAAAAAAAAAAAAAAGTTATTTTTATGTGTAAGTTCTAAGTGCTGCTGAGGCTTCCAGTTAACAGCTGTGTTAAATGTCTTTTAAATACATCCTTACTTATCAGGACAGGATATAAATACAGCTTGCAAAGCTGAATTTCAATGATAAGGATGCTTTAGGACCAAGATGCATGCTTGTTCTCGTACCAGAAAAAAATCTTGCTGAAGTACCTGAGCTATTAAAAATGATTCCATGTATTAACATTTGTGCTAACTTCTTCACTTGCTACAGAATCCATGCTGTTTTTTTTCCCCTCGAGACTACTGAGACTACCAAGAATGTATTCTCTAAAGGATGTTATCTTGAACCGCATGAAGAACACTAATAATCAGTAGATAGCTGTTTGGACTCTTTCAGCTGCTGGTATCGGGAACAAAACTAAAATTCATGGGTGATACCATGTAGGATATTAAGTTGTCTTTCCAACTAATCCAGTAATTTATTAAACTAAGATATTAAATAGAATGATTTGAGCAGTCATTTGGTTTCTCAAGTTTAATTTTTGATGTTACAGTACTTCATATCTTCTGTGTCTTCATCCAACTCACCAAAACAAAGAAAAACTACCAACAACAACAAAACTGATTAAGGGAGGTACATAAAGAGGTGCCACTGTCAAAAATCTGAATCTTCATATCAAAAAACTTTTCTTGGTTCTGTAGCTGCCAATATTGATTGAGCAATGCTTAAAATGATTTGGTGTTTACTAGCTAATTGGAAGAGTGAACAGAAAAAGACTACTTGAAGTCTAATTCACTACCATTTCTAGAATTTTTATGTAAAACTGTTCTCAATAGTTTTCTTTACAACTGCCCTTGAAGTATGGACAATGTAAACACCTTTGTGGTTAAGTGGTGGTGTGGATTCATCCATTTCTCAAACAGCACTGGCCTGGCTTCAAGGCAGAGGGGTTGTGTCTGTGGAGAAGGTGTGAGCAAGGAATCCTGTGCTGTTGGAATTGCAGATGTTTAGAGCATGGAAACATCCAAGTGTGGTTTTTTATTTTTATTTTTAAGAAAAAAAGAACAGTAACAAAAGCTTTTTATTTATAAATTAAGGTAAGGACATGGAATGAAATCTTGGTTAACAGAAGTTGGAACAAAATGCCAATGCAAATGCTAAATTAGTAAGTTTGCTGTCTTTGAAGCTGATTTGACCATGTGTGCTTTTCCCTCCTGCATCGTAGCAGTTTCTCTATAATTTGAGGAAAAAATCACATTTAGGACTCTTATTTCTGGATCTGTGTTTTGTGGGCCAGGAATAATATAATTTAAAAGAAACTTCTCTTTGCTACCAACAGTTCCCCATACAAGATCAATTCCATTCTTAACATTAGTAGTCTGCTGCATTTTTTGAGTCTTTAATTCATAAGACCTAAGAAGAAAATCTTACAAAGATAATTACCTGAGGTATTTTCAACATTTGCTTAGTATATCATGTTTAAGGAAAAATGCTATTGATTCTCTTTTTTTTTTTTTTTTTTAATTATTTTTAAGTAGTGTTTGAAGTAGAGCAGTCATAGTCTTGTTCGTGCTTAGTAGGTTTTTCTTCATCAGCTATTCTTTAGTCAGTGTAGGAATATTCATGAGACTGTTGTTTTTTTTTTTTTTTTTAAACTTGCAATAAAAAACAGTTACAAATTCTAACAGTTCATTTAAATCAGATCCAAATGTTATTTAGAATATGTTCTCTTTCAGTTATAAAGTCAATATTTAACCATTTCTTATTTCTTGGGTTGCTTTGTTACAAGCACAACATAGGTAACGTGCTTCTAAAAGCAAATACATTTTGAAGGAGATTGCAAATTGCGGGTGTTGGGGGGTTGAATGACACGTGGGATAAGGTACCCAGGGACCGGCTGTGAAGGTACTGAGAGCAAAGAGGAAGTAAAGTAGGTACTGAGAGCAAAGAGAAGCTGAATCTCCTAATGTACCTCCCCCCTCCTGCAGTTCTAATAGCAGGGTTAAGAAAGAAGCCAGGCAGGAGATCCTGGATCTGCACCCTCCCATCCATCCTTGCTACTCCCTACAGAGGGTTTGGTTTATGGTTTATGGCTTCAAAACTCGAGGAGTGCACCTATTGGCTTGGTTTGCTGCTGACATTTCACAGCAAGAGTTGGTCATATGAGACAAAAACAAATACCTCAGAAATATTTATGAATTTTGATCCAAAACTTGATGACAGAGTTCCAGAACTCTGTTCTCATTTAATCTAATCCTGAATCACATCCACGGACTACATTCCTCTCATAAAAAAAAACCAGCACATAAAATGCTTTGTGATCAGTGTGATGGGCCAGCACTGCCTGAGATCTGTTTGGTACAAAGAAGGTGATGGAGTGTGTTGGTCTCGGCAGTGCCTTGTGGTGACATAGCTGTGATAACGGGGAACTGACACACAGCAGGTGTGCAAGAAATAAGCAAAAACATTTTATTATATGAATGATCATGAAACTGAAGGCCAGAGAATGTGAACTATTTCTAAGGCCCCTGACGTTTTTCAAGTGGTCTTACAGTATGTGCTTGCCATCATGTGTTCAGCTGTGGGGAGTGCTGAGGAAAAGATGTTAATGAAATGCTTCTGTAGTTAAGAGCCCAAAACTTCTTCATGTTATTGTGTAAAAGTTACCTTAAAAAATTAAAATGAGTGAAAGGTGTAGCTTGAAGTATTTTCCACTGAAGCATTTAGGATCTATGCATCATAGTATACTTGGGGTTGTGTGGGGGTGGTTTATGTTTTATAGTTGGGTTGAGGGGTGAATGTGGGACTGAACCCTGCAGGATGGGGCTGAATTTATGCTGCAAGCCAGTTCTTGGATGGTATATCCTTATGTTGGTGATGGAAAGCAACATCAAAATAATTTCTTCTGATAATTCTGGTGGTTTTGGGGAAGAGGGAAATGCCTGCTTTGAAAGTTGCTCTGTGACCACAGACCGAGCCTAACAGATGTGTAGATCCCTTTCTTTCAATGGAACTTCTCTGAAATTACTGGGGTGGGGATATGCAAGGAGATCACCCTGGCTTCAATAGGTAGGCCTGGCTGTGATCTTTTACATCACATCATCCCCCTAGAAGGGCTTGTTGAGCCAGGGACTTCCTTGGCATCTATGCCAGGTCGTTTAGAGAAGGGCGTTTTGTTTGCACATCTATTTGCTGACAGCAACCTCCTCAGGCCCAGCTCAGGCCTCTCACTCACAGAATCCCGCATGGAGCTGACAGGAGACAGCAATCCTGCTCGCAGAGGAACAGGATCATCATGGGGCTCCTTGGGGATTAGTGGCTCATCAAATGTCACTGCTGTCCTCAAGGGCTACATCAGGACTGCACCCAAAGGTTTCAGCTTGTTCTCCAAGTGAGAGCTACTAAGATGGGCTTGAATGATAACTAAATCCATTAGTATGCCAGTCTGGTGCCACTTTTAAGCACTGTGTTTACTGCTGCTTATTGCTTGGACTAATTTAAATATAAAATATTAAAATATAAAAATAATAATTCAAATTTACTCTGATTATGGTCCCCCAAATGTTTTGGGTTGAACTGCATTACCCTGGGGCTATGGAAAGCATAGCAGCATTGTCAGAGGTCCCATGGGAAGGTTATGCTGACAGCTTTGTACCTCCATCATATTTGGACTATTAGACGCATTTTCTAAATATTTACCAACCTACCACTATATTTAATATTTGTTATTTGTCCTTTTTATCTTGAACATTTGCCTTTTACATTATGCTGAGATTTAGTAATGACTACTCAGAGAAAAATGACTGGCAGATTTTGCCCTTAACGTGTCAGTCCTGCCAACCCAGCTCTGCAGTAGTTGGGCACTTTTACCCCTTAGCAAAAAAAAAAAAAAAAAAAAAATTTAGCTACAGGTGTTTTTCTTTTTCTGTATGGGGGTTCTGGAAGGTCACAGAAGCATGAAATCTATCCTAATTCGGTTTAGCTGCTAATCACATATAGAGAAGGAAGTGTGACTGAGTATTGAGTAAATGTCAGTTGGCACCTGTTTTCACAATCTCAATTTGTTTTTCTTTCTCACAGCATATTACACCTCCTAATTTAATTTGTGGCTGCCCTTTTCTCCTCCCAGCTGTCCAGGGCTGCAGAGCACACGTTCCAGCTGGTGTTATCAGGGCTTAGCTCGGTCTGAGGACTGAGCCCAGCAAATCACTGGGTCCGGGGGACGTGCAGGGTCTCAGCACTCTCTTGCTGGCCTTATCTCACTTACAAGCTGGTAATTGATTCTCGGGACCTGAAATGGGGTATGCATATTTCAAATACTTATAAAAGTCTCCCATCCTAACTATGTTGTTTTGGGATTAGAACAGACTTTTGGTAACAGAGTGGCCCATCAGCAGCGTTTACAATAATTACAATGCTAATGTTGATTTAAGTTTGTTTTTTGAGCAAGAAGTTCCTAATGGTATTTTGCAGAAGGCAGGCTGCCTGGCAATCATGCTGTGGATGCGTCACGTGTCGGGGTTGCGTTCTCCTTCCCTCCAGTGTGCAGACACACAAAAACAGCGGGTCTGGAGAAATCCAACATCCCCACCCCTGTGCCCCAGAAAAGTTTAAGGCAGTCCCAAGTGACGTTCAGTGAAGTAGCAAATTTAATTTCTTGAACCTCAGGCTATGATAGCTTAATCCTTCCTCTCCTTAACAGCTATCTTCAAAAGAAGATGCATGGCTGTCTGGCAAAGTTAACAGACAGACTGGAGGATGATGAATTTGAAGATACAGAAGCAAAGTGTTATCTCCAGAGCTTCCTTGGAGAGGATCTGGGTGTTCCAGGTCAAAAAGAAAATTGCCCAACCCTGTTCTCCCTGAGCAAATGTTTCATCTCTTCTGTCAGCTCTATGAATTTCTAAAAATGACAGAATTCATATGTAGTGGTGCATGTTATGAAATAGGCTGTTAATTTATTCTACAGAAGCTAATCTAAATTACTAGCTCTGACTACCACTGAGACCTGCAAACTCAACATATTTCCATCCTGATAAACTCACTGTTCAGCATCACTATTACTACTTTGCTATTATTATTGCAAAGGTATGACTTCTGTTACCAAATTTTGCAGTTTTAATTTGGGAAAAGCCCTGTATCATAGTGTATTTCCTATATTAAATGATAGTTTATTTTCCTGTCCATACTTTCCATAAAGTGTTCCAGGGAGTGAATGTTAGCAGTTGTCTTGTTGTCTTTGAATAATAAATCAGATTATATCAGATCGAAAACATATTTCTGAAAATGAATCCTACTAAACTGAGGAGTGTTTTTAGTTGTTTTGTTGTCTTCTTTAATTTATTATTTTTTGGTGTGTATGCCTTCGTGGGAAAATATTTTGTTTGAAAAACATTTTGTTCAGAAGCAGTTCTGGTCAATGTGCTCTGTGGTTGCAGATGGTGTTGGCAGAGCAGGCATCAGGCACAGGGTCTTGTAGCTGGGAGGTCAAAGTCCTGACAAAGCTGTGGCTGATCTGTCAGTTCTGCTGGGTCTCAGGGGTATACAGAGGTTTTGGAAACTTTTTCTACCCTCCAAAACTGTATATTGTTCCTTCTTGCTCTTCTCTGTAGGTTTCTTGTTTCCACATTTCTTTAAAAGCTTCTGGTGTGCTAGAGAGCTGATGTATTAGAATGTTACCCTCTCCCTGCATGTACTCTCTGGCTGTGGGACAGTTGTTTGAGAAGAAACAGCCATGTAATCTTTAGGTCTTGGTTTGTAGGTAGTCTCGGCTTACACGTGATGATGAAAGAGGAATCTTTAGAAAAGTCAGTCTTGTCACAGCCAGCTATTGCTCGAAGCTCGAACCTTACCTCATTGCAAGGTTATCACTGTATAGGTTACTGTAGCTTGCTTTTTCTCCAGGTCTTGGTAAGTGTAATCTTATCTCTTCAGAGTGCTGTCACAAAGAACATATTTTTGACTTAAGTTATTATCATTCTGCTTTCATGCCATGGCTGCTTTCACAATAAATGCTCAGAACTTGTAGAAACAGTAACCCTAACAGGAGAAATTAAACTACAGAGAGATCTCTTAACAAAGTCCAAAAAGTCATCTTTGCCAGTTTTTGGCATATATTAGGAGAATCACTTACTCATTTTGATTTGCAGGAGGACTTTTTTACGGGTGTCTCTTGAAAGGGTCTCTCCCAGCGGTACTTCTTTATAATTCTCTTAGATCTACTATCTATATAAGGAAATTCTCCTCTTGGCAAGCCCATCTGTTGCTGCTGGTGAGGGACCTGGTGCTGTCTTCCTGGGCTCCCCAGGGTGCTGTGACAGGTCCATCTGCCATGTGAGAAAGGTTTGTTTTGCTGGCATCTGCTTTACATGTAGCCCCTGGTATTTGACAAAAATATTTTAAAAAAGGAAGTTTCTGCATTTTGAATCTCAATCTTTTTCTTATCTCCTGCTCTTGCAGGTATGCCACTGTAGAATTATTAGTTGACTTATTTATTTTCTTGTATTTTCCACACACTTTGTGCTGATTGCCACAATACTGAGTCAAAGATGTGCTCGTGATAGGGCTCTATCTTGAAAGATTTTCAGTTAACTCAGAAAGTGGAAGGTTTACATAAAAAGTTGGAGCAAGCACGGGAACTGCTGGCAGCCTTCCTTCTCCCTTGCCTCGCCTTTCCATGTTTATTTCAACCCTCACGTTGAACCCTGTCCCTTCAGAAAGGTATCGCAGGGCTGACACAGTAAATACTTATTGTACTTGTTAGCCTAACAGTGATGACAGGAATGTCTGGTAGAACTCCCATATGAGAGGATTCATCTGTGCAGGCAGCTGAATTTCTCTTCCATTCGATCTCATAGAGGATGGCGCAGCCTAAGATTGTCACACTGAGATACAAGAAATAAAATGAAGCTTGGAAGGAAAATAAACACTTGGGAAAATCAGCACTGGTGAGAGCTGGATGGATTGAATGTCCCAAAGATCATTCTGTCTCCTGATGAACTTTTGTTTTCAA